>NC_089141.1:66384007-66691529 GCF_009819655.1 Sylvia atricapilla
TATAAACTGACATAATGCAAATCTGAGTGAAAAAAAGTATGTAGAGATATTTAATAGAACTAGCTGTACACCAGGTCTATGAGGAAATAATTGAAATAAATGAAAAAAATGTTATCTTGTTCTTCAAGGTCAAAAATATTTTCACAAAATATGACAACAGAAAGTATAATATATAATTCTTGAATGAAAGACCTTTTTGGATTAAGAAAACCTCTCTTCAGTATCAATCCACCCATCTATATGGATTAATTATTTAATGTAGGAAGGATTGTTTAAAGACATAACCTGTATGTTGTATTGCTGTATAATGGTTGTGAACTGCCTGAGTCAGGGCTGATGACTCAGCAGGGAGAGGAGAAATCTACTGCGCTTTACTGACAGGGAAAGTAAAGGTCACAGTCTGGTACTTTATGGGAAGTATGATCCATGTCCCCATCCTTAACCTTATGCACACCCGATCCTTACTGTGGATGTGAATGGGCACAGGATCTTTAATCCCCTGTTCTCTTACATCTGCTATTGGAGTACAGTTGAAATGGATGTATTCTGAAAATTCGGCATGACCTTGAAGGTCATTACAAACCCATAAATTGGCTGAGAATAAAAACAAAGCCAAGCAGCATACAATTTAAGATTAATAATTAATGTCCAACAGAAAAATTAATTAGCATTTGTCAGAATTTTGTGCACATACAGGCTCTGAGTTGTAATGTTCTGATTGTCTTTGAAAGTTAATATAGAGAACAGTAATGGAAGAACGACAGGGCAAAGAACATGCTGCAATATGCAATGTTACCGTACACTTGATAGACTTTATACCCTCTATCTGAATCCCATTTTAATTCATGAAAACTTATTAAATGAATGGTCTTTGTAGGTTATTCCTTTAGGTTTTATGCAATAGGTTCTGCAGAGTATTTATTGTTAAGTAGTTTGCTGTGTGAAGAAGTCACACCAGAGCAAGTAAAGGAGTGACTGATATGAACTGAAAGAAGGGACGTGACCAGGTGCACAGAGGGACTCAGTTTTCACTTGGTGTCTCATCAAGCTGTCAGACTATGTATTTATTTAAATGTTCTGGGTTTCCTTACACTTTCAATTGACAAGGTTAGAAACTGATGCTTTGGAAATATTTTTGCTGTAGCTTCTGTGTTTTTTGTTTTGTGGTTTTGTGGTTTGTATTTTGTGGTTTTCTACCTAAGCTGTGGTTATACATATTTTTTTGTGTTCAAAAAACATTTAAACCATAATACTCCAGTCAGTTAGTAAAATCCAAGGTATGCTGTTCTCTACACTAGGACACTCGAGGAAATACTTTTCTCTATACAACTTCATGTAAGATAATGTTACTTTCAGGCATACAGCATGTAAATACCCGTATTATTTTGAGTGTGCAATGCACAGTGCTCATTTTGCCAGAGATTCCACAATTAAATACAATGAGTTAAATGGAAGATTTGGGAAAAATAAGCTTAGCAACAAAAATGAGAAGCACAGGCTCATACTTTACAGGAACAGAGAAATTATATTTCTTTGCCACATTTCACTGTAGCAAGAAACTTTGGGCAATTGCACTACCAATACTCCACCCTGTAACATGTATTGTGCACATTCTTGATCAAAAGAATTTCTCAGCCAGATAAACTAATTCAAAAGGTGATTACTTAGCTTTAGTTTGCATTCCTACTTAGTAGGCTTACTTTCATCTCTCCTGAAATGTAAATGGAGCACTGGGTGTTCATTTGAGGAGATATTTCCTCTGTGGTGAGCAAACCCAGGTTTGTTACATTCTGATTAAATAACAAGCCCATTGTTACGTTCTATGAAATATAAATAAAACATTTACCATTTCAGCTTATCAGTAACTGCAATTTAAATACATTTCTGGTGTTGCACAGAAATCAAATAAGACATATGTGCTTTACAAAATACAGGTATGCGGAAAAGAGTATCTGACCTTTTTAACAGCCTACGAACACATGTTATCAATCTGTTACATTTCCTGGGAAAAAATCCAACGCTTGGTAAATACAGATGATTATAAACAATTGCTCCTAACGTTGCAGAACATTATTCAGGAGTGATATGAAACATGTAATAATTACTATATACCTTAAGAATTTCTGGAGAATATGATCAGTAAATCAATCAATTCAGAAATCTTCAAAATGGGTATGGCAAGATTATTTCAACTGTCACATACATGTTCATCCTTTCCATAGAAACAAAACTGACATTTAAGTAACTTGGAAATGGTACTGTTAAAAATGGAAATTTAACTTCCCTGATAATTAAATTCAGTATATTCTTTTCTACTCTGATATAAGGAACAATGCAGTTACTGTAGTGAACACAAAGCATACACTGAAAAGCCTGTATTATAAAGACCCTCACTTTAATTCTACGTACATGTTGTAATTTTCTTTGGCTGTTTGACAGCTTTTTAAGGACAAGTAAAAGAAGTAGAGGAAAATGAAAAAAGGTAGTCTGTCACCATTTTCTGATATGTATCATTTAGGCTGTGATATCAGCACAGGAAGCCCAATACCATTATGTAAATTTTGCTCAATGGGCTTGTGGATTTAATTTTGAAATGCTGAAGAATCATTAAAAAATAGAACGCATTATAGGGACACTATATAACAAATATTACTATATTACTAATTTACACTTTTTATTGATATATTATTCTTGATGGTTTGGAAAAAACAGAAAAAGAACTCATCACCAAGTACGATTATTTTTACAAGCATTTGTCTTAGTTTATTTTGCATATTATCATCAATGTAGTGAAAGCTTTAAAAAAATGTAGTATTGTTTAGTGATAGCTATGTACTCTCTGCTTCACAGCAAATCTTCACTTGCTGCCTATGAAGAAAATATAACTGGAAATACTATCAAAACTGTTTATTCTACTTCTGATCGGTGAGTACACATTAGTAACATCGTAGAGTACCAAAGGACACAGACATTTACATAAGCATTCAAGTCATCAGACAAAAGAGAGCAGTGGAAGTCACCATCATGAGACAGTTTTTCATACAAAGCTCTCTTTCAGTGAGATCTTGCCATCAAATCATTACCACAGTTCAGCAGCCTAACATTATGTTAGGCTTGTCACAGCTGACATTTTAAAATATCTATAGAAACAAGAGCCAATGCCTTAAGTGATAGAGTTGGCTTTGTGAATCTGTAGGTTTCTACCTCAGGCAACCACTTACTCTGCAAAATTTCCTTCCTTTGTGAGAATGACAATGACCAAATTTATGTACAAGTGAGGAGGAATAGATTCAAATGACAGTGCTGTTGAAAACTATCCTTTCACACCAGTAAGACATTCCCAGATATAAGCAGGATATTTGCTCAATCTGTAATAACTTATCTCATGGGGAAAAAGAAGTTAAATGTCGGCACTATTTTCAATTCAATTCGGACAGCCCTACTACCTGGAAATACCTAATCAGAAAAACGTGTATTCGTTCCAACATAAGGATAAGGAACTCAGGGGATGTATTGTACAGCAGTTTGTCATTGACAGGAAAGGAGCAAGAGCCATTGATTTTGTAATGGTAAAACAACACCAACAGTAGTATCCAGAAAAAGTAGAGTGATGTCACACAGGAGTGCAACAAGAGCTAAGAACATTTTTTAAAATATTATTGTCACGGATACCTTGTAGGCTGTTTTATACATGTAGTCACTATATTTGCTATGAAGGTATGAGTTCTGTCTGCAGTGCAGAAAGCAAAAAATTTTTCAGGCATTTCTGTATCACAAAGAATTCTGTGAATCAGACCGATCCAATTATGGCTGTGTGAATTCAACTACCAGCTTACTTTTGTGATTAAAACATTAAAATCATTCCCCTCCACTTTATCCCTATTTAATATATATGCTCCCAAACATTCAGCCAGAGAAGACCATTCTTTCTACCATGCTATTTTTGCTGCTTGACAATTTGCCCATCACAGGAGCATGTGTATGACACCTGTCAACTGGAATGGAGAGAATACACAAATGACATTTTTCCATTAATGGCCATTGTACAGTATACAAATGTCTTTTCCACACAGTGTGCTAACTTTATCAATTTTCTGCTTGAGATTTCAATGGCAGCTCTTTTTCTGACAGCTGATGTTATATTATATACACAGGAGTATAATTGGAAAAGATATATGTACATACTGCAGGAAGCCCTTGGGCATAGATGCCAAAATGATCTTAGATGCCTTGCAAATTTACTGTCATTCGACTTGCTTCAAGGTAAGAAGATTTCACCTGCTATCAAGAAATATAATTTGATTGTAATACCTGCATTATAGTACACACAATAATAAGAGATTATTTAGGCCTTAGGCCTTCTCCACCTGTGAGAATAAGAAGTCTTGAGACTGGAGGTGAAGATTAATGTAGCAAATACTAATCCCTCTGTTTCTCTCTCTCTCCAACACAATCCCTTCCTTTTTCTTTCGATCTCCCTCTCTCCTTCCTCCTTCACTCTCCTCCTTGCCTCTCCTCCCTTGCAACCATAAGCAGGATAAAGGATGCAGCTGAATGTATTCTTAGAGCCCTATGCATTTATAGGCCATTTATAAGCCTTCACTTCAAGTCTGATACAGTGAATTATATCAACTTACACTTTCTTCATGTTGGAAAATTTTATTCAGAATTTTATGAAGTTTTTTAGATGTTCTAGATTGACATCTAAAACACCCTTAATTATTAAAAAGTAGGTAATTTTTTAGAATGGGCTTTTCATTAGAAGTATTACATGTTGGTAGTGGCTGAATTATCTTTTAAATACTTATGCCTATTTTTTAAACTATATTTTTTTTGTTACCTACTATTATCTGGAGACCTGTCTGGCCAGGAATATTCAGCTTAATTTTTGTATAACTAAAAACTTATTGAAAGCATTGGCAAAAAAAATTAAACAGTTGATGTAGGTCTGTGGTTCATGCTTGTAGTTATGTATTTAGCTAAGTAGTGCAATGTCTCATAATTAATATTCATTTAGCTCCTTACAAATACCCTCTATCCATTAGAGATTTGCACATAGCTGACAGCAGTACACCATCTTCATTTCCTTGTAAAGGTATTTACCAAAAGTACAGTAATTAAATAACCCAAATTTTAGAATTTTTCTTCTCTGTGTAAAAATTCTAGCTAATATTGGTGATCAGAGCTTTGAAGACATGGTCACCCTTTTGCTGATTTAAAAAAGAAATATAAAATGTGTGAAGACGTCAGACTGATTTAATAGCACCTTAATACTAATGCTGCTTTTCACTTAGTAGTGGATAAAATATTCAAATAAATCAGAATTTACTATTCTTGTATTAGATTTAAATAGATAAAATTATCTGGGTATCAAGATCCTAGTTTCTGTACCAAATTACCATGCTCCTTGATCCACTTTAGGCTTTGTGATCTTGGTAAGTCAGTCTCTGTGTCTATCTGTGCATTATTATATGTGAAACATGGGCAATGCTTCTTTATCTCAAAAAAATCAGCTTTTATGAGACATTCGTGAAAGTAGTGTCGAGATTCTGCAAGAATGAGAGACAGTTACCTGTTAAGTGTTATAAGAAATTTTGAAACAAGCGGGTCTAGAGTCTTTAAGATCTACTCAGAGTTGGATGATTATGTGTGATCATCCTTTATTCCGTAAAGAAAGAAAAGGATCTCAAAATGGTGATTCATCTTATTTTAGGTTGAACCCCTAAGCTAAGACAGAGAAAGTAAAAGTACCCTTTGGAAATGTCTGGGGGAGGGCACGGTTGTTGAGTATGAGTACCTATGCAATCAGGTAACACACTGGTATCTGATTTTTAGATATCTCGAAGTGACATAGTCAGATATATAACTGTCTAAAACTACTCTTTCAGAGTTCATATTTTATATTGCAGTACTAATAACTCCTATTCTGGTCTTGGGGTTGCTTGTTTCCTAAAGGAAAGCGTGCTGGGTAAGAGCATTAGAGAAATGTTTCATTATAATTTTTCTTCATTCTTTATGTGTTTAAGTGTGAAGTATGTAAGAGACCTCTGGAAGATCTGAAAGCGGGAGACAGCATTTGGATTTACAAACAAACTGTGCACTGTGAGCCTTGTTATTCCAAAGTTAAAGGTAAGGCACAAGATGTATAATACTGAATGTGGTTAAAACCATTTAGTGAACTTCATTCAAAAGACTTCAATATACGACAACACAGCTGTTGCTTTCGCTCATTTGTGTGTACTTAAACCTTTCCAAAGCATCTACTTTACTAAGTCTGGGTGCTTAGGATGATATCCAACCCCAGGTTCTAGACACAATTATTCTGTCTCTGTGAGGGAGATCTTGGTGGCACTGCAAGTTCATCTCTTCAGGTCTCTATGCAGAGTTGTACCTGTGCAATCAATAGAGACATAAATGGAGGCAATGGCACCTTGCCCTGGAAGTGAGAATAAATTTCAAGGCCATCTGAGAATCAGATTATTCAAATGAAACAAATAAACCAGGGTACAGAGGTAATTTCACATAGTGGAGTAATTGGAGTAGAGAGAAGATACAAAATCTATGGAATCATAATGAAAATCTTACACTGTGATTATCATTCTTACCTTGGGAGGAGCAAACTGATTAACAGAAGTGCAAGACAGGGACAAATGAACATTTTGTTTTATTCATTTTTCTAGAAGTTGTTAGGTTTTAAGTCTTCTCTCTTCAAAGCAATTTTTATTTCACAATACTATAAATCAGTACCTCTGTACCAAATTAGGACAAACAGAGATGTAGATAAAATACTCTTATAAGCTGGTTTTCAGCTATGTAATTCTGAAATAAGATGATGTTAACTAAAATCATATTAAGATTTTTTTTTCTTAAAATACTTTTGTTAATAATTCATTGCATCTGATGGGAATGGAGAATTTTGCAAATAATCAGATTAGAAAATTAATAGAACATAGTAACAGTTATAAAACTGTAGAAACACATACCAACAGTCTCTATATTAAGCCAAATAAACTGGCATGTCCTATTTCATCAAGTTACAAGATAGACTTCAGTAGACATTCTAAAACAGAAAAAGAAAAAATCTGAAGTTTCCTTCTGGGACATTTAGAGCATACTGCTTTGCTTGCCATCTCTGACCAATCTTTTCTTTCTTGCAGAAAAATGGATCTACTAATTTTGACATACAGAACGTAAGATGAAGAAGTCACTATTAGTTAACTGTACTGGCCTCTTAATTCAAAACACTGGGGGAAATTATTCGTTTTTACTGCTGGGAATTCTCTGAATGAAGTCCTACTGCATGGTTATCAAAGGAATTAATTTAATGAGAATTTAGATCCATTTTCATACACACATTGCAGGAAACAAAACAAGATATTGGTCAGTATATTTATCAGATCTGTGAAACCACTAAATTGTACATAAAATCAATGATAATTTATTGAAATTTTCTGAATGTCAGGACATTCCTACACATTTGTTTTGAAAGGGCTGTATTCTTTTTTCCTCCAATATAAAGATGTTTGTTTAATATAGCATGAATGGGATTCAGATCAAGATTAGCCATTTAGAAGTCAGCTATTCAGTTTAAACTACTGTTTTCATGCAGAGAGAAGTGAGTTCATACTGTACCTTTCAGTGGAAGACATCAACCACCAGAGAAAAGTTCTTCCCAAGTATCTTTAGTGATAAATTTGAGATGGAAGAACTCATCTTTGGAAAATGCATCTCTACAACTGCAGAAGGATTCTACACAAAAATTCCTAGGGGGTTTTAAGTAAAACTACCCCACTTTGCATCTGTAATTCTGATAACTGTATAATCACCATTTTTTAAAGAAGTGCACACTAAATAATTGCTGTGAAATAATGATATACAAACTTTGCATGACATTATGTTGCTGTATTTATATTTCCTACTTTATTAAACTGACTATCTAAACACTTTGGATGGATTGATCTTGCCTAAATTTATCTATCTACAGTGTAGAGTTCTGTTTCTGAGTTACTTGATCTATTCTATCTTATACAGAGAAGCAGACATTTTTGGGAAGCAATTCAATTGGTCAGATTGCAAACATCTATTTTACTATGACATTAACCAATGTACATCTTTCTTCCGTGGTTTGCAAAGGAACCTGGAATGAACAGCTCAGATTTCTAGACATCTACACTAGGTCAGAGACACTCCTTCCTTTGAGACTACAGTGAAAGAATTTTTTTTTCCTTTTGAAGAGTGTATGTGTATACAAATATAGAAACTGAAAGAAGAATTCATGATGTGTTATAATATGTTGTCTAAATAAACAATAGTTCAGTAGCCTACTGGACAGACAAAGGTATTGACTACTAGTCATGAGATGCTTTAGATTATGGTTATTCAGACTGATTTTTCTGCCTTACATCTTGGTTTAAAAGGACTTCCTGGATATGACCATGACAGAGTTAGTGTTTGGAGACTGCTGGATCTAGGAAAGAGATTATAATGCAAAATGCATGCAAAATATTAAAGCCATATGTTAATAATAGACTGATGAGTGGCTGTCCCAGTCAAACTCTCTCTCCTTGACTGCACATTTCAGAGGGGAGGCAGGAGGTATGGATGTCAGCACAATTTAAACCACTTGGCCTGCACCTGAGTAAGGATGTTGTCTGGCTTAAAGGATGCTCAGACTGATTATGCAATGGAGACATGAGACAGTAGATATTTTTTGTTAATTTTATGAGTTCTTATCAATTAATGTCAGTAACTCTAATAAATCTTTAATTATTGATCTTTTTTCTGACGTATGTCTTTTGCTGATGACATATCCTAGTTAAACTATAATTGTTAAAACTCTAAGCTTTACCAGGAAACAATGATTTGCACAATGGGGTGAAAAAAGTAGCGGCAAAATTTTAATGTCACAAATTTGGTCCTGTTGAGAGACCAACACTTATTGCTAAATCCCAGTTACAATGGAAGATGTTAGACATTTATTTGAGCCAGCACATTAGAACCTAGGACTTTCTAGTGTTTGAAGGGATGAGAGATTTTAGTTCACTCCCCTAGAGACCAGGAGTTTTAGATGAAAATATCTGCTACTTAAATGCTCACTGACAGAGAAGTAGCAATAAGAAACAATAAATAATAATTCTGTGCTCATTAAGTCATCCTCACTGAACAGCCCTGGGAATTTTGCCATGTGGTTTTTTTGTTATTTTTTATTATATATTGTAATTTGGCTAAGAAAAAACACCAGGTTTGTGATCTACCATATAAATTCTGGCAGAGCAATACTCATTAAGAAAAATCATATTAACATCTCAATACCAATGTATCAAAACTTAAATGTTTTTTGTCCTTTTTGCATATCATTAGTCTGTGGTGTTTCATTTCCCTTTGACTAGTCCTTCCATGAAACAATCCAAATGAAGAGTTTGCTGGCAGCTGTTTTAATGAACGTGTTATCTTCAATAATGCATTAAATTGGACTGAAAAGCTGTATTGAGAGATGATGTACTAAATTATGTGGGGGGTTGTGATTCATCAGGCCCATTTTTTTCACTGTGTAATGGATACTTTATTTTACAAAGCTGGGGCATTGCTCTACTAGGAGGGGAATCAAGTAATCAGAGGAAAGGAGTGAAATAATGCATATAATGCATATTGATGCACTTAAATATGTAGATTGCTTCAAAGCTACTGATATTTACAAGAACAAGGAATGTCATAAGAACATCTTTGCTGTGTTAATATATTCTGTTGTATCCTGTGTTGGCTCCCACAGAAC
Source organism: Sylvia atricapilla (assembly GCF_009819655.1). NCBI lineage: Eukaryota > Metazoa > Chordata > Aves > Passeriformes > Sylviidae > Sylvia > Sylvia atricapilla. The sequence continues at coordinate 66,393,780 of NC_089141.1, forward strand.
ACTCAGCCTGAGCATCCCTCCCTATCAGTGCTTGACACAGAATGACAAATATCTGTAACACTGTGCCCTCATCCTCTTCCTCTTGAAATGAAGATCCATGCCAGTTTGACAAGACATATTCTCCGTTACTTCACAGAATCTCCTCAGCTAGGCTTGTAAAGAACATCAAATGGATCTCATATTTATTCCATAGGTCACCTCTGTTCCTTGCTTCTTCCTATAGGAATGTGTGTAGTGTTGGGATAGCTTCAGGTGTTCAGTTTATTTACTCACAATAAGGTCAGAACACTGCTACTCTGATTGCCTTCTTTGATACTTGATATTTTAACATAATCTCGTTGTTTAGAATGAAAAGAACTCACCCTCTTGTTTGGTTTTGCTCTCTGATCATACTTGGATATTGCTCATTGCAGCCACTGTTACACCAGAAGGTGGTTTCAGCTTTTAGACTAGTTGATGCCAGACTGCATGGGAGAAATGCCTCCTTTTCTTCCTTCTGCTGCACCACAACACCTCGTTTTTCTTCACAGCAGCAAAGACATCCATCATTCCACAAAGACAAAGGATAAAGAGAATAAATACTAAGTAAGTAGGTTTGATGTGCCGAAGTCTGAAATTGTTGACCAAAATAGCTCTGTTTAGCTGCCTAATTGACGCAGAGCAACTGAATTCTTAAACTGATAAGGTCTTTCTTTGACTTCAAAGGCTTCCTCTTCCATTTTCTGCTGTGCCTGGTCTAAGAAACTCAATTCTAATATCCTGCATCAGTAAAACTAGGACTTGCAAACATTCCTTGCATTTCAGAGAGAAGAATCTGCAGGTATTCTCAAATAAGTTTGGCACAAACTGCTAGAATCAGACCTTCTTGAATATCTCAGTAACTACCACCTTTTAAAACCATGAGGATGGTGTTCTCTGAACAGATTAACTGGACCCAGAAAAATGGGAGTGCCAGATTCAGTGTCTCCCCCAATAAACATAAGCAGGTTGTGTGGAAGAGCTGGGTGCCTGCTCAGTGCAGGCTGGATCCTTATGGCCCATGTTCCACTGGAAAGCCACACTGCTTGCACATTCATTACATGCTTATTGATAACTCAGGAATGGCTCCTGAACAAAAAATACATTGTCTTGGGAGCAAAGATCAAATCCTGGAATTTCATCATCTCATCCAAATGGTCTAATTTAGAATTAAAAGCAGTGTGAATGATTAGAGGGGTTGTCTGCATTCAGATTTGGCTTGAGTAAGACAGTGAGAGAGTGAAATTTGACAGGTTTTATCTGAAGACTATTACAAATACAGCTTCATATAATAATCTCTTCTAAGCCTTAGGATCTTCTTTGTCTTTCCAGTCTCTGAGCCCTTTTGGACAGGAACTCTCTCAAGTTTGTGCAGTGTCCAGCGCAGCAGTGGCCTCTGGGTGGTACTGCTGCACCTGTATGAATGACTCAAGAAAAATTCAGAGTTAACCTCCCTTTCCAAGCAAGCTGCTTGGAAATGGAATATTTTTTCGTGGGGTTTTTATAACTATGTCAGTTATAAATTGACAGCTACAGCCTCGTAGGCTGTGCCAAGACTTAAAAGTGACTGGTTTGGTCCTGTTAGAATCAGTATCTGAATATAATCATGCCAAAAGCACTTGTCTGAGTCTTGGCATTGTTGTGTAGTCATCAGACATCTGTTTAGGGAGCTTAGACAGCTATTGTGGTCAAAACAATTGGCAGCCAATATTTTAAAACTACCTACTCAGGAAAAAAAAGAAGACAAAATCAATTCCAGAAAGAAAGGACAAACTTCTTCTGGCATTCAAGTCATTTTGCCACATGTTTAAATACTAAAAGAAGCAGAAAAGGGAGAAAATATTATGAAAAAGATGAAAGCATTATGCAAATAAGTCAATTAAGGAATTTTAATAGTACTAGTGTTGTTGTAAATAATGGTGCCATTGAAATTAAAAGTCAAACTCAACTGTAAGACGAATATTCCCAAAAACATTGGTCTGTCTTCATATCTTCTGGTTCCTCCAGTGAATTTCCACCCATGGAACTTAGAATCATATTACCCGTGTATGTAGTTCAAATCTTGGAATTAAGAATGAGAATCCAGCTAACCATATTTGTAGTGCTGTAATTTCAAATAGCCAAATAGTTAAACAATATTTGGAAATCTACAGAAGTATGTGACTGATAATGCATTTGAACACTGTTCTTAGCTGTTTTCACAATTGATAATGCATTTGAGCATTTACTTTATCCATCTGCCCAAGTGACATATGTGAAAGTAACAGTTAAGCCTTTTGAGCAAAACACCAGTTTTCTCACAGCAAAATTCTGTTTGGGAGCAAGCATACCAGTTCTGACATGACTGACATCTGTGGAAAGCTGAAGGAGGAAAGCCGGGAAGGAGCAATCTTTTTTCTGCTCTCACTCTAGTGAGAGACAACCCACATAGTCAGAGTAGGCCACATGCTTTGAGAACTGTGGTTTCTGGGTTTTAATTTGGAGATAACCAGGACTATTTAAAAACTCCCCTGCCTTCTAATTCAGAATCAGAATCTCTGCAGTAGGAACATAAATTAAACAGGGAGTAAAGATGGCAGGGAGTTTGCTTCTCATAATGAAATTGGAACAAACACAAGGAAAAGATCTAGCTAAGAAGAATACACTTTTTTTTTTTTCCTAGTATCACAATTCATACAACCTTCATCAGCCAAGAAATACCTTTGTCATACTGCATTTCTTCTATTACCAGATTGTCCCAGAAAGAGCTGATTTTAGACCAGCTCTTGCCCAGCCCTGGAGGTGTTTCCAGCACTGACTGCACATCTACAGGATGGACAAAGGGACCCAGAAGCAGCAAGATGGACAGATCCATCACTACCCAGACCGAGGAATTCTATGGCAGGAAGGGCAAGGGGTTTTATGCCAGTCTAGTGATGTTGCAGGAAAGATCTCAAGTACTATGCAAGTTATACAGTTTATGGAACAGTGGGTCCACAAAAAAAAGTCTGGATGTAAGTTTTCTAAATTACCCTCTGTACCTAAACTACCCTCTAGGTATCTTTGCCATTTTATCATTTTGTGATTCAGTGGGTTATAGATAGTGCAAAGACAAGTTTTTACATGCAAGATTTTTCACATTATTTTTACAGGCTTTTTTTTTCTATCCCATCTGACAGAAAAAAAATAAATTATAAAAATTAATTACATGGGCTTTTCTGGATAGTCACCAAAGGTTCTTGCTGGACCAAACTGAACCAGGATGAAAGTTCAGGTACTTATGTTTTTAAACCATTCCCTATCTGAAAAGCTAATACACCCACTTGACACAAGAAAAGCCTTTCAAGCAACTGCAAATTTTCCATGCTCTTTTGACATGGTGCCACTCAGATGTGCCTTCTCAAACTCACAATACTGCTGGACTGAGGGTTCTTTATATTATTTATTTTTTCCTACATACATTACATAACCAATGCATATTGCTATTTATTTTTTTAAGATGACAACTTCTAAACCACTTTGCAGCATCAAAGCTTTGAGTCTGTTGGCCTACACTTACTAACAGTTTGCAAACTGTAAAAATAATTTATGTATCCACATGATAGACTTGCTAACATGGACAGTAATTTTTTTCCACTTTTTTGCAAAGTTTATGAATTTCTTGAATCTCTTTCCCCAACCATATGCAAATAGACAGAAGTAAAGATGACAGAAAATTAATAAAAGGACAAAAAAAAAAAAGGAAAAAATCATAAGGTAATTCAGTATAATCATGTTATTAGAAAACAAGGCATTTTCCTGAATCAGCTGCCACTGTTCCCTGTAGATAAGCTGAAATCTGGAGTCCTGGTGGAAGGTATGTCATGGATTTTTAGCCTCCTGAAGAGAAGGTCTATTTCTGTCTTTGTGATCTTCTGCTCTTCACACTCAAACAGTGTTTCAAAAACTTTACTTTTAGATTATCAGCTCATTTATTAACAACCTTGAACACCACATCTCCTCCTCAACCTTCTCCTTCTTATTCATCTAAACCAAATTACACTCTCCAATATAGTTGTATACTGGAAACAATGTAAATATTCAAACTTCTTTGAAAGTCTAATTAGTCTTTGTTATCCATGAAGATCATTAGAAACCCATCCTGATTTGCAAGATTCAGGCTGGTGCTTTCAGTTCATAATAAACAGAAAGGATGGGAAGGGGGGTGAAGGAGGGGGTCTAAAGCATTTGAAAGTCAGAGTGATTTGATAACAATCAAATAACCCCTTGAACAAGGGCTGTCATGGGTAATTCTGTCTAGATGGATCTACAAACTAGCAGCTAAGCTTAATTCACAGACCGTATCTTTGGATGCCATAAGCACTGAAGCAATTTGAATTCACTGAAATGATGCAATTTTAGATTTGTTCATATAGTAAATCCATTCTAATGGTGATTACAATGTACTTCAATTTAGTATCAATTAAATAAGGAAAAAAGCCCAAAGGAACCATGGTAGTTCAGAAAAGAACACGGTATAAAAAAAGGAGGAAGTCAATTGGCATGAAATTAGCAACAGCTAGGAAGTCAAAATGTTTGCAAGAGACACTGAGAGTAAAGAATCCATGCTGTAACTTTAGGGAAGTATTTAATTGCTCAAATAATGTAGAGGAAATGTATAAATTTAACAGTAACAAATTGCTAGGTCTAGGTAGTATCTATGCAAAACCTCTACAGCAGCTCAAGTGTTAGATTGTTTAAGTTCTCACAAAACATCGACCCTACCATTCAAAGCAGGCTTGGTGCCAAACAAATTAGAAGCATCATCTGGGACATCAGCCTTGAAAAAACCACGAAAACTGCTCTGGGGAACTACATTTCATCTAGCCTTATTTTTTTATCAAGCCAATTTGTACAAATTGGAATAAATAACAGAATACAGAAGCATCTGGATATGTATGATACATTGGAGGAGAATCTGCACAGATTTTTTAAAGCAGGTCATGCTGATGAATATATGAGTGTTTCTGAAGAAGCCAATATGCTTTTCATTAAACTGATTTCTTTAACTCTGAACATTTGGCTTTATAAGAAAACATGGAGTGAGAATAGAAAGAAAACAATGGGTTAGAAAATTCCGTTTTCCTTATGGAGTGAGACAGGAAACAATGGGAGGTTTGGCCCGACTTCTGCGGGGATAAGGCTATATAAATTAGGGCTTGTCAGCTGGGAAGAGAAGTATCTAAATTTTAGATAGTCATGAATGACAAAGAGAAGCTGAATAGAGAATGATTAATCATTCAGTCTTTCTCAGAAAACCAGAACTAAGGGGCACCCAATCAAATTACTAAGCAGCAGATTTAAAGTAGATAATAAGAAGTACTTTTTCTAACAATACATTATTAAATTGCAGCTCTAATTGCCACAGGGGGTTGTAGAGCCCTAATGTTTAAATGGTTTAAAAATGGGTCTCAGCAAATGGAATATTATTACACATCAGTTGCTATCAAAATTAAATGATCCAGATGTCCTGATTCAATGACTTTTGAAAGAGGGGAAAATATCCCTCAATATTTTTCTTGTTTCTGAGATTTTTTTCTAACAAAGCTACTATCAGCCCTTGCTAAAGGCAGAATACTGGATAGGATGGACTTCTGGTGGCATGATAGTGGCTCTATTTTTATAAAACTACTTTCACAGTCATTTTTCAGACTGGAACTGCCCTTTAAAATAATCTCACGAGACTTGGGAGTTTACTGTCCGTGCTCTGACCTTATTGTTACACGTCTTTTGTATAGCCCAGACTGGATTACAGCAATTAATTCTTTACTGGCTTGTCTGAAAGGCAGATCCAGCCGCAGCTATTGCAGCATAAAGCAACAAGCTTATTACCAGGAAAGAGCAGATGGGATTGGTGGACTTCCAGCTTCTTTGTTCTCTGCATCGACAGCCTATTAGTAACTACACTAATTCAGAAATTCCTACTGTAGGATACTGCATAAGTAGCACCCTATAGTAGATTTTTACTGATTTACGACGTATAATTTCTCAAGTCCAGGAGTAATAGGTTTCATGGGCACATTAAGATGTTTGGGGTTGGTGTTAGACATCTTTTATCAATGCCTTAAAAAGGGAATGGAACCATCAAGCCTTCAGTGTGGTTTGTAAAGTGCTGATAAAGTTCTGGGTTGATCAAACTCCTCAGCTATTGCTGGGATACTGAATGGAACTCCTTAACAATTTATTAGTAATGTCAATATTGGGAGGAGAGTAATTTACATTTAAAAACCCAAACAGTTAGGTTAACTATTTAAATGACTAAGGTGTTCAAATAATCTTTGCCGCATTCAAACAGATCAACCTGAAAACCATGGGACAGTGTATTCATCAACATACATTTTACCTGCCAGCACCTATGTGTGAAGCTATCTTATTAGTGGAATTATGTGTTAGTGAAATTAACAAGTGTAAAAAACCAAGTACGCTTAAAATACAGCAAGAAATACAACACAGTGAAATGCATTTCTACCCTTTACTAAATCCACTTGTACAGGAAATGCAAGAAAAGGGTTTCTCACACTGACTGAGAGCAAGGTAGCTGAAGTATGCACAACTTTAAGCTGCTTTCTACCCATACTACTGGGTATCTCACTTAAGAAGTCCCAGTCAAGGAAGAGCCAATCTCTGGACCATTTTCTTGTTGATGGCTTCTTGATATGAAGTCTATGATCAGTGCATCTGTCTCAAAAAGATGCTTTTGTACCCATGCTAGGGCATGATGCCGAGCCCTAAGCTTTTTCTCTTTGGCAACTGAGTTCTGAAATGAATGCTGGGATGCAACATTTGTGTAGGTGGTATAAACAGTAGAGCGCATTTGAAAATTTTCAACTACTTGTACTCATAACTGAGGACAAGCATTCCTATGGTGACTCTTAAGATCCTGTGCTATGATGCTACATGCTCTATCCCCTCGTCAAATGTGTCTCCTGATGTATGTCCACACTGGTGTCTGCACCAAGATATTTTTAGTGATGGAATATCCAGATCAGATGGTCATGTTCCTGTTCTGACAACTGAAAACTTCATATACCCATTTACTATTGGGTTTTCTTGCTGGTCCATTAGAAGATTTTGCATCATTGGTTCAAAATAAAAACTTCGCCCATTTTTAATCTCTTTTGAGTATTTCACAGAATCATCAAGGTTGGAAGAGATCTTCAGGATCACCTAGTCCAACCATCAGCCTGGTGCCACTATAATCCCCCCTAAACCATATAGCCAACTGCCACATCCAGACATCTCTTGAATGCTTCCAGAGACAGTGGTTCCACCACCTACGTGGGCAACTTACTGAAATGCCTAACTACTCTTTCAGTGAAAAAAAAATGTTATTATACATAACTGAACCTTGACTGCCTCATTGCATCCTCCAGCACTGATATCATAATAAACTTCTTGGCTTTTTATTTTTTAATTGTACACTAGTGATGTGTAATAAACTCAATATTCCATGTGCTGCCAACTCCTCTTTCTATATTGTTTTGCAATCTTACTGGATTAACAATGCACTTCTAAGAACTACCATTATTAGCGATAATAAGTTGAGAGGTCCACATTTGGCCTAGGACTAAATATATAGAAGCTGAATTCTCCTTTTACTTGTGGGAATAAAGATTAAAACTATCTGGAGTAGTGAAAACTGGATTCTGTTACTCATTCTAATAAAACATGGCAGAATTGGGGCCAGATGGTTTTTACACTCTCAACATTTCCCCCCTTCTTTCTTCCAAAGGGACAGAGAAAACACAACCAAAGTTTTGGATTAAGTGCTATCTGGTTACAAAGTAGTACACTGGGGGCTGTATTTACTCTCTTCACTGACAGAAGTTATATCATCTGGAAGTCAATACTTTTTGCTCCACTCTAGCTTCCTTTCTAGTCATTCTTACAGGACTGGCTGTTACTATCTATACTGCAAGAGTGCTTGAAAGACCGACAACAACAGTGCTGTTTTCTTCTGCACATGCAGAAGAAAGTTTTCTGATCATAAACAAAAGAGACAAAATTGTGACAGGCTGGATGATTTCAGAGTTGACTTATGCCCTGAACAGAGAATCAGTGTCTGTTCCTCCTTCCACCACCATAAACAAAGCAGGGTGAAGGCAGCAGTGGCTGATAGTGCTACTGCTCTGCCTAAGGCAGATGTTCAAGAATTGGGCAGTGACTGACCAATAGCTATTTTTAGTGGGTAGCTGAGCAACTCACAACCCTTAGACTCACAGAATCATTTAGGCCGGCAAAGACAGCAAATATCACTGAGTGTGTTAACCCAGCACTGCCAGCTCCTCACTAAACTACACCCAAGTGTCACATCTACACATCTTTTAAATACTTGCAGGATGGTGACTCAACCACTTCCCTGGGCACTCTGTTCTAATGCTTAATGACGCTTTCAGTGAAAAAATATTTTGTAATATCTAATCTAAGCCTGCCCTGACTTCTTGAGATTTGTTCCTGATTTTGTATTAGATCCCTAGGAGACTTAGGATTGTGACTTAGAAGGTTGTCCCCGAAAGCTGTGTAGCCAGAGGAAATTAAGTGAACGGTTGTGTGATGTCGGAGCTGTCTCGGGCAACACTGAATCTCTGCTGACCTCCTAAGTGACACGAAGGACACAAGCAATGGCTTCTTACAGTGCTGGGCAATGAAAGGCAAAATCACTACCGTAAGTGAACAGTGCTCATCCCTCTCTCTGTCAAAGATTTGCCATCTACGAGTCCATCTAGGCATCCGGACCGTGTTAAGAAAGACATTTCAACACGAGGTCATCTTCCACCTCAGGAGTTCTCCTATACATAACCAACACATAATTATGTAGTTTTCTGCGATGCTCGGTTCAGTCTTTGCTTCACCACCAACGCAACTTCAAAAAACGCGTCGCTTTCCTCGCTTTGCGCCGAAACTCCCAGAATCAGCATGTTTTAAACCTACAAACGACGGCTTTTGGCTGAATTAGCTCCTTTCAAGCCCAACAAAGCCTCTATTTGCGATTCCCATTCCCCTCACACTCTCAATCTGCATAATTACATCCCTGACACCAGCAGGCTCTAATTACACGGCTCGCGAGGGGCCGGCGCCCCGGGCCGGATCCCGCCCGCGGGCGGGGCGAGACGCGGCGGGGGGCACGGGGGAAGGCACTTTTCCTTCAACGCCCGGGGCTGCGCTCCGAGGTGGCCCCCGCCGCCCTTGCCCGGGGCTGGATGGCGGGGGCGCCGGGCGGCTCTTTGTTCCTGCCCAGTGCGTGTGCGCGTCGCTCGGGCTGCCGGAGTGGGAGTGGGAGTGGGAGTGGGTCCCGCCCTCGCCGCCGTTAACGGGAGGCGCAGGAGCGGCGGAGCGCGGCCGGGCGGGCCGCACGGCGCCCAGGGCCGGACCCCGGCAGCCGGGCGCTGCCCTCCGGCGGCGCGGCGGAGCAGGTGCCGGCGGCGGCGGCGGGCCGGCAGGATGGAGGCCGCCTTGCTGAAGCCGGCGATGATGGCGGAGGTGAAGGGGAGCGGCGCCGGCTCCGCCGTCAGCGCCGAGCTGGAGGTGAAGAAGCTGCAGGAGCTGGTGCGGAAGCTGGAGAAGCAGAACGAGCAGCTCCGGAGCCGCGCCGCCGCCGCCGCGGTGGCCCCGGGCCCGCCCAGCCCGCACCTGCTGCTGGCCCCGCCGCCGGCCCCGGGCGGGCTGCGCCCCGCCAGCCCCCCGGCCGCGGGCTCCCCGAGCTTGCCCAGCGCCGTGCCCGCCCTGCTGTGCCCGCCGGAGCCCCTCGCCTACTTCAAGCCCTCGCCCGGGCCGCCGGCCGCTGGCAGCGGGCAGGAAGGCGGCGGCGCTCCGGGGGCGGCGGCCACCGTGCTGGACGAGGTGGCGGTGCTGGAGCTGGAGGACGGCTGCGGAGAGGACGAGGATACATGGTACATGCGGCTCGGCCCTGCCCTGCTCCCCGCCCCGGCCCGGTTGCGGCTCGGCCCTGCCCTGCTCCCCGCCCCGGCCCGGTTGTGTCCCCCGGCCGGGCCTCCCGCAGCGGTCTCCCGGCTCTGATTAGCATTAGCCCCCGAATCCGCTTGATCTCCCTGCTTACGCTGAAATCTGCCTTTTTTTTTACATTTTAATTTTTATTTTTCCATCCCCTCCATCTCCCCTCCAGAGCGAGGGAGGGCCCCGTGTGCTCAGGTCGGGGTGTCGCCGCCCGGCGCGCCCAGGGCGCCGCGCCCTCCGCGGGGAGCGGGGCTCGTTCTCCGCCCCGAGGAACAGCGTTCAGATCTCAGCCTAGTTTCAGCCTCCTGTTTACATAAGGAATTAAAAATAGCGGAATTTCGTTCCGGGGAAGCCTTGATCTGAGCAGCGCTGCCTCCTCATCCTAAAATCTCTGCCGAATATTCTCCCATCTTCAGGGATTTGGGAGGGCTTTTGTCTTTTAGCCGTTGATCTAAATTGTGTGTCTTACGCGCCCACGGATCTGCGAAAGGCACGGCAGGGTGCCAGTAAATGCAGAAAATCAGAAATGAATAACGAGTGAATAAAGAAAAAAATTAAATCGACCTAGACGAATGGTTACACTCCCTTAAAAACAAACGCAAGGGGAGATTGCAGGGTAGAGATACAAGTAGATCAGTAAAGCTAGTGCCTCAAAACCTGTTTCAGCAACGTGGGCGAGCATCGTAGGGACAGTGCTGGAATACTATCTGGGCTGCGTAATCATGTGGAATGTCATTGATCCTCAGTTGTTTTGAAGCGTCAATAGCAATATAGAGATTATTTAAATAACAGTTTGGGAGTATCCATGTAAGCTTCTATGTAGCTTTCTTTTTTATGTGGTTAGTTTTTGAATCAAGCTAAAGTTAATACCAGATAAGAATAGAATGCAGTATAAAGAAGCTGAGATGTATTCAAACATACCTATTTTTGGTAGAAGATAAAATATTCAAAAATGAATCTAAATGTCAGAAATGTTTCTGATTGTTATATGTGCTTCCTGGTGCACAGTGTTGTGTTTCTGAAAATGGCTTTTGAAAATCATGTACAAATCGTGTGCGAATTTTTGTCAGCGTTGCTTTATTGTGCGTGGTTGGTCTGTGCAGGGATGGTTTGGGCTTGTCAGTCCAGACTTAAATCAAATTTTACATTGGTTCTGACTTCTAGCTTTCCTGACATTAAGGACTATCTAATTTGTTTGATAATGTCTTGTTAAACATAATGTTTACATTTTAGGGTGGTAGTCTGTCATAGTTTCTTTATGTGCCGTAGTGAAATTTCCAATTTGATTTCCTCCCTTGGAGCAATCCTAGATTTAGGGGCCAGAATATACCTTTATGTCACACGTATATGTGTCCACAGGCAGAATTTCATGACAGGGATTTGTTGACAAATTCATTCCACTAAGAGTGAGTTGTTTTAGCTGTTGAACGTTTTTAAGTCAAAGATAAATCTTCGTCATTGTCCATGAAAGGTCAGGCGTGTGATGCCAGTTGCTTGGGGCTTTTTTGTAATCTCAGTCTTTAAAGCAAACTGGTATGTGGAAAGCCAAAGCCTTCAGTGCATATCCTTGTTTTTTTGTTTTTGATTAGTAAGTTTACCCCTTAAATATCTTTATCTTTGGGTTTTTGTGTTTTGATTGCCTTTTTTTTTTTTTTTTTTTTTTTTTTTTTTTTGTTCTTGTTTTGGTTTTTTTTTTAAACTGCAGTTACCAAAAACCCCAAAACCAGCCAACCCTCTGGAACTGCAGAAAAGTCACTGCTTTGTAGTGTTCAGCTTTTTACAAGAAGATCTGATCATCAGTCCAGATGTTTAGCTTTTGAAGCACTTCTGCAGGTTATCTGGGTGTCTGAAAGCTTTTCTTTCCTTTGCTTTTTAGTTTTCTCAGTTTCATTTTTTACTGTGTGGTCAGAGAGTGCAGGAAGTCTGGGGAAATGAGTCCTCTCCTCAGAGCAATTCAATAGTTGATCTCTGCTGGGATTGCTGAGAGAGATAGCAATCACAGTGAGGATATTTATTCCTTGTGAACTGGGTAGACGGTGCTGATTGACTTCAAAGGCAGAAAACTCCACAGAGCAGACTCTGGAGAAAGGGTGTTCTGGTGGGACTTGGATAGCTCTTGAGTCAAAACTGTGAAAGTCAAAGGCTGCTGCTACCTGTTAGTGACCCCCTGAGGGACAAAATCCTGTTCAGTTTTTGCTCTTGCCTTTCACTCCCCCTTTGTACAGGCCAGATCCCATTACAGTCTGTGGAGTGTTTTTCTGGTGCCTAGAGAATCTGCCTCTGGGTGTCCCTGCCCCGTGGCTCAGAGGTGGCCAGGCCAGGGAGCTGTGTCAGTCTTGTCCAGCAGACAAGAATAGTTTGCTTCCTGGAAGATTTGCACTCTCCCAGGTGAATCGGCATCTGCTGTGCCTGCTAATCTGCCAGGGCAACAACAGCAACCCAGATCTTGGCCTCAAGAATTCTTCCATGAAATCTGCTTAAAAACCTGGTTTTCTAAGGTGGCAACTGATCAGTTGCCAACTCTTGTCTGAGAACGATGCACATACAACTACTTTTTTTGCGTATGTGTGGGTTTTTTTTCCTTTTCTGCTGATGTTGAAAATAGATTTTCAGTGTTTCTCATAAAATGTTTTTTAATCGTTACAAATATGGCTTGAACAACATCTGGTTTGTGTGGGAGAAGATAAAATCAGGTGCTAAAATTATCTAAATCTCCAATAAATATAAGTATAGGGAAAAGGAAGAGCACCTTTGGTGTGTTACAGCACCTGATATATTTGAACTTTGGAGAGTGCTAAAATTCAGACAATGGTACTGATTAGATGGAAACTTTTAATGTGGTATCTACTTGAACTTTGTTTGAACATGCCCGACCTGTAGAGTTGATACTTTGCCACCTATTTCTTTGAGGAGAGAAGAAAGAAAACAAATGTAAACTCTGCTTCAGGATATATTTCTTTTTATTAGATCTTCTCTTGCAGGGCTTTGGATGTTAAAATAATCAGTGATCTGATAGGAAAGTGAGATACAAAAGCCAACTTTGCAGTATTGCGTATCTTGCTGATACTTCTGTGTCTTTTGGTTAAGGTTGTACGTCTTGCCTACCAAGACTCATGCTACTCGAGAGAAATCACTGAGTCCTCTGCAGTGGTGCAGGCGTGTTCTGGATCATCCAACTCCTGAAATAGAAGCTGCAAAACGTTCCCTATGCTTTAGATTGGAGCAAGGTAATCTTACTTTTGTTATTTTGTTATTAGGAGGTTGGCATTTTTGGTCTGGTGTTTCACTCCTCTTGAGAATTTTCACAATTTACCAGGCTTTACACATGGCAGACATGCACATTCATATGTATGCAAGTCTTCCTTCATTACGTAAATGCTAACAAATGGTTGGGTTTTTTTTGTTTCTGATCATGCGGTTTTTAAAGTACTCTCCTCCTTTGTTAGCCATTTTTTTCCTGCTGCACGACCTGTTGTTCTAACTTGTAAGTTTTCATCTATGGCTTAAAATAGAGGACCTCCTGGCAAGGAAATACTGATGCTAACTTTACTGTTGGTTTATCTGTTGAGGTTTGAAAAAGGATGCTTTTCATTTTCTTTGTAGTCAAAATTATCATGAGGCTATGATCTTTAAAGGCATATTTGTCAACATCTAATGTAGTGTCAGAACTTTGCTAAGCATAGCACACACCAAGAAGAGCTGTAACTTGGCTTCAGTGCTATTTTGTTGGCCTCTCGTAATCTCTGGTACTGGAATCCGTCTGATGGTTGGTCAGCGCTGGTGAACTTGTGGAGTTCTCTGTATGCTCTAACTTTTGGTTTAAATAAATACCAGACTTTATTTACTTTCTTACTGTCTGGGATCTCCTCAAGATTGTATTAAATGTTGTTGAAGAAGCAATTAGAGGAAGATACTAAGGTTTATAACTCATCAGGAAAGAAGAAGAGAAAGAACAATACAGGAACATGACAGAAGGAGGAATAAAGCTAATGAAAGCATGAACATATGGCTGTATAAGTTAGCTACAGCTGTCATTAAGAGAGATTGAGCATGTTCTTATATGCTTTGGAGGATGTGGCTAGCTGTGGATCCAAAATCAGGCATTTAGCTGAATCAGGCTCTGAAGGCATCAGCCTCTTTGCATTGACTATAAAAGATGCTACAATGATCATTGATCTAGGAGTATTTATTTGAGCTTATTTGCCTCAAGTTAGGTGGACAAGCTGTGGTTCCTATATCGGCAATCACCCAATCTGATTTTAGGGTGGACTTTGTTAATTTGGTACCTGAGTTCAGGAGTCTGTAGGGTGAGCTGAGTATCATGTTTGACTGGCAATGGAAGTTTTGTGTGTAGAGTCAGAGGAATCAGGGCAGCTGCTCAGGTGACAAGATTTAGGTGTTGACTGTAGAATAGTTCCCTGGAGTCCCCTGACAGTAATGGGTGCTCGGCACTCAACCCCATGTACTCACCTGAAGGTGCATCTGTGTGGAGTTGGGCATTCAACAATGGAGTGCAGTCTGCTGTGGAAGCTCTTTTTCGATTGCCCCGCATACATAGCTAGTGCCCTTTGAGATTGCGTGTTGCCCTGTTTTCTGTTCAGGTCAGATGCAGACCTTCCAGAAGGTCCTGTGCTTTTACTGTCTTTTAATGATACCTTGGCCTCCCCAAGGGCCTCTCAGGTGGGCAGGCACATCCGAGTATGGACAGTGGAGTCAAGCCTGTAATGTCAGTGTAGAAGCGAGAGGACTGCATGACCTGTTTTTGCCCTTAAAAGGATTTATTTCATTTGAATAGGCAATAAAGGTTTCCAATTAAAATCACTCTATGGTTATCAGTTCAGTGTCTCTCTGCAGAAGTCACAGCAAATGACATATGTCACTGAGTTACGTTGACAATGAGTTACTCTGATCCGTATGTTCTGCTGATGGTGATTGGCTCATGAGTTTCCTGAGCTCTGTAAAAAGTTTCTGAGAAATTGTATGTCATTAATAAAACCTGTTATGGGAGCAGTATGTTCAGGGAGGGAATAGACTTGTGCTTATACTGCAGCAATTCTTTGGTAAACGTACTTTAATTAATAACTCAGTTAAGACCTGATTAACACTTGTATTTCTAAATGTTTTCTTTTAGGACCTGTACCTTTTAAGTAATACATAATAAGCAAATGTCATCCTTCTTAGTGTTAAATTTTCAGAAGTTGGTTTCACTGTATTTATTTATTCCTTAGTTTTTCAACCAGATGTGAGAGACTTTTAAACATCTAATAATTTGGTTTTTGAAGTACAGCAAACTTTCTGTAACCTGACTTGTGTATGTTTTGTTTTGCAGTGCACTTCATCAGTAATATACATATTTAAATATGTACACATAATCCATCCAGATTTTATAAGTGACTCACTAAGTATGACATTCTTCTTTTCTGGTACTGAAGTTTCAAACTTTGTACTTCTAAATTGAATGGTGTTTTCCCCTTTTAGCCATACGCCTTGCAAGGGCATTTTCATGGTATTTTGAAATCCAGTTGTGGTCTTCTGCTTGCCTCTCAATCAATGGTTAGCACTAAAGTACTTGAGAACTATTAAATGAGTAGTCAGAAAACATTTATAGTGTACCAGAGAGTGCCTTCTGAAATGGCTTATCAGTAGAATTCGCTTAGTGCATGGTGCATTAGCCAAAAATTAAACCAGTTTAGTTGTTACAGCTCTTTAGACATCAGAGTGCACATGGAAATAAAAAGCAGTAAAAATTGATTTTTGACTGCAAAGTCAGCATATCTGAGTAAGTTCATGCAGAGAGAAGAGCTGTGAGGGGAAAAAAAAATAAAAATATGTCGGTCTTACTTTTGAGTTGTAACTAATTCCTGTTCTCTTGCTCAGATTTTTTTAATCCTGCCTTCATTTATTTCTGCTCATGTGAATTTTTCTTACTACATTTCATTTTCATTAAAGTTTTTATTTCGTTTTTGAAATGTCCCAGCATTAGGATATTTCATAACAAGTCTGAAAGTCTTGTGAGAGACTTCTGCAAGCACAGTCCCAGGCAGTGAAATAGTCAAACAGCTATGTAGTCTTCCAGGCCAGAAAATTACTTGAAGGGTGGTATTTTCTTTCACTTAGCTGTGCTCACCAGCCTGTTTCTGATCTAATGAAAATGACTGTTTTGAGTATTTCATGGTGGAAGTTAAGAATTCATCTTTGCATAAATCTTTAAGGTTTATTATAAGCGCAGAAGTGGTCTCCAGCAGATGGTTCTTCTGTGAACCACTTTGAGAACTTGGGCAAGCTTCTCAACATTCCTCTGGTCTAGCACTAAGTAGGTAAAGCTTTTATAATGTTTATAATGAACTAGGCTTATTATAAACCCTGTTTCTGTGGATTAAGCATGCTAGCTTTAAGGAGGATGAAAGTTACATTTAACCTCTGATGATACGATCTTTTCTTGGAATCATTCCCTTTTTCCATGAGCAATTACAATGTTGAGGTAATGTTTGTTGTTTGTTTGAGTTCTATCTGTGTGGGCTGGACCAGATCACATCTTTCTTCTTACTCTTTGTCAGTTATCTTTTGTTTGAAACTGTTCTGGTCTTTTACGTTTACAGCAGTTCTCCATATATTGTAGGGTCCGTTATCTTGCTGTTTGGATTTTAATCTTGGCTGTCTATTTTATTTTTTTAGGTTAATTGAACAGGGCCACCTAGCAGTCTTAATGGTGTGGTAGAGCCTCTTCCATGATTTCTTGGCAGTAATTGAAGATATTGGGACATGCATTAAGTTCAGTGAGCAGAGAGATCAGCTAGTAGACTTCCTAGCTGATGCAGATGGCTATAACCCCTCTGAAATTCGGGAGGTGGTGGTGACTGACACCCTGGCTGAAGATACCCTGCCTAACTTCGTTTCTGCAAAAAGCTCTGAGGCAGACAGGTGGAAAAACTGAGGGCTTAAGAAGCTTAGCAAGGAGTCAGTCTGTAGGAGCTCAGCTTTTATGCAGGACTTCAAAGGGTAACTCATCCAATTCAGCCTTCCTTATAGGAACCTCCTCTTTAATGGGCAATATGAAATACTGGCTAGATTCAGAATTTGGCTTGGATGAGTTCTTATTCAGAAATGTAATTTCAGATCTTTAAGAACAGTAGGCAGCTGAAGTAGGTTTCACAATTGGCTACAGTAGTTTAAAAGAGGTAAACTCTGTTTTCTTTCCTAAAGTATTATTAAGCTTCAGGATGGATGCTGTTATGTCACCTGTGGCTGACAAGATACGTTGTGAAACAGATCCATTACAGTTTCTTTCCATTGCTTATGATTCCACAAAACAAAAGATTCTCATTAGAAGAATTTTATTTGTTGCTGTGCTGGATCCCAATATTAAACATTAGTTAAGGTTGATACCCAAACATACATTATAACGAGAAAAAAAAACTGGGAGGAGACCAAACAAAATTACTTATTTTGGCAGTGTATACTGTGTTCTTTTTACCTGTTAAAAAAAAAAAAAATCTAGTAGGTTATAGCTGGTAGGGCCCCAGGCAGAAGGTTTTACCTGGATGTCTAACTTGGGCTTATGCAGGAAGAAGCAGTGTTCTCCCCCTTATCTTAACTCTATTCCACTTTCCATGGGTTCATAGTGCAACAATTTATATTGAGTCTTTAACATATGGAATACACTTCAATTGTTAAAAACCAATGTCATAGGGAACTTCTGTGCTATAGTCTGTTGATACCAGAAACAAACAGAAAATACTGTAAGTGAACAAAAATCTTTATGTTGTATGCTTGGGCTGGATCCGGTGATGAAACAAGGGCAAGGAGGATTTTGGTTTGTTTTTTTTTTTTTTTCCCTCAACTAGATTTATTAGATATAATTTTATTTGCTGTTCATTGATGGATCAGATATGTATGTTGTGATACTCATAACTGGATTAATAAAATTTCATATGGCTTTCTTGCTCATATGTAATACAGGTTAGTTCTGTGTAAAATGCTTTTGAGGCAGGAAATAATAATGTGCAGAGGGTTACAGATGGTTGTTGTTTCCAAATAAAATGTCTAAAGCTCTAGACAGAAGGAAGAAAGTGGCATGAGAGGTTTGCTTCCTTTTTGTGTATGTTTCTGATAATAAAAAAATATAAACAACTGTAGCTCTTATCCATATCTTAGCACCTTTTGAGGAATGTGATATCTTGGAGGTCAGGCTGTTTAAGCATCTTCTGCTGCGGTACAAGTGTAGTGCTTGAAGTGCACCTATGCATGCACAGCAGTTACTTCCTAATGGATTTCATTTATTTGAAGTAATTTGTTGTAACAGCTGCATAATTACAAGCACTTCTTAGAGGTTTTGTGAATACTGATATCTGGATTTTCTAGCACAGCTGCTGAGGACTTGTGTATTTAATTTGGAAGAACTCAGGTTTGATACTCAACTTGCATTTGAAACAGAATATTTCTCTCTATCACTGTAACATTGCTACTCTGCAAGTTCACTTGAAGATAGAAGTGTTTAGTTTAAAGCCCTTATGGCAACAAATGCATAGAAGATCAGACACTTAACTTTTGATTAATGTCAGAGATATCTCTTGCCTTTTTACTACAGCTCTTCAGTGTGATTTCTACTTTTTATTAAATTGCAACCTACATACTATTTAAGATTTTAATCGTATTTGGGGATTGATTGTTGCGCAGCTCAATTATTTGCCTTGAATAGAGTTCTGGTTATCAATATACTTACAAGAGGAAGCTGAGTTCTGAAGTGTCTGCAGATGTAGAGAGGTGGTGTTAGATCTTGCCTCAGTTGAGAAGACACCCATCCCATTTTAAAGTGTGGGGTTTTTTTAATCCATGCTGACTATTGAGCTGGGATTGTCATCTCATTATGAGTGGTTAAACAGCTAGAAACACTTAAATTTCATGTGAGGATTTCAGTAGGTTTATTCTTATTTAAAGTAACTTACACTCACAATGTAAATTCAAAGCCTGTAATGCAGTGTGTCTAAAAACAAGAGAAATATTATGAACACTGCTTTATGCTAAAAGTATGGGCACATTTAGTGTTACCTAGCAGAGTACTAATCCCTGGGTTGGCTTCTGAAGTGTGCAACTACTTTTCTGTATAGAAATTGAAAAGAAACCTAAGTTTTAATAATTGACTTGCGGGCATTTGGAAGCTTATCCTCTGGAGATATTTTTTCTATTGAAATGAGGACCTTTTCAAAACTGGACTGTTCTGAATGCTGTACTGCATTTTTGCTTCTGATAATCTTACATGTCTTGCTCACTGTTTGTTAGTCTCCAAATTATTGTTACAGCTTTTGGCTTTCATGTTGTCTTTCTTTCACAGTCTGTTTTTGATGTCTGCAGAAGAGAGCTGGAGATAACATTTCAGAATGCAGACAAGTGTGATAGAGGTAGCATTGCTTCTTCACTAAAAGGTTTACTTCTGTATTTTCACTTTCAGGGGCACTTTGGTTCTTCACAATATTGCATCTTTTGGGAAGCTTTTGTTCACACTGGGGTGTGTGTCATTTTGTGTGTTTTTATGCCATGATCCTTAAGTGTCTTTTGATTGGTTATTTCTGGGATATAGTCTACAGTCCTGTAAATATATCATGCAGTCTTCCTTCTTGGCAATGCCTTGTGTTTTAATATATTAGAAGAAAGTTGGTTATTTGCAGTTTCTTTCCTAAGTGTTCCACATTTCAGCATCTCTGTTCATGTTTCATGGAAATAAGACATTTACACCAATCATTTGCTTTTACCTAAGGGTTTTTGCAAGCGCTCTTGTAATAAAATAAAATCCTTTTTACTCTACCTGGTAATGAAATATAGACAGTAAGCTCTAATCTGAATACTTGTGGGGCAGAAGCATTCACAGATTTACTTGATCTTTTTTGTGGTGCAAGGCAGAAGGTGAGTTAGTACAAATGTTAAAAACCTAGGAGTTTAAAAACAAAATTCCTGAGTGTTCCATTCTTTTTTCCCTTCATGAACTTTTTAAAAAATACTATTATCTTAATTTTACTTCTTGTTGTAAGATTTTTAATTACAGAAAACAGTTTCTTGGGGAATATTTGCCCTTAGTGCCGTTGCTGAGCTATTCTAAAAGTCTTTTTGCATGTGGATTTATCGCAGTAATGGAATGCTTCACTGAAAGCTTCACGTTTAAAAAGTGCAATGGGAAAAAAAGTAGTAAAAGTATGCCTGTGGGACAAAAAAAATTTTTGTCAGCGGAGAATAGTTGCAACTTTGGTAGTTGCTGTTTTGAAAAGATTTGCAGCATTTAAAGATTACATTTTTGGTAATGTTAAAGGAATTAAGTCACAAAGTGTACTGCAACAAGTGTTGCAGTATGAAACATTGTTTTGTATGATGGGAGTATTTGGCTGTATGAGGTCATGGAAAGCTAATATGGGGTAACAGTTTTTAAAATAACATTGAGCATAGCATTTTTTAATCTATTTTATGTATTTTTTTTAATCTATTCTCTTGTGTTACTAAAGAGGTTTTGGATGATGTTCACTGGTGAATTCGGACCACCATTACCACTTCTACAATGTGAAATACCTGTTAACCAAGTCTGCACAGCTGTCTGAGCTCAGAATGGCCCTGCTTAATAACACCAGAGAAATCTGTATGAAAGCAAGATTTTGGGAGAGCTTTTTGCTTGAAAGTGGATGGCTGTTTGCTCAACTTAGCCAACCCTGTCTGCCCCTCTAATGCTGAGGGAGCGATTGCGCTTGCAGTCTGACTTGGAACAAACAAGTTCTCCTACTCCTGGAAAGAAAGTCAGCTTCTCTGCATTGTCTCTTCCTGTTAGGTAATACCAAGTACCACTGTTGATTTTGCTGCCTATCCTCTATTAATTCAGAGTGAGGAGACTTGTACTTGAAGTGCACAATTCTAAAATGGTTACTCAGAGAGTCAGAGGTGGATAACTTTGACGGTACCCTCATGCAGTCAGATAAATTCCTCTGTAAAGGTTGATGAGTTGTGTCCTCTGCTGCATAAGAGGGATCAGTTGTTTTTATTTTTAGTTTTGTCTGTAGTTGATGGAGGATAGATTCTTTCTGAGTTAATTAAGTATGGATAAGGATTTGTAACTAAATATTATGCATGATTTCACTGAACCTTAGTCATTTAAGCTAGATACCTGGGAGAAGCTGTCTGTCCACTGATTCTGAAGAAGCCAAAAGACAGTCCACTCAGCCATCCCCTAAGCAGTTGTGTGAACTGAGTCTGGAGATAGTAATTTCTCTCCACTAATTAGAGAAAAACCTTGGAGTACTTAGCATCAGAAGGATTTGAATACAATACTACTTTATATTTTTAACAAGTTTTGAATACCCTCCATATTTTGCAAGAATAATCCTGATGCCTTTCATTCAGAGATGGTTTCTCATTGTCTCCTGTTTCTTCAGTCATGGCACTTCTGACCTTGTTTGTAATCATTTGTTTAGAAGCTAAGCTCATCCTCCAAAACGAGGACACAGGATGCTTCAGGATTTTTTTGTGTTTTCACATACCTAGTAGTTAGCTGTATCTTGTTATGAAAGGCACAAAAATTCTGTTCCACAATCCAATCATTGGTGAAATGGTGTAAATTCTATTGTTGTGTCTGCTAGTCTTAAATTAGATACATGGGATATTGCTTTGTGTTGCATCTGTATCACAGAGGGACATCTGTGTAATTGAATCATCCTTGGAAATACATTTTGTGGCTCAATTTCCAGCTTCACAGATGGGACTGTTCCTCGTGTGTCTGACTGTAAGGACTTTGTTGTTTGGTCTTGGGTATCTATGTGAATTCACAGAACATGTAATGGTCCAGGTTTGTTCCACCTAATTTTAGGTTTGTGTCTAGTAAATACACAGTTTAAGGTTCAGCCACTTTGACTGTGATCCATTGGTCTTAGTGAGCATGCCAAGCATAACTCTTGCATCCTTGAGGTGTCTAGGTGGGCAGATGGCTATGATACAGGATCTGAACAACAGGCTCACTGAACTGGACCAGCTGAAGCACTTGAAATGTCATTACACTGTGGTTTTAGATGACTGAATCATGTCCTTGCTGTTTTATGCTGGATTGGTTCTGCTCCAGACTGAAGGTGTTAAAATGAGGCTGTCTGCAAGTAGGCCCTTCTGTGTGTATATATGCATTGTTTTTTCTGTTTAGAATTGCTTTCTACACATAAGAAAATACAATATGCACTTCATATTGATGCTGTCATTTCACAGAAAAATTACCAGTATGCAAGGAAGCAAGTGCAGGATCATTCACGTGGTAAAAAGTATCCCATCTGCAAGTTAACTAAGTAATATTAGCTGTTCACTACTTGATTTAAAATCACTTGAAAATCTTGTGAAGATTCGTGTCAGAAGTTAAGAAGTTAAGCTTTTAGGGCTAGGGGCTCTAATTTGTTTTACGCTTAGGAGTGGCTCATATACTGTAGCTCCAGTTTCATTGGCCTCAAGGTCCTACCCCAGAGCACACTTAATAAAAGAGTAGAATTTAATAATAGGTCTTTAGAATTTGCATCTGGTATGAATGGTACCATATATATTTTGATTTTTTTTAATTTTATTTTATTTTAGAGGTAGTTGGCAGTTGATGTATTTGTGACTTTTGTCTTTAGGCAGTTTTTTCTTCATAATATGTTTGAAGTTCGCTGTGAGTGCAGGGCAGGGTTTTGTGGCCTCCTGTTATGTGGGTGGTAGCAACTGAGTCATCTGGTGTGTTGTTGCCTCCAGGTATGTAGGATTTGGCTCAGCATCCCGACATCCCAATGACCTTTCTTCCTAAAAGTCCTGCACATCCTTCAAGCGGCTCTGTGAAATGCTAGCAAACCTCCTCTAAGTTTTTTGTTTCTCCTGCCTAATCCATAGGAAAGGCAGAATACAGAGTGATTTGCAGGCCAAAATGAAACGGCATGGTGGAGTGGCAGAATCTTGGCTTCAGCCTGTTCCTCTATGGTGTCGTGTATTACAGTTGTATAGCCAGTGTTCAGACTGCCTCATGATTGTTTCTTAACGTCTTTTGAAACACTGAGTGTGAAATACTTCACTAATGGATCCTTATTTATAAATAATAAAAACACCCAATTCAGTTTGTAAGTAGGCACATATGTTCTTGTTGTTTTGGACATAGTCCAAAAATATTTTACCTGTTCTTGGTTTATGTGGATGCTAATAAATCTAAAATAATTACTTGGAAGAAAAACAATGTTTCTTTATAGAGAAGCTTGAAAAAACAGCTCAAACTATCTTGTCCAAGCCCATTCTTGCTTATTTTGTGGACATGACAGGCTCTGGTGATGGAAACATGTAAAAGATGCTGCAGAATGCCTTTTATTCGAACTGTAAGACAGGGCAGAAGGATGCTGCAGCAGTGTAATAGTCGTACTGATGGTGCTTCTGCAGTTTGTGTGCTTTTGACTCCTCTCTGTGTGCCCACTCTCATGCTTTCCCTGTTGTACCATGCTGTTGGGTGATACTGTACTCCTCTCTCCTCCTCTGCCAGTTTATACCTGTGTTGCTTGTTAGTGAGGAGCAAAGAATGCCTCTTTGTTAAATGCCTGTACAGTTCTTGGTGCAGTGTACATCTGGGAGGTACTCACAAGGCAAAGTTTACTTAAGGAGTTTCCCTTGAGATACCTGAAATCACCCCAGGGAAGCTTAAATGTAGGAATGTGCTCTGAGTTAGTGTCAGGAGACATTGGTCTTTCTCAGGGGAATCTGAAGAGGCTGGTTGGCATAGCATAAAAGTTGTTGCAGAAGCTCTAACCCTCATGACAGTAATGATAATGGTATCTATATCAAACATCTCTATGTCACTTTACCTGCTTTCCTAGTGTAGCAATTTTTTCGTTAGTGCTTCTTAATTTGACTGGAGGTTGGTGTTGAATCTTAAATCTGTGTGAGGATACATATTCTGAATATGTTATTATATTGGGACGTCAGTTAAACCTCTATTAGAACTTATCTTCATCATAAACTCTAATGATTTTTATCCTGTATGGTGTTTTAAAAATATGAAAAAATCTATTTCACAGGTGCTTTTATTTTTCAAGTGTTTTCTGTATTTTCTCTGCTTTTGGTAATAGTGTTAACAGTTTCTCATGATAATCACATAACTGTGGCACCTGCTATATTTATCCAAAAGCCACAGGGCTCCTGGAGGGTAAGTGCTGCTTTTGACCTCGATTTGAGCCTAAGATTTAGCTTTTTCAGTCTGCCTCAATATAGGCAGCAGATGTGCTTGAACAAAGAAGAGGGAGTGTGGCATCTTGGAATGGTATTGGAGTAAATTGAGCCCTCTGGTAAAAGCCTCTTGCTGGAAATTTAACCTGTGACTACAGATGGCAAGTAGATACAGTTTTAGGGGGAGCTATAGTGTTTGTATGGGTGTTGCTGGGATGCAGAGGAATTTCAGTACTAAACAGTAACAATAGGAAAAATGGAAGCTAGGGTTGATCTTGGACTAATTGGACTAATTCTATATTTTCTGTCTTTTCATCTTATCATAAATGATCAAGAGAGTTACATCCCAGTAGGCACATATATTTAGAATCTACCTGGCATGTAATAAAGATCTTAAACTGTTAGGAGAAGGATGGGAAATTGTCCTTCTGTGAGTCTGTTTTTAACAGAATGGATTCCTCACCCTTTATGCTTCTCTGTTTTGCTGATGGTAATGCAACAAAGAAAAAAAGAATCATGTTAGCTACCAGAAAAATTAAATTTAGGAAATTTAATTACGTATTTTTAACTGTATTTTTCCTCCAGCAACTTGTTCAGAGCAAAAATACACCTTTGATTCAAGTTCTTGCTACCATGTCTGATTAGCAGTATAACACATGTCCATTTAGGAGAAGTGTTGCACATCCTGTGTGGCATGTGGCATCTTTTATTAACTGGAGTTACCATCCCAGAAGAGTCCACTAAGCAGTTCATAGTAGCATTTTTTTTATACTAGTGCAGTGTATAGACTAAATGAATAGTACATTTTCAGCGTGAGAGTACCTTGTGAAGTAGTTGAGCTCTGATCTGCATAGGGAGTTAACTAATGCCTGTTCTTTAAATCACAAAGAGAAGTCTTGCTCTTCATAGCAGAGGAGCCCCCTAAGGATGGACTTAGAGAGTGAAAGGTCAAAGGCACCTTTCATCTTCATTCATTTTGTCAATAGCAGCTGAGCTCTTCTTGAAATACATTCAGTGTTTTTTAAAAATAAAATTGTCTATATGGTGATTGAATGTTTGTCTTGATTGTTACATAGTTGTGATTTGATCTTAATTTGTTTTTATGCAATGGTACTGTTACTGCTGTCTTCTCCTATCACTTGTTCAAGTTCCAAGACCAATGCAGCAGAAGGGGAGTCTGTCCAGTAGAGTTCTCTGGGATTGCTGTGATTGCAATGACTCAGCACCTACGACTTCAAGGAATCGAAATTGCAAAGCAGCTACTACTTTCTAAGGACTGAGAAGATTTCTAAAAGAGTGGATGAATTGCTATCCGTGGGGTTTTAAATCTGCTGTTGGCTGACTGAAGTGGGGGTGTCTAACATAGTTTTAAGTGAGTGGGAGATGGCATTTTGGCACCAAAAAAAGCCTGATTAGATTAACTGGTTTTGAAAACATGCCTCCTCCTCAGGATGAAGTTAAGAAAATACCCTAAGACTCATAATTTTTTGCTATGTAGAGAGTAGCTTGCTGATGAGATAAAATGTTCTCATGTTCTTTGTAGCCTTGAAGGGTACAGGGTATATTCAGGCACACAGAAGACCTTGTACCTTCTTGTTGTGTTACCAAAACATAAGTACCTAAGAGTTGATCCTGTCAATGCACACAGCCTGTCTACACTCTGCAGGGTATGCCAAGCAGCCTAGCTCCAATATATCCACACAGTGCAGTGCTGTATGGATAATACATGTGGCTGTAGCTGTAGCTGGGATCCAACGTGAATGAATCTCATGAGATACTTCTTGTATTTCAGATTTCTATTTACCATATCTGCCTCTCTGTGTGTTAAAAATTGTTAAATGTGCTATAAGTGCTTTCAAGATCAGGGTCACACTACTTTATTTAAGCCATCTTAAATTTCAGACTTGAAATCAGTGACTAGTTGAAAAACAGCCACATTTTTGGAGTGTGAGATCTGTCTTCCTCCAGGGACAGAGAGTAGCATCATTGGTTAGTAGGACTGGAGGTCACATTTGAATATTGTACACTAGTTGAGCTGATTACAGATCGCAGTTTTTTAAGATGGAGGACATGCTGCATTTTGCCAAATGGTCTACTTCTCTGTGACTGAAATTCTGGTTGGTTTCCATACTGTAACTTTCAGAAGAATTTTTAATCATCAAGCAAAATTAATTTTCAGCTTTTACTTACCTGTGGTATACTGAAATTAAATCTGTTAAAGACAGGATTTCTACAACTTCAGGACTAACCTGAGACAAGAATGAAATGTCTCCAGTTTCGTGATACAAAGGAAGGTAACTAAATAAATACCATTTAAAATATCTTTTGTAGTTATATCTAACATACTCTAGATAGAAGTAGTAGAAATGTAGCAGGAAAAAGACCATAATGATCCAAAGTCTGCTGAAGACACTGGAAGTCTTTAATTTACCTGGAGTTTGTGCGGTATCTTTATGTTCTTTCAGGTATTTTGCCTATGAATTGTATGCTTTTGGGGGTGACTGTCAAATTACTTTGAGAGAAGACTTCTGCTTAATATTTGAGGTTAAAAATATAATAAGCTGAGATTCCATGTTTCCCACATGTCTGGAGAAAAAAGTAATTTTATGCTCTAGATTTGGCTGGCAATGATCAGTATAAATTATTTCAAACTCTGGAGTTTGATACCCTATATTTAGAGATTTTGCTTCAGGGGGACTTAGCAAGACCTGCCTAGACATCATGAGGTTCTTCTGACTCATATAACAGAGCTGCATGTGGTATTCTTGCTGTTTGTACAAATGGAAGGTCAGGTCTGTGCTGAACATGTGAATGCAGCATAGTTCGTCAGTAATGTGAACAGTGTAAATTCACTATCTGCTTTTGCCAAAGTCCCTGGTATGTAGATATGTTTGTTCTGGGAGATTTTCCCTGTATTGATGTAGCCTGTCTACTTCATTGCAATGCTTGTAGAGTGTTTTATAAAGAACAGTTTTGCTCAGTGGTGTAAGAGTCATTTACAGATGTTATCCTACTGTATTGGCAAAGTACTCCTTCTCTGACAGGCTTACTTGGTTTTCTTATTAAGAAATCCAAGGAAGTGAGTGGGTGTGTGTAGACTGGCTAGGGGAAGCAAGTATCTTTTAGCTGTAAGGCAGATGCCCAAGAAAAGCAACGTTGTTATAAGTAGTAGTTCCATAAATAATCTGACAGATACCTATCCAAAAATGAATTTACCAGCTTTTACTGGAACTTAAAAAAAATGGTTTCTGCAGCCACCATGACATGTGCGAGGGTAAATGAAGCCCTCTGAATAGGGGACGTGAAACTGCTTCTCCTGCCTCTTGGATGGTGAGCCAAGGTTCCTATGTAAGGATGATTTCAAGGGACAGAGCTGTCTGGCTGGGGAAGAGGAGGACCTCTAACAATAAGGTTACCTCACCAATGTATGTACCAGATGGATTGGCAGCTTGAAAGCATGCTTTTGAATAATACATGAGCATGTCCAAACAAGCAGCAGGCCAGATTTCTCTCAGTCAACTTCAGCACTAGATAAGTTTTAGGATGATGAAGGGCTTATTTAAGTGCATTGATTTATGATCATGGGCCTGTATTAGAATCAACTCCCACTCCAACATACATTATTAATTTTCTATATGATACTAGGTTTCTCTCTTCATTGATTCAGAATCTTGGCTGTCAAGAGTTGTGAGTTAGAGGGCTCAGCCTGCCCCAGGAGATGTGCCCAGGGAAGGTTGTAGAGCTACAGCTCTCCTGTTCTTTTCTGTTAAGTGGTTTGCAGTCTTGCAAAGTAACAGCTCTGGTAACTATTTTCCATCTCAAAGTGGAAAGAATTTCTATGGTGTAGTTCGGTTTTTTTTGTTGTGGTTGGTTTTTGTTTTTTGGGTTTTTTAATACCTTGGTCAGGGCCCAACTTTGAGCTTTAGACTTTTTGTTTCTTTACCCCAGACCTGAAAATGATTGACAAACCCTACAAACAACATGATTCAGAAATGATGTGAGGTTGCCAAAATTGTGCTTCTTTCCTCCTTTATGAGGATATGTCATTGATCCGGTTACAGTTGAAGGGTCTCTGTGAGATGATGACAGTATGACAGTTTTCAGCCAGAGAAAACAGATCTACCTACATCCTCGTATTGTTGGGTAATGACCATGACCCACAGAACTGTGGTGGTGATAAATCTGGCACAGTGGCTGTCAAACTACTGATCATCAGTATTTTACTGTGTGAGCTGCATCCTGGGCAGGCATCTCTGCTGAAGATGCTGTGAGTTTTGAATTACAGTAGCTGTGGAGGTGATGCCCACGGCTACATACTCCTTGCTGCTGCGTATCTGCAGATGTTCCCTTGGTTGTTTCAGACCTAGAAAGTGTATGCCATACTGGTCTGTATAACAAATCTCCACTGGATTTAAAAAGTGTGAACTACATGGCAGACAAGGGTTGCTAGTGCTCTGCAAACAAGTAGGCAGTGAAGAGATGTCCTGAGACCAAGATGCACTCTCTCTGAGACCTAGGAGATGCTACAGACCTGTCCAACATCTAAAGGAAAAGACAAAAAGACCTTATTCTGTTAAAAACATACCCTTTTTATTATTTGTGGAGTATTGTCACAAACAGAACTATTTGTTCTGGGTGGTACCAAAGTACTCTTCCCAGATTACTCCAGTGGGATTTTGCTATATCACACTGCCACTGAAATAAAAACAAAGGAGGTACCAAAGGTAGCAAATTCAAGACAGAAGACCAGATTGGATGAGTTTCACAGTGTTTATATAATGAGTTTGGATTTTGCTTATGATGATGTTACGGTAGCATGTGTGTGACATCAATGACAGACCTGTGTTTTTTTTAAGGAAAATACAAACTCTTTCATAAATTGTGCTAGCAAAAATGATTCCCCTTTGGATTAACAGGCAGTGAATAAAATGTGATTTACGATGATCACAATGCTCCAAGAGTGTTGAAGTGGTATGACTTCTGACACACATCTACTTACATCGTAGTGCCATAGGCTGCAATAGCAATGTCTTTATGAAGACACCCTTTCCATATTAGAGGAATAGAGCTACAACTCCTAAATTAGTGGTTTGTGGAGGTTTTGGAAAGGTTATTTGAACAGATAAGTTATCCCCACCAGGCTGGGTGCAGCTGCCTGCTTGTGAAGGTATGCTGATTGTGGAAGAGATTAGGTTTCTTGGCACAGTCCTACCTTCCCCTGGGTTATGCACTGGCCTCCTCAGAGCTTCTTCAGAGCTCTTACAGGAATTGCTGCTCCTTCAGATCTACTGGCTGAGATTATTGGATGATAACTTTCCTGGCCATTTCAGTCAGTGCCTGCTGGCTGAACCTTACCAGAGACCTGGGAATTTATAGCTGGAACCAGTGGAGGCAGGAGGTCTATCCAGCTGGCCCAGCAAGAGCTGGAGGAAGGTGTTTCCGTGGGCTTAGGTACATTGTCTGCACATCATGGTGGTAGATCTTTACCCACTAAGTGGGTAACCACATGAGGTGGTTACCACTTTGTTCCTGTTTTTGTTGCTAACTGTAATATGATGAAAATGCTTTACTCTCTGCTGTGTGGGTGAGTAAATGACTGGTGTCAGACATGGAGTTTGTCTCGCCTGCCCTAAAACACATTCTGGAGGCTGTTCTCTGATGAATGCTTCTTTTGGAGGCAGTGTTACTTCAGCAGTCTCACCTTCCTGCTGCTGTTCTCCACTTCTCCGTCTCTCCCTGAAATGTTATGATACAACTGAACTTCATCTTCCTGGTAAAGAGCATTGAGAAATGTTTCCTTGTTTAAAAAAATTAACATAGAGCTCCCCTTCCAACTGGAACTGCTGCTGAGAAGGCTGTTAGGTGACTTCAATTGAATACAAGCTGGTTTCAGTACGATGTATGCAAGCATTGCAGTGCTCTATTATTGCAAGAGTTGTCTTTTTCAGTTGCTTAGAAAAAGTGAAAACTGAATGCAGTCTTTGAACTCTGCTTGGAAGCCCTGTTTACTGCCCTCTGTGATGAATGCAGAGTGAGTTTTGTTTGAATGTGTGCAGAGGTCTGTGTTGGAGCCAGTCACGCTGGGCTTCCATTGTAGGCAGAGCAAAGGGGCACGGCTTATGTCCTTTGCAAGCAGAGGTGAGGTGAATCATGCCCTGTCCTTTCTCCTAGAAATAAATAGTGTCCTGAGGTGACTAGGTCAGGCATCAGTGTCTGTACCTAGGAGCATATTCATTGTGTCTGGGACATAGGATATGTCACCACCACACCTATAAGAGTGCACCATAAATAGATACGGGAAGAGAGGGATTATGGGGAAGCAGCATGTATGCCTGCCCTGACACCATTCCAGCTGTATAGCCAGTTCAGGGACTGACAGAACCAGATGAGAACTCTGAATTAGATGGGATTTTAACCTTTGGTGGATTCTTCTTTTGTGAGTTTATGTAGTCTCCCCATGTTAATTTTTGCATTCACAGTCCCCTTGGATAAGAATCTTTACCAAAATCCTGTTTTTGAAGGCCCTTAATGCCTTATTTGAAGGCTTCTAAAATTAAGTGGGGTAAACAGTCTTAATGAATGAGATACTAATAGTTTGGTAGAAGAATCTGGGGCTATATGTTTTGTTCCAGGTTCCCCTATGTAGTGGTACATGAGAATGAATCTTCTGCTCAGACAGGTCTGTCTTGCTTCAAACTAGCTGAAATGTGAACTGCTCATGGATCTGGTCACTATGCCAATTAGGATGAAAATGCATCAGTGCATTTTTTATATAAAAACTAGGAGCTGGGGAGGGAACAGGGATTTGGGCCCTAGGTCATGCCTAAGGCTTAATATTTCAGCATAGTATGTGGCTAAATTCTCAGAAGAGAGAAGCTGGAAAGCCAAGTTTGGCTGCTGTCTCTAATCAGAAAATTTGCTTTTGGGTGTGTGAATGCAGGTAGAGTTGTGCACTCAGGAGGGTGTTAAGAAAATGAATGCTGAGACACTTGCATTTTTCACAAAGCTCCTCTGCTAGCCTGTGTCCATAGCTGTACTGGAAAAGGTTTGCCTTAAGAAAACAGAGCCAAGCTAAAAAAACCCCACAAAACAAGAAAAAGCCCACAACCTTACCCTCCAAAGCACATACGTAAAATGTAGTATTTTTTTCGGGAGGGTTGTAGGAAGTAGCTTATACTTTGCAATTCCACTTCCTTTCTAGTCTTTTGAATTCTTTGATGTCATAAAATCATTTTTGTGACAAAATTGGGTCAGAGAATGGTGGTTGGAGTTTCCATGCTCTTCAGTGTGCTGCAGCTGGACAGTGCTGTGGTTGTGTTTTCAGCATTCAGTGTGTACAAAAACAATTTTCAGGTCAGCCTTTCACAAGAATACAATGAACTAGAGCAGTTGTAAATTTACCTTTGAAACTTCCTGCTCACGCTGATAGGTCATCATTGGCACAATTGGACTATGTC
This sequence comes from Sylvia atricapilla, assembly GCF_009819655.1. NCBI lineage: Eukaryota > Metazoa > Chordata > Aves > Passeriformes > Sylviidae > Sylvia > Sylvia atricapilla. Next base: position 66,425,414 of record NC_089141.1, read on the forward strand.
ATTTAAAGTATTAGTCCTGAATCTTAGATTTACAGTTTTGTCACCAGTAGCAGTGTGCCAGACACCAGTGCTGATTGCATTACTTGCTGTACTTGCTGAAAGTCACAGGAATTGCTGCCATTTAGACAGGCTTTCTGATTCCACCTCTAAAAGACGTCTGTGCTATTTTTCTGAGGCAGCTCTTGAGCAGTATATCCCTTAGCTCTATATATCAAGCAGTTTCATACCAATACATGCTAACTGAACTGCTTTCTCATTCTGTGCTAATACTAGATATTTTTAAATATATTTTTCGGAAAAGGGTGTGTTTCATGTGAATGTGCAGGAAAACAAACTTTTCAGGTACTCCCAGTTTTCTCATACTTTTAAAACAGAAGCTCTCACATACTCTTAAAGTTGCTTTTCAGTTTTCCTAGGCATAGAGGCAAGTGGACACTCTATTAATTTTCTCAGCTCGTGGTCCATTGCCCCTGGCTAGACACCCAGGTGCCCACCAAAACTACGTTGTCATTCCCATCCTTAACTGCACAGGGGAGAGAGAATTTAATGAGAGGATTGTGGGTCAAGATGAGGGCAGGGAGAGATCAGTCACCAGTTAGCTTCATGGGTGAACCAGACTCGACTTGAGGGAAAATTTACTACCAATCAAATCAGAGTACAATGATGAGAAATAAAACCAAATCTTAAAACACCTTCCCTCCCATCCATCAATTTTTCTGACTCTGGAAAGGAGTCCCTTTGTGCAGTCTATACTTGGGAAGTTTCTGTTCTCGTTGCAGTTGGGGATGAGGGGGTGCTCTCCCTCTTGCAATGGAGCAATCAATGGACAGAAATGACAAACAAGCCTCAAGCATTTTGTGAGCTCTGTGTGACAGTGCAGGGAAATAGTTGTGGGCAATGGCAGTTCCAGTGTGACTAGAGATGTGCATTAAGCATATGAGGTGTGACTGTGCCCGATGGCAAACTTTCTGCCACTAGTAGGGTGGCTGACTGAGCTACAGCTGAGGTTAGGAAATCAAACTGGAATAAGCTGATGGGATAACCAAAGCTGATGGCTGTGGGAGACTGGAACTAGGAGTGTGCTGCTTGAAAAGTCAAGAAGTTTGCTGTATAATATCCAACAAGATGGGAAAATGGACATGCCCCAAACTAACTTCCAGATTTTACAGGTACAACTCAATTCTCTTTACTCAGTTATTAGAACTGGGATTATTGCTGTGTTAAGCCCAGATTTTGCAATCTTCTAAATGACAAACAGATGTTTTTTGTAAAAATGTAAATTTTTAGGACTTAAAATCACAAAGGAAAGCTTTGAAGCACTGTGTTTTGATAAACAGTGAAACAGCTTACACAGTTGTTAAACTGTGTTCTGTGCTTAGTCCTTCTGAGCACAGATGTTAATGTGTCACCCTGTCAAACAGACCCAAGGATTGCACTTACTGCCAAGGTGTGTGTTGAGGAGCAGCTGAAGTACTTGAAATAGAAATTCTGCTTCTTTGAGAGTTTGGCTCCTTGAAGTTCTCTTACTGGATAGGGGCACCAGTGTTGGTTCCTGGTAAGGATCTAGCACCTGTCTTCTGCCTTGTATTGCTTCAAGTGCTTACAGGAACTCTGAGTTTTTGAGCAACTCCTGTAAATCTCAAAGGCTGCTGAGTAGTGGGAGCCCATGTTTCCTGCTTCTTGTGCCAGTGTCCCAATAACAGCACTAATCAATGAGTAGTGGGGAATATCTTCATGTTTTCCTCTGTCAGGCTTCTTGGGCATGGTAGACACATAGTGATTCCCGTATGTGTGTCTGACTGCAAGAGTATGTTTCAAATTCTGAGTTGTTTTTTTTACTGGGAGCAAAAGTGAAGGTTCAATACCTATCTTTGGGAGGGATATTAGTTATGCCTCACTGAGGTGGTGCCTCTTAGCTGGCATAGACATTCTTACCTGTGGTAACGAGAGGGTTCCTGCTAGTACTCTCGATTTTCTCCTGTGCTCAACTAAATATTTCTTTTTTCCATGTAGGTCTCTGTATCTTACTCCCATAAGAGATACTGTTCTTTTAAGTGTGACTGCTGTGCTACCACACATATGCAGAATACACCAGGGAAGTGGTTTGGGTTTTCTCCACTAAAGAAATTGTGTTGGCAGGAAATTATTTGCGGTACTGTGGATTGACAGTATTGTAAATGTTCCTCCAATGCTGGCTCGAAAGAGGATTTTGTTCAGGCTGTGTAATTAGAACCCATATCCAAATATCTGCATGTATGCAATACAACTTGTTTTAAGCTTGAGCTTAAGAAGTATTTTTGACTTTGCCTGGAGGCTTATACAAAAGTTAAGCTAATTGAGTGGATAAATAAGCCAGATAATGCTTCATATATTTTAGCATGTTTAGTCTGTAGTATAACTCTGATATACATAATTTTATTGTTTTCTGTCTTTATAGCAAAAGAAATGTTTATTTGTGTCACTGAGAGTGAAAGTAAGTTCTTGTTCTGGCAAACTGAGCTGACTGAGTTTCATAATAGATTTATGAAAATGGGAAGGTGTTTAAAATGTGCATGTACTTGGTTTGGTTTCTTGGAAACCCTTATAGCCTTAGCTAATGTGACCACAGAATCACAGAATGGGTCAAGCTGGAAGGGACCACAGTGGGTCATCTGGTCCAGCCTCTGTGCTCAGGCAGGGTCATCCCATGACACATTGCACAGGGTTGTCTCCATATACTTTCAAATATCTCCAGTGAGGGAGACTCCACAACCTCTCTGTTCCAGTGCTTGGTCACCCACATGTCCTGGATATATCACATATGATGTTCTAGGTGTAGGTGTATCTGATTCCTCCAGTGGAGGACCTGTACTTGAACTGTCCCTGTTCACACCAACTCTCATAACTAAAACAACATAACAAGGATCTCTGCCTACTCTTTGTGTTCCAGCTGATGAGCATTCCCATTTAGTTAAATCACAAATTTCATCTTCCCTTTCAAAAACATGTTTCTGTATATGTTTAAGATTTTTTTTTAACCTTATGTAGCTTAAACGAGGAATCAGTTTTAGGAAGGGAATTGCTTTAAAGATGGTACAGAATCCTGTGGTTTTTCAGGGTATGAGGTTCCTTTTGAGCACTTCAGTTCTGTGGATGTTTACTTGTTCAGGCTTTCATGTGAAATTTTGCAACAGTTCTTATTAAATACTGGTTATTCACAGGAGCCAGTATGGTGAATATTTTTATTTTTTAATTAGTTGCTCATATTTTCCTATATGAGTTACTATTTTCATCTGTTTTAGCATTTTGATATCTCAAGGGATGTTATAAAAATAAGGTTAATTAATTTCTAAGCCTTCAGTTCTGTTAGTAAATATTTTAAAGGTATGAGCACTTGTCGCTGATTTTAATTTTTAAAGAAAAGGTTTTGATTGTTTACTTATATGGCCAGTTTGAAAGTCCTTTTTCTAACATTGGAGTGGGTATTGTGTAACACAGTGCATTGTCAGATGTCTGGTTACTAAGAATTTGTCAAAATCAAGGAAATCATACCCAAAAAGTTGGACACTTCTAATAAGTGTAGAGTTGACTAGGACAATTTATGCGTATTACATTACAATATTCGTTCCACCACTTTTATGCTTCAAGAAATCAAATTGAAAGCATTTACCTCTTTAATGTCAGTAAATGGAATGGGTTTTTTTGCTACTTTTCTCTTGATTGTTGTTTTAGATGCCCTTGCTTTCCTTCTCATGGCTGAATATCTTCCTCCCCTCAGTGCATCTTCAGTACAAGTTAATCAGAGCAGGATTATCTAAGTTTCTGTTCAATTACAAAGATTAGAAACTTTGTTTTTAAAGAGTATCTTACTTCATCTTACTTCATCTGCAGGTAACTGGTATTGGGACTTTAAGAAGAAGCTACAAATAATGTAGAATTCAGAGCTATACAGCTGAAATTTTAAGCTTAAAATAAAAGTCTGAACAAAATTGTCTCATCCATGCATAGTATAGTGGTCTTACCATGCTGTACAGGACAGTCTCACATTCAGTTTGGAGCAAAATAACTCTTCTAAAATGACTGCACAGTTGCACAGTTTTGGGGTTTTACAAATTTTACATGAATGTGCATATTTGCCTACATGTCTGTAGCTCTCGCTTCCTACCTACCTTTTTATGGTTTTGGCATTAGCACAAGACTTCAGTAAGTCTAATTTTGCTGTCTTTGTTATTACGATAAAGGGCTCAGTATGCATGTTATTTCCTTTTGAAACCTAATCAAAGCTGTTATCTGTATTTGATCCTAAACAATGAATTTACTCTTGTGCCTAAAAAGTATCCATAAATTCCTGGTGCTTAAACTAGAAAGTTTTGTTTTAGGCACAGCAGCAGAAGTTTGTAGAATTGGGAATATTTTACATTGGTATCCTTAGAGGTTTAGTATATATAGAAGTTAGTGTAGATACAGCTTCTTGGCCTCATCCATCCATCTTTCCCTGAGAACACATGCTATTTGAAAGGAGTTTGAAATCTCCTGGCCATAAATACTAATTATATTCTTGCTGTGGGTTCTCGCTTTCAGAGTTGTGATAACTATTGCCTTGTGCTCAGAGGGCCAGCTCACAGTGGCTATTGTAGAGTGTAATGAATGATGTTTATTTATGCTGTGTGCCTGACCACATCTGGGGCTGAGGACATGCTGGCAGCTAATTGGCCTGGCAAATGATCAGGCTGCTACAAAGCAGTAGCTTGTGCTGGGCAGGAAAATGAAATCTCAAGGAACTGTCATCCCTTGCTGTTATTGATGGTTCCTGATGGAAATGACAGACATTAGCTGTGGATGTGATACTGAGATCTGCTCTTACTGCGTGGATTTCTTTCAGTGAATGCCTCGGATCGATTTGCTGTTATTAACACCTTGTGAATTAACCCCTCCCCAGGGACTCATGTTAATTGCTAATTTGTAGACTTATGTTCCTTTGTGTTGGCTCTCCATTTTGTTCTGAGACAGTTGAATGCTTCACTTTAGAAATGATCGCATCAGTGAATGCTGAGGACAAGCAATCCAGCCGGGAATTCTGTGTTGTGTGGCTTGGCATCAAGTAATTTCCTGAAAGTAGTGCTGATGCTGCCTTTAAAGATCTCAGAACTCTGGGTTTCTTTGAGCTTGAAGGAACTAGAATCACCAAAACCGAGAGAATTGCAATAATTCTTCCATGAGGGGACAGCAAAGAACACAGTTTGAATTTTTTTATGCTAATAATATGTACTTAGCTAGCCTCCTCAGGGCCTGAGCGCTGCAGGTAATCCCTGTCCCTAGCAGACTGCTTTGTGCTGTGCTGGAACCAGGCAGTTGTCTTCGCTCCAAGCTTAGCAGCACTTGTGGGAAGAGTTGAAAAGGTTTTTACTCCTTATAAACCCAGGATACATTTAAGTAGGTCAAAGCAAAAGGAATAGGAGGAGAAATGGTGCTGTTTGGATTGCTGACAAACTGATTACTCCAAAAAAATTGTGAAGATGTGACTGACAGACCACCAAGAGATCCTTCCCATGGCTACTTGGAGTTGATGTTAAGAAGGAGGAATAGACTTCATATGCTCTGCTAAATCATTTTGGTGGTAGGGAGGTTTGAAAGCAGAAAAACTGAGTATTATTTGAATGGTTAGTGTGTAAAATGACCAGATGAACAGATCCAAATAACACAGCAGATTGTGGTATTAAGTAGCCATGTGATGAAGAATGGCTTTTGAGGGTTTTTGGGCCCTTCTGGTTTTGAAAACCAGTTTGTGGCATCTGACACTGCAAAGAACACCTAAAAGCATTGAGGTTATGCTGTTGATTTCAAAGCTAGGTATAAGTATGTTCCTGGCTCCCCCTCTTGTGTCACTGTACATAACATCTCTGAGTAGAAAAAAGATTCTATTAAAAAAATCATATGTTTTTCATCTTTCCTTGCATCTGTAAGAGTTCTCTTAAATTTATATCTTTTAAAATTTCCCTTCTTAAAGCAATTTTATTACTAGTATTTATTTTTGGAAGAGCATGTGAATGTTGTTTATTTTGCTTTTTCAAGGTATGTAAAAATAGGCAAAACAAAGGACAGTTGTATTAATACTTTTACTGGATGGGTAAGAAAACGTAAATTAAATAAATGTAAATAAGCCTTATAATAATAAATGTAAATGAAATAAGCCTTTAGCTTTATTTTTGTGTATTCTGAGTGCTTTGTGATGCTGCAAAAGACCAATGCCTCACAAGCTTTTTGTAAATAATGTAGAAAAAAGGATGCCTTGTTCTGTTACTCCAAAAACAGTGGGGGGGGGGGGGGAGGGAAATAAATCATGCTTACGCGATCAGGAATTTGATGGTGTAAAAAGGGAAGGGAGGATATGGTAGCTTAAAAGCTTGATATGGGATTACAGTTGTTTTTATCACTTGATGGTTAAGTGTCTTTTACTGCTCTGTCTCTGAACTCCCATAACTGATAATTTAGCTGCTAATTCAATTGTGTGGTGATTAATTGCCATGAAGAATTCCTTGAAGAGCACTACAAATTTCATTTTCATTTCTCTGCTAACTGTAGCAGTTTTTGCTTCCTCTGCTATTCGTGTGTTGGTCACTCAGTGATGTAAGTGATGAATATATACCAAAAAGGTGGATATATAAAATATAGTCAACAGATATATTTGCTAGAAAACCTCTTGGAGTGTACTTTTACATGCCGAAGACTGTTCTGATCCTCTGATTTTCTGCTGAATTTTCACCATTATTTTCCTCTTGCAATAAGCCAAAAAATGTATGATGAACAGATGAAGATGAGATGATTTTTCTCTCTGACAGTACTGTTCTATTAATAACTGTAAATCTTGTTTTCTCCCCTTCCTCCCTCGCATCCGTAACAGCTAGCCGATGGCGGAATCTCTTCTCTACACCTGTCTCCTTGGCTTTTCCCTATAGTCCTGTTGCAAGACTCACCCCATATACCAATGGCTGTAATAGTCCCAGCTTCTCTAAAACTTCCAGTAAAGCAATACTAACACCTGAACGGACAGGTAATGCTTATCTTTTTATTCATTTATGGTGCTTACAAAAGGGCTTGATTGAACCTAATCCTGCTAGCATTTAACAGCAGCACTCCTTTTGGCTGATTGTATATGAACTTGCATGTCAGCGGGAAATTGTTTTGTTTGTTTATTTTTAATGGCCTAAAATTTGGCTGCTAACTACAAGTGTTAGGCAGCATGTTACAGGAGAGTGATGCTAGTAAATACCACTAATGATTTACCCAGTAGTACAGTTGTGACTCTGTCAGCTTAAGCAGTCCCCAGCTTTGTTGCCCATTTCTGCCCTGCAGTGCCCTTTCCTTGTGTCCACAGAAACATATATACAGCTGTGTAATTAAATTGCAGTGAGAATTTATTATAAGAGCTGGCAGAATCATGCCTGTTTTCAAGCTGGTACTGTTGATCATGTTCAAGATTTATTTTATGTTTTCCACTAATTTTCAGGGAGCACACAATTACTAAGAAAATTGAAAACTTTCTGTGGTCTGTAAATTGCAAGGATTTGTGTTTTCCTTCTTCACTACAGATAGCAGGAGTCAGATGGTATCTGTGACTTCTCTTAAACCGGAGTGGCAGTGGCAAAAACAATCTTCTGGGGGAGAGGCATTAACATTTCATTGCTGGCAGGAGCAGGCATGGGCTGAGGATGGGCTGATGATCAGTGTCACACTGATTTGTGTGCAGTGTTCCTTACAATGCATTAAATCACTGCAGAAAGCCCTTTTTTAAGGCATATGGGCACTGTGGGTGAGAAACAGCTCAAGACAGAGCACCTGCTGTAGCTGTCTGCCTGTGAGTGAAGTGTCTTTCCTATTCAATGGGATGAAGTGTAGTTCCTAAATGATGTCATGCTATTTGAGATACCTTCAGGTGCCTTGTCTAGCTTTCCTCTGCTGCTCCAAAAGAGCACAGCTTTTACTACCTCTGCAGAACCTCAGGGACTGCTGTAGCTTGCTCATTTAAGAAAGGAAACATATTTGTTCCATATAGTCCTTCTAAAGGAAACTAATGCCCTGTCTGTCCTTTTCTTCTGGTGATATTATTGGGAAATAGCTGAATTTAGGATGCATTTTAGGTGGCTGTTTTCAGCAGTGCTAGAGGATGCAAGCACACCTGTGGTACAGCGCAGCTGGTGAGCTGTAGTCACAGCAGTTCTTGCCCTACAGGCTGTGGGTCTCTGGTGATCCAGAGGATATTAGAAAATTATTTACTGTTTTAGTTGATGGGATTTTTCTTTAAAGTTGGACAACAACTAGCTCATACAATTGCAAATTAGTTTATATTTTACTATCACTCGCAGGGAAAAAGTGAAATCCTTTCAAAAGGTAGCTCTGTGAAGGAAGCAATGCTTTCTCTGTTGCATAATGTTCAACCTTAATTGTCACTGTGATTGATTTATATGATAATCATAGATAGTTTAAAAAAAGGATGGTAAAATTTAGCTAAATGGCTCTGATGCAGTGTTTGAATACTGAGCAGAAGTCAGTGGCACATAGCCACTAGATTTTCAAAACAGAGTAGGGAGAGCCACAGTCCCAAAGGAGAGATCCAAATGCAGATGTTGGTTAAACTACACTAATGTGAGCTGTATCAGAACAGTCTTGGGGCATTCTTGGGTAAGTTATTCATTGTCTGGGCTATGCAATGCTATCTTGGGAACAAACTGAGGAATTCATGATCCATTCCTACACTTACTACTTCTCATTAATATCAAAATTCTTTGGTAATTGTTAGTGAATTGAACTACACTTTAGAAAGTTTTTATGTGCTATTCAGAAAATGTTTTAAGCTGCTGTAATGTGAAGAGTAGATGATTCTGAATGAAGGTGGCCAGACATATTTGTAGCCTAAAGTGTATGTTTTCTTATATAGGGTACATTTCTAGGAGTTCCCCTTTGAGTCCACAGTCATCAATAGACAGTGAACTGAGCACTTCAGAGCTTGAAGATGATTCCATCTCCATGGGATACAAGCTGCAGGACCTCACTGATGTTCAGATCATGGCTCGTCTACAGGAGGAGAGTAGGTGGCACTTTTTGGTTTTCATAACAGCCTGAGGGAGACTTCCCATGACAGTTAAAACTGCTCCAGTCTGGTCTCAGTCAAGTAAATGCTTTTTAAACAGTGTTGCCTCTTGAGTGGCAGCTGGAAGTACTCTTCACCTGCATGAAGAATGTGTGCACGTTGTTGAGTTCGGGTTAATCTGAACTGCTACTGAATCTTTCAAAATTTAATGTTTATATTTTTCTGAATATTAGTTTTATTTCTGGAGAGGGAAGAGGCTAAAGCATTTTTCTCCTGCATGCATTTTATGAAAAAGGTAAAAATAAGGAGCTCTCTTGGCTTTCTTTCTCTCCAGTTCAATTTTCTTAAACTTTCAGATGAGTTTTGAAATGAAATCCCCCTTAAATACTAAATTGACGCCTTTAAATTTAATATCATGGTTTAAAACTAGTAATTGCACAAATGCACGGATCTGAGCCTAGAGTCTTCTTTGACATGGATTACCGTTTTGCTTAATAGTAATTTTTGTAAAATGTCTTTATTAATAAATTAAAGGCATTTGACCTACAGGTCACTAAGACAGTAAGTGGAGTATTTCTCCCACATCCTGTTAGTGCCAAGTGAGATATCAAGGAGGAAGCGATGAGATTAAAAGCAAGAGAAATTCACAGACAGAGTCCGAATGAAAATGCCAAGTAATAAGTGATTATATAAAACAAAAATAATAAAATGGGAAGAAAAAATTAGAGCCGTGGTCTGGGTGAAGCCAGCAGACTGAGCAGGCAGTGTAATCACCTGTCAGTAGAACTTTCTGAATATCTGGTGGCACTCAGCATGGTGTTTCAGCAGAGAAATATACAAGAGTTCTAATTTTAAAATGAAAAAAAGTTATGACTGTCAAAGATACAAAGGATTGCATTACTTAAGTGACAGCTGTGCTCATCTCCTTCAGAGTGAGGTTTAGAAAATACTTCAGGTACTTAGCTCTTTAAGGAGTCAGGGCACTGGCACACTGGAAAGAAAAAACCTGATTTTTTTCTTGATGTGTGTGTCAGGTGCAATTGATGGTGTCTCATCCTTGTGGTAGCAGCTGGTGGAGAATGTTTGAGCATGTGACAGTTGTTGATCACTTAATCCCGTGGAAAGTGGCAGTTCTATATGTGCATGCAGGCACACTCTTCACATCCACAAAGAGACACTCGCACTCGAGGAGGAAGAGAGGAAGTATATTGAGAAGTTTCCATCATGAAGCAAAGACATCTGTTAAAAATTAGGGCTTCTTGTAAGTCTAGGAAGGTTTTTCGTAAGTCTAGAAAGTCTAGCTGCTGTTGGAGTTACTTGGCTCCTGGAATGTTTTTTCCTTGGTTGCTGTGCATGTGGAGAAAGGAGGGATGGGCAAGGGATGTGAATGTTTCCCTCTCACTTGACCTGAAGTAAACAGACTTATGTGGCAGTGCTTAAAGTCAGACAGTTTTCAAAACCTGGCATTTTGAGAAGAGGGGGGTAGGATTTTGTACCTGTATGAAACAGAACTGTGTTACCATGAAACCTTGTCCTTGAGACTGGATGCTATCAGGAACTAATTATTGTTCAGGGAGGTTCGAGAGCTGGAAGATTTAGATCGGTTGTAAGTTTAAGAAATGTTATTGCAAATATTTTTGTTGCATGAATACAAAAGTTCAATAGCAATAGCTTGGAAAACTAATGTGAGTGTAATTCCTCTAATTAAGAATATTGAGAAGTTAAAAACCTAGTACTAGTGTAGTCTTTATTGGCAGAGAAATAGGTGCCTCCTGAGAGTGATTCCTCTTAAGAAAGGGATCCAAGACATCTTTTGGAGACTCCTGTATTTTTTTAATGTTTTTTTGAAAAAGATTTTGAGAGAGAGAATTTTGGCTTAGATGCCTGAAAGATAGATCAGATGAATTCTACATCAGATCTTCCGCCTGATTACAATTTAAATTCAGTTCTTGCTGTAAAATTCTGTATACTTACCTGCATAATTTTCAGTATTGAAGTGCATATCAGGAGTTAATCACTTAGCAGTGAAGCTGAATCATCCTCCTCTTGGAATTTACAGGTCTTAGGCAAGATTATGCTTCAACTTCAGCATCTATGTCAAGGCACACTTCCAGTGTTTCTCTTCATACGGGAAAAAAAGGGACATGCAGTGACCAGGAATATGATCGCTATAGTCTTGAGGATGAGGAAGAGTTTGACCACCTTCCACCTCCGCAGCCACGTCTGACTCGCTGCTCCCCCTTCCAAAGGGGGATTCCTCACTCACAGACTTTCTCCAGTATCCGGGACTGCAGGAGGAGCCCTACTTCCCCACAATTCCCTACAAACACTTATCAGCAGCCCTTCTACTCTCCTCAAGCCCAAACTCCAGAGCAGCAACCAAATAGGATTAATGGAGGTGGGTTGCATGCTTTTCTGAGAAGTGGTCTTTTCTCTGCCAAGTGCCAGTGCCATTTGAAAGATGAATTGTACATAAATTGTGACAAATAATTCAAGCCTGCATAAATGATTAAGGGATGTTATTGTTAAGCAGTTTTCTACAAAATGTAATCTGTGACCTGATCATGAAAGTTGCTGATTCACTCTGTTTTAAAATACTACAAAGATGACCACAAATGAAGAAAGAAACAAAAAGTAAAGAAGAGCATGTTTTAGCAGGCTAATAATTGGCTAGGAGAACCTCTGGGGTTTTCAAGCTTGATGTACACATGTCCATTGTGGATGCAGTAAAATACAGGTCCAGGTTTTGAAATTTTAATTTTCTTTCTTATTCTTGAGTTTGCTGTTAATGCAGCTGTGCTGTGTTGTGTGCTTATGGCACCTTACTTGTGCTCCAGGTCTTCTAGGGCTGATTGTTAAAGCAGTTGGAGGTAATGTCTCTCCCAAACTATCCTGAGATATTGCTGTGTTTTTGCACTGCATTTGAGGTCAATTCCAGAATCTGTAAGATTTGTCTCTCAGTGCTTACTCACCATTTAAGTTTCCCTCCATTGTTGCTATTAACTTCTTTTCTTTCCTTATTATAATCACAATTTTCTTCTTTCTGCTGAATTTTACTTTCCTGTACCTTCAATCTTCCCCCCCCCCCCCCCCCAGTTAATTCTAAAGAGTACATTTCCAGCCAGGGTCTTGTTTGTAATGTTACAGGTTACAGCTCACCCTTGGGCAAGAAAAGAAATGTGTTGTTCAAAATAACATATAGTTGCAATTTATGGTGCTAAAGATACACATGTTGGCTTTTCTGCCAAACAAGACATGACAGGTGGGTGCCCAAACCACTTCTATTCAAAGTAAGCCATGGTACGGAAGTATAGTTGACAAGTGGCAATACAGAAGGAGAGATGATGTTAACAGAGGGTTGAGCAGCGTGGGTGTCTGTCGGTACAGCATTTGTGCCATATTAATTTTAATGTTACTTCTCTTGTTGGTACAAGAGTGGGACAGCATTGCTGGGCTTGCAGAAATGTTGGGAGACAGGAAGGCTTTGGGGCATTTTTGTTCAGGAATAAGAGAGTGATGTGTTGCTGCCATGATTTTATGTGGTTCCCAAATGTGTTTTGAATAATTTTTTTCATTTTCCATGTTGGTGGAACTTAAGCATTAGACTTCCTGCATGGAAAGGCATGAAAACCTTTAAGGCACTAAAAACATTAGACTCCTAATTTATTGATTATGAAGTGTGTAAGTGTAAAAGACCGCCAGTTTTGTCACCTGGTTGACTTTTTTCTCAATTACTTTGAGGTGTTGGATAATATGTCTGGCATAACCCAGAGGTTGGACATGTGTTGGACTTCAGTTACCTTTGTACAGGAATGACAAAAAGTGTTATAATAGTCAGTACCGCTGTCTGTAGAAGGGAATTATCTCCTCAGGTTCTACACCTTCAGCCTCTAACACATGCAGCTCTGATCCACCTAAGTGGCAAATACTGATGGTGAGAAACATTTTGACTGTGTTCTTTTGACAGACAAGGAGATAAGGAGTCAAGTATTCACTGTACTGAGTGTATCTGTGTAATATTGCAACATCTTGTCATCAGCACTTACCATCCTGGCAACAATTTCATTGTGTCTCAAGAAATCCTGCACATTGAAATGGAGGTAGACTGCAAAACAAGAATTTGTCTGAAGCTGTCTGTGATGGATGATGTGTTCCATACTGTTAGTTTACCAGGGTGGTTGAGAAGGAAGGGTCTGGTAGTTGGGGAAATGGAACCTTTAGTTTCTGCCTTTAGTGTATGTGGAAAGCGTGATCCATAATTAATAATAAAGTCACACACACCACATGCTGTGCTGCTCTTGGCTATTCCAGCAGTCTTCCGAAATATGTATTCCTTTGTCTTCCCCCAGAGAGATCACTTATGTTTTCATATGTGCAGTCAAGGGTCTGGCCTCTGCTTCATCTGGGCATTCACAGAGCTTTTCATAAAACAAGAATAAGCAACAAGCAACTGTTGAATTTTGACACTCAGTCTGGGGTAAAACCCCCAGTATTTAGCTTGGACACAGTATTTCAACTAAACTAGTCAATGCATTTAGCTTAATTACAATTTTTTACCTTTAGGCAAATAGTTTGAGGAATGCTGCCATGCCTGCTTTTGGTGATGTTTGTTTGGCATGGTCCTCTAGCTGAGGTACTTAATTACCTGCATGTGAAAAATATGGTGAAGGCGTGATAACCCTGGAAAACTTGAATAATTGGTTGCCTGATGAGAAGCACCTACATTTAAATGCTGAGAGGTGGGTGCCCACCTGTGTATGAAGGGCCTAATTCAGCTGCTTGGATAGAGCTACATGAGGTAGCACCTTGGCTTCACCATCACCCTGTGTCAGTGCTGTTTAGATTCCATGAATAACTCAGGATCTGTGGGATACCATGAGGGGCCTTCACACAGGCACTGACTTGTGCACCAGGTGTCTGGTCTCTCACTATGGCCAAAGGTCTGCTTTTGTTCTCCATCCACAGGGTTGCATTTTAGGTAGGAGATAAATGGTTTGCAATTTCTGGTGGTTTTCTGCCTTTTCTAGGAGTGAGAATAGTTTCTCAGATGTTTTCCAGCTATGTCTGAAGTCCTGTTTTTGAGCTCATACGTTGTTCTTGTCAGTGTATTGCTGCAAAGCATTGCCCCTGCTGTAATATTGACTCTCTGCCCTGTTTGAAGTTGATGTACACCTATTTGAAGATAAAATCACGTATTTCTGGACCACACCACTCTGTGTCACCCCCACTCTCAGGTCCAGGTTCTTTATCTCACTTTATCCCACTCATATCTGAGTGAATGGTGTCAGTCACATTTACTGCCAGTCCCCAGTAGCTTGCTGTACTGGAAGGCTCCTGGTGAACACTAGCATGAAGTGGCAGGTGTGTGCCAATCTTAGTATGTTTAGATGTCAAATACGTTGCAATGTGTTTAAGGTGTATTGAGGCCACTTGTAGCATGAGCTGTAGATGTCCTTGTTGCCTTTTAAACAGCATTTTCACAGTCACTGTCTGTAGAGTGTGTATGTTATCTTTGCATTCTAGTAGGTTTTTTTGCCAGTTCCAGCAAGAATATAGTAATAGATAAGCTTTTTGTGAAATCTATTTTGTTTTCCTTTAGTTACACCCTCTTCCTAAATCAGCTGAATTTTCTGTAATGATGAGTTACATCAAAAAAATTCCATTTGTAAGCTTTTTAAGGTATTCTGATTTTCAGAGATTTTACAATTGGTTGGTAGGTCAGAAATAGATAATTTAAAGAAAATTTGAGAGAGACAGGATGTGAATAGCTTTTAAGTATCTGTTGTAATTAGCTGAAGTGAGTTTGTCTAGTTAGTGCATATTGTATACTTTAATAAAGCTTTTAATATGTTTGCAGTGGAAAGATTTATGCTTATGTCTCTCTCCCCGTAATCTACTTTGAAGAAGTTACTGGTTAGCAGTTTAAAAACCTGCTAATTATTAATATCAAGAATATTTTATATATAATCATTTTCATATAAGAAATACCAGCAAAAGTTATATAACCAATATGGTTTCTGCTTTATGTTGTCCATAAATATGCATTCTTTTTGTTATTTTGATGTGAAAGTAACTGCTTTTACTTCAACTTTTTAAAATATATTTTATTTGTTTAGTAATTTTATTAGCTTTTAAAATTATTTTAAGTATTTTAATAGCTGTTAGTATTTTTGCCCTTTTTACTTCTGATTTTCTGAAACCAGAAAGTAATGGTTAACTGTAATGCTATGAAATCATCCAGAGTAATTAAAATCCAGGATAGACAAGATAACTGAAAATGGGATTGATTTTTCCTGTGTTTCCATCTCTTGAGATCAGCTTGCTCACAGCCTTTTGTCCTGGTACTACTTACTTTATGTGTATTTTAAAGTGTCCATTTTTATAATACATGAAAATTTGGAACTTTGTATTATGGACAGACTATTCCAGGTAAAGGAGTTTATTATAATACAGTAAGAAGGGCTGGATGAAAAAGGCATGGTTCATGGAGTAACAGTACATTCAGTCTCTTTAATCTTAATGTGTATTTTCTATTACCTTTTGATGTTGCTTTTTAAGTTCCTTTAGTGTGGCATATATGTTCATAAACAAGCCACAGATACCATTCACTTGAAAAACTTGGCTTGAATTTTCCAGAAATTGTTACTTATGAGTAACTTACTTGCTTACACTTCAAAAACGTTATGGACATCATTGGCAGTTGCCTCGTTTTGAAAATTACAACTGTGGTTTCTGTTTATTGTTTGGCTTTTTTAAGCAAATTCCAGACACAGAAGAGCAGCAGTACATTGTGTTTTGATAAAGGTTCAGCACAGACTTACAAAGTGTTTTCAGCTCATAACCTCTCCTGCTCGGTAAGAAAGGAAGAATTCTCTCTAGGAAAGGGTTGCAGATTTTATTACAGAAAAGGAGTAAAATACTCTTACTTTGCCACCTTTGGATTATATTGAGGACAGCAATCAGTGGATGAACTCATGGAAGGCAGTGGAAAAATCTTTTATTGGTTCTCACTACCTGTGGTGGGAGACATAAGCATGTGAAGCCAGGATGAGATGAAGTAATAATTCTGAATAAAATAGGTATTGACATTATTGAGAATGGCATCACTCACTTCACTGAAGAACTTGCTTCAATCTGTATTTGTGTTTTTACACACTGATGTCTCTCTTGTATCAGCTTGTGATTCTACAGACCATTAAAAAGACCCTGGTGTATTTGGGATGTCACAAATATTGTACCTGTGACAAATATAATGCAGGTACTCATCTCAGGTCTTCAGAGATGAGGAGGAGAATTAATCCCATAAAGTGAAGCTGTAATAGGGTCTAGAAGTTTGCTACATATTTCAGACCACACTCTGAATGTCTACATAATATAGAACATAGTATTTAAAATCGAGAAACATGAGTTTTCTCCTTATGGTTTTACCCTGACCCGTTTGTGCTTACAATACAGATAAGGCAGAATTTAATTTGCAGGATTTGTGTGAAGGATTTAAATATGTGTGAGAAACTGCTAATGTAGCTCAAACAGTGATACAGATTGCTGTGAGACACTAATAATTCTGATTCCCTGTATCACACTTCTGTGCTGTAGGTAAGGTTTGTGAGTCCTTTTGTTCAAATAAAACATTGACAACACTTGCAGAGAATAACTGTGAAGGAATAAATGTATTTTAAAAGACTTCACTGTAGAGTCAACTTAAGCCCTCCTTGTAAGGAGGACCTCATTGGATGAGGCATTTTGGCAGATAGAAGATGATACTGACCAAGGATTGCTACAGAAGTCCCCATCTGGTAGCCCACCAAGAGCGCACCTCTTCTGGGGCAGCTTTGCTCCGAGGACAAGGTCTGTTTGCATGCTACATGGAATTAATCTTTGGCCAGTGATAGTATTAGGTCAGGGAAGGGAAAAAAAAAGCAGCAGTGGAACAGGCATGGCCAGCAGCAGTGTGGGGATCAGAACACAGAAAGCAGGTGCTGCCTGTTCTGGTGTCCTGCCAGAAAGAAGCTGGGCCACTGACCCCAAGCTGACTTCAGAGAAGAAATAGCATTGGGAGAAGAACTTCTGGCAAAAAATCAGAGCTGAAGCAGCTGAGTGAGAGGCAAACTGTTGTCTTCACGGTGATTCTGTGGACTGTATGACAAAGAAGGGACACTTTTTTCCTGCCTTTTGACCTGTAGAGCCATAAGTGAATATGATGTGTGCTGAGGGGTGGCCTTTTCATGTATATTTTCAATTGAGAGTATGGGATCCTGTATTTCACAATTCCCAGCTTCTCTTGTGCTGTAGAGGCAGTGGATGCATGGATGCATGAGCATGGATGCCACATATGGGGGGAAACTGTAAAACATGCAGTAGGCAGTTCTACTTCCGATATGTGAAAGGGCAATGTATGCTGCCTAAAGAAAGCTCATGAAATGACAAGCACGTGTGCATTTGCGTGAATTATTCTTAGACGGTGGTAGGAACCAGGAACTGATTATTAGCTCCCCATGACCTATCCTTGAATTTTCTTCATGCATACAAATACCTCAACAATGCAATTTCTGTAGGTCATTATATTTTATCTCAAAGAAGGCTGGGAGAGGTGAAGCTATGCCTGTGGTGCTTTATACGGCTGCATTCTACTTAAACGCTGTAATTTTTTTCAGCCTAAAGTATAGTTCTGACTCAGTAGTGGGTCACAGTAATAACTATGGATGCTGTTGGAGACCATCAACTCCAGTTGTTGACTGATGACCACCTTGCCAACTAGACCACAGCACCAAGAGCCACCTTGAGTCACTTCTTGAACAGGTGTAGGTCTTTTGAAGTCCCTTAATACCCACATCTTTCTAAAAACACAAACTGCAAGCAACCAGTGATTTTTATTTTTTTTTTAGGTTTGCCACTGAACCAGATTAGTGCAGAAGAAGTAGCAGAAACTGTAGCAAATTCCAGTGCTCATCACATACAGGACTATTTGAGCAAATTAATTCTCAGCTGAGAGTACATCTCTACTTCTCTCTGTTAATTTTCTCATCAGTCTTAGGAGAGGAAAGGGGTCTGGAAAGAAAAGCAGCTTGGAAAAATATTTTTGTTCTCATATTTCCAGCAAGTTCATATCTAGTCACATCTCAGTGGCCTGAAATAATATTAAAATCACAGAATTCCCACCTTCTGCTTCCCTGTATTAAGCTCACAAGAGCCATCATTTCATTTACAAACAAATCGTCTGTAAGACTATTTCCACTGTTCTTAGGAGGGAAGCACGTGACAGAACAAACTTCAAGAAAGAGATGAAAGAGGACGCATCATCCAAGGAGATGAAAGCTGCAAAATGCCACCAAGGCGAATACTTCTGGGTTTTCCCCGAACACACAACTGACCCACTATTTTCATTGCTTTTCAGGACTATTTATCTCAGCAGACACAAGGACCCATCAAAGAAGTAACACAGCTGCTTGATGGATGAGAATTTGCAGGTGCAGCAGGAATCTGCTGCCTGAGGACTGAATGAATCAGCAGCAGAGCAAGCTGCTGGAACAAGAAGGGACTAATGAACAAGAGGCAAAAGACGTGGCCACCCAAGACATGGAGGAAATCCAAGCTACTTCTGTACCTGTTTTTCTGCTATTGTAGCTGCATCTGCTGGACAGTTCAAGGCACAAATAATGCCTGGGGTGGCTGATGCAGGCCCTGAGTGGAAAAGCATGTAGAGTCCAAAGAATTCTGCTATACAACATAATACTTAAAAAGCTATTTTATGCAGTGCTATCTTCCCTACTGCCATTCTGCTCCTCAAACATTTTTTTGCCAAGTTCTGTAACGTTGAATTAGAATTTCAGGACCTAGGACTTTGGAAGCGTAGGCTAGGACAACAGAACTAACTGCAGCTACAGCCATCCCATATTCATTACTTTGTGTCACTCTTTCCCAAGGATTGCATCATGAAGTGACAGTTCCCTCTTCAGTTTGCAAAATTCTTGAATATTTTCAAAATAGATACATACAGTAGCTGTGTGGGTGCTATTGTTTGCATCCCCAGGACTGTTTTGGAGGCCTGCTAACTGGTTTATCATTGTTACATCCCTGATAAGAATACTTACTGCCTGGGTGTACCACACTGGTAATTCCCTTGCTAATGTTTGTTGCTGTACCATTGACAGTTTCAGTCTGCCACTGTCAGTAATTAGTCACTGAAGCACAATTCTGACTGGTTTGGTGAAAGATTGTCCGTACAGTAGTTCTTTATTAGGACTTGACTGTACTCTAGTTTCCAGGGATTCAAACCTTACTTTTGCTTTTCCTGCTGGACACACAGCCTTTCTGTTACACAGGTTGCTGGAGTTACATAGGCATCACATATATTAAAGTTACTGTCAGTGACTCCTAATAACTTGTATAGATAGAACTGTACTGTCACATCTTATTACTTTTCACTTGTTAGCAGCTTTAAGGATTAGAGGAGCTAATGATGGTGCTAAATAGGTTGTATATTTACGTGGACTGATCAACAGAGATTTCTAAATAAATCTGCTGTTCCTGTGAACTGAACTTGCCCTGTATGACCCAGGAGCTTGACCTCTGCCAGAGCAGTTCCAAGCAGTGAGCTGTGTTGTTCCTATGCATAAAACCAAAACACCAGTCTGGAAATGCCCTGCTCTCTGTGGGAGAGAGCAGTTGTAGCTGCTCATACAAGACAGGCACACCCCTGCTTTCTGTTGCAGTGTGAGAACCTGCCAGCCATTGGAACCTGTGTCAGGAACAGGAGCTGGTGACCTCTGTGCTGGCTGTGCTGCAGGAGGACATGGCCCACCTCGGCAGGGCACAGCACTTGTGCTTCTGAACCTGGCTGAGAGGCAGACCTTGTTTGTGACAACACTGATGTTGTCGATGACAATTAAATAAATACCCATGGTTTTCCCACAGCGGTGCTTTACTGAAGTGTGTCATGTCATAGGACCAGGTCCTGCAGTCTGTGCCTTTTTCCCAGTCCCTTCTGACTGTACAAAACTGAGTCTTCTCCCTTTGGGTGATGGCAGAAGAGACCAGAAGAGTTTTCCCTTAGATTAGCTCATGGTGGTGTGGTTGGGAAGCCACCTTGAGATGTCAGGAAGGTTTCAGTTTCTCTCTTCAAGTCAGCCGGTGTGAGTGGGATTGCAGACATCTTCTGACCTCTTAGACACTTTCATTAGCTGTTGTACCTGCCCCAAAAACATTTGGAACATGTGCAGTTTTCTTTTTGTGAAAAGCCCTACAGGAAAACCTGCTCTGAAAATGCCTACCAAATCAGGTACCACAAGTGAGGTAGGAGGGAGAAACACCAGATTTGAAAATTCTTATATCAACCCAGGGCTCCAAGCCACTGAACAGCATGAAGACTGCTGTTTTTGCATTTGGCTGCCTGTGGAAACTTAACATGCTATAACAAGGCTAGGTTCCGAATGGATTTATTTAGCACCTGACTGGCACCTGAAAGCAAGACTTCAGTCACTTAGGATGGATTTCTCACCTGTCTTTAGACATCCACAGAGCAAACAGCTGTGTCTGACTGCCAGTGCTGACTTGCTTTTGTATTCACTGCAAAGAAACAGCCACATTTAGGGCATGGTTCACCTGACCTACTTACATATCAGTGTGAAACTCATCATTATTTATTGTTTAAATCCTTGCAGTTCTGCACATATACTGCCTATTGGTGTCTTTAAAATCACTTGTGAATAATCATGCTGTTAGAATAGTCATAATGGTTCAATTTGAAGGCTGTCAAGAACATATTCATATTCTCTGGTAGAGCAAAACCTCTCTTTCTGTTGAAATAGTGTGTTATAATTCTCATTTTCTACAGAAATGACACTGAGGCTGTTTGTGTTTGTTGGAAATTCCGACCTGACTCTGGACGTTGTTCTCTTTTGCTCCAGACAAACTCCGCAGAAGCATGCCTAACCTTGCTCGGATGCCAAGCACCCCCACCATTAGCAGTACTGCTGGCTTTGCTGGTTCTCCTGTCACTGTGAGGAATAGTCAGAGCTTTGACTCCAATTTACATGGAGCCAGTAATGGGATTTCAAGGATGCAGTCGTGCAGTAAGTACCTGTGTTCTTCGGCTGAGCGCAAGGGATCGATAAAGTGGTAGAATACACATCCTGGTCGCTGATCCTTTGTTCTATGAAAAATTAAAAGCAAACTCTTCTTTCGCACCAGAGTTTATTGTAACTCGGGATTTTCAAAGTTTCTGTTTTGGAAAGCAAATTCTGCCACTCTTGTTATTGAAGGTTTCTTCACTTTTTTTTCCTTAGCCCATTTATCTTGTGCCAGCACTAAAACTGAAATAATAATAATAATAGTAATAATAAATACTACTATTATAGAAACACCTAAAATGCGGTTAATTCATGTAAACTCACATTTTTAGTTTTGATACTACAATTGGAAACTGCTTTTCTTGGTAATTTATACAATACAGGTTGTACAGTATACTGTGTAAACACTATCTTAAAATATATGACCGCTCTTTTACTGAAGTTGAACCACTTCTGAAGGAAATGCAATAAAGAAAGGGTTATATTCTCAAGTATAATATATTTATTGATTTGGGGAATTAAAATTGCTCTGTAATTGGTATAATTTAGGTGACTTCATGATGAGGGAATGAAAGGAGCATTGATCTAGTGGAAGAAATATTAATGTAGAATGTGGGCAAGATAGATCAAGATACAGACCCATCTTTTCTAGCACAGGGGTTGAGGTTCTGAAGTGGAAATGGGAAAAGTGATTTTCACTGGACATAGGCAGAAGCAAAGAGGAAAAAATAAATAGTTTGAGAAGAAGTGATTTAACTTATGCTCTCCATTTTCTGTGAGATTTTGGAGGGAGAAGTTGGAAAAAATGTAGCCTGTGAATGTTTCCTTTCAAATTTGAGCAGAAGTTACAAATGTCTTCAAAATAATTAAATTGCTTCTTTTCTGGAAAATATTCTTGACTTATGGGTCATTTTGTTGTATTTTTTCCTGCTTGAATATGAGAATGGAAATAGTTCAGGTTCCCATGGATTTTCATGGTTGTGCATTGAAAGTTTAATTTTGTTCATTATTTTCGAAATACATATTTATTTATGTGTTCATGCTCTTACATATATGTGTGTATAAATTTCCATTTTTCTGGAATACTTCTTATAAGAACATTTATAGTAAGTGGTTGTGCTGCAGTGTTTTTAGGAGCTATGTTATAATAAGAGTTCTATAACAATATATTGGCAGTATAGTTTAATTTAATCACTCCTCTGCAATTTTTCTGTGTCTTTAAATGGTTTAAAGATGTTTTCTTTTCAAAGAATTGAGAAAGGATTGCTCTAAATCTAGTGTCTTAGTTTATATGCTTCAGGCTTTTGACAGTTTGCTTTTGGTATGTGGCCTAGGAAAGTGATTCCTGCCAGATGCACACCAGAGGGCAGGATTGGGTAGAAAATTTATATATAAAGCTTCTGGAGCTCATAGCATTGATTTAAAATGATAGTTTACATAACATCAGCTGTGGAATATGCTGTTACATTCAAGACCTTTTATAGCCTTTTTATTGTTTCTATGTATAAAGCTTAAGCTTCTTTGATGCTTAATAATGCTTTAATGGAATGTTGTTTGAACAAGATGGGATTGTTGCAAGCCACCTCACAAAAATCGCAATCACCTAACAGTGATAATTTATACATTCATCAGTTTCTCTTGTTTAAAGCTCTAAGTGCGTAGGTGGATTTCGTGGGCTAATGGCTAATTTAGTCTCTTTGAGGGGAGAAAGAAAGATATATATAGATTGGGATTTTTTTTCAGGATGGGGATGTAACAGGATATTTTAGTTCAGTGCAATGTTACTGGGTACAGTATTGGATTCAAGAGGTTTTTCAGCAGTTTGTAATCAGCAAGTAAACTGTATAATGATGTGTTTATCCTTACTCAGATCGATCTAGAAATAAGCATTACTGCCTGGTCTTATTTGTTGCATATTGACCTTGTTGCTTCATTTTCTACCACTCTTCACAGTTCCATCACCAGGACAGCTTCAGCACCGAGTTCACAGTGTGGGACATTTTCCAGTGTCTGTCAGACAGCCTCTCAAAGCTACTGCCTACGTAAGCCCAACCGTACAAGGGAGCAGTAACAGTAGCAGTATCCCGGTGTCCAGCAGCTCGCAGCTGTATTCCAACACTGGGATCCCAATGCCGAACAAGACTGCTGGCCAAGGCGTTGTGGGGCGCAGCGCTCTTCCAAGACCATCACTGGCGGTCAATGGCAGTGGCATTCCCAGAAGTAAAATGGCACAGCCAGTTCGAAGGTGAGAGTTAAACAGGCCTCAGTCTCTTAGGCTTAAATTATGGAACTTTTTTACCTCCTGAATATAGAACTATAAAACATAAGTCTCTGTCTCCCAGTGCTGAGTCACTGAATGGGTGAAGATTGCTCGCCAGCAATAGTGACGGATAACGCATGCTGGTAGCCCCTAGGAAACTCTGATAATGGATTGTGTGTAGTCACATGTAAATAGGAATGGATTGGCCCCTGTGAGTAAGAAATCCAAACAAACACAAACCTCATATCATTAACTGATGTGGCTTACCTTCTCCCAGACTTGTGCCTGCTGCTATTTCAGTGTCACAGCATGAGCTAATTTTAGAGTGCTCATTTTGAAAGAGGTGCATCCCTGTTGTTGTAAATGACAGTAGTCTGTAAAAATGCAAGTTCTGCCATTACAGCGTTGTGAAGAAGGAAATGTCCTGGATAGTACAGGCTTGGGTTGAAGCAGCATCTTTTCAATTGCAGCTGGGAGAGAGTAGGCACACAGGGAATCCTGGAACATCACATAGTTACAATAAGCTGTACTGTTAAGCAAATGCAAATTTTTGCATGCAAAACAAGTGAGAAACAAATTCATCTTCAAATTATTTTTTTTTTTAGGTCAAGCAATAAAATACGCTTGATGGAAGAGATTGTGTTTTAATCACCTTATCATAGCTGGGAGTTAAATTCTTAGCTGCATGTTCTGTAATCAAGTCTTCTCAAGGAAAAACTTCTCTCAACTTGTGTTTACTTCTCCAACTAATTCTTCCATTGCACACATCCCTCCTCTTGTGAGGGCCTGCTGTGTGACCACCTCATTTTCTGTTGGATGAACTGTCACTCTTTAGCTCTCGTCATTTTTGTACTTTTCACTACCTACTGGCTACATCCAGAATAAGTTCAATTGTTCACATTCTGTCTTTTGTTGAGTTACTTGGGGATTACACTGATGTGACTGACAACAGATTTTGACCAACTGCGGTGAAACTTTGATAAAGAGCCGTCAGGTTCTTTCTTTGAAGAAGACTGTACTATGAGATTTCTATTATAACCTTCTTTGCTCTCAGCTGGAAGTTCTTTCAGTTAGACTTCTTTATAGTTGAGGGTTTTCTTTCCTTTTTTCTTTTTCCTTTCCCTACTTCATGTTCTTCTGCAGAGCTCTTAAATCTTTCATAGCAACATGTGAGGAAGCCTTTCTGGGTCATGAAGACCAGTCCCTTGCTATTTTGTAACTTCTCATACAACAGACAATATTAAAGAAAAACAGAATTAAGAGGTTTCTGTGGGAGAGTGAGACACTGTACTCTCAACACTGTTTTTATTAGAAGCTGATTCAAATCAGTAACCATGCTATTTATAATCCAGGAAGTCTGTGCTCCTGTCTCCTTTCCTTCAGATGTGCCTTAGCAGCATCCTGTGTTGCCATAGAGCCAGATCAGAGTTCACTGAAGATGGATGGTCTTTGCACTGTGGCAATGCAGAGTTCGTAAGACTCAAAAAGCACAGGTGGGCTGAAGCCTACAGTTCTTTAACACCCTCGTTCAGTTTTATTGATTCATTTGGAAAAATCGAGGTGGTTTCAGTTCATACAGACTTTTCTTGGAAGGAATTCAGTTGTCAGGCTTTTTCAGTGGTATTGTCTAATAAATAGTATTTCTGATTATCAGTTTAAGAGTCTAGCTACTTCCAAACTTGTAGTTGTGACTTGATTAAAAATAGAACGTCTTTTGTTTTTTTAAGTAAATCAGGTGTTCAGGGAGAAGTGGACACTCACAGAAAATCTGTCTTCCTGCCTTTTGCCAGACTGTTAAGTAGCCAAATTACTGGTACTTTAGATACTTAAAATTGGTTTTTAGACATGTGATATTGGGGTTGCATTAGGGAACTAAAATATTTACTGCACAGAATAAAACACTGGATAAGGAAGTGCTTTTAATAATTTGTAATATAAGGTCATAATAGCTGAGAGAAATAACTTGGCTAAATATTAACTCTTTTTTTCCTTACCATGAGAAGTTCAAGCAGTGTAAAGAAATTCTGATGGTGTTATCCATCTCTTCTTATCCTTAGATGTCAGACAGCACCATGTGGGGTTTTTTTATTTTTTTTCTTTGCTCCTTTTGAGCAAAGAGGATCCACACAACTCTCAGCCCATTCTGACTCCAATCTCGGGACTCCTTGCAGACTCCACCTTCCAGTTCTCCGTGTTTTAACCTTATGTAGTGTGAAGGGCAGTGGGGGCAGCTGCCCTTAGGACAGGGTGAGCAGGGACAGCAGGGCTGGCCTGCAGTGCCCAGCATAGAGCAGTGTTTATGGTGATCAGGGTCAGCAAACAGTTTCCAGGTAAGGCCACAGTGATGAGACAGGTTCCAGCTAAAGCCAGAAAGCCAGTCAGCATCTCAAGGTCTGGATCATGCCAGATACCAGGCACAAGTGTAGCAGGAATGTAAGCATACCTGTGGAGCCAGGGCTTGCTTATTCCTGCTGCCTTGTACTGTAGCCAGTTGGTGATGGAAAAGTAGAAATGCACTGCAGCCCCTCCAAAACCCTGTTATCTCAAACAACCTGATGTCATACAACAGCTTGTACTTGTTTGAAATGGTTTTCATCACTGGCATGTTGTTCTGTCAGTGCCCTGTAGCAGAGATTCACCTCTGGATACATAGAAGTATTCTTAGAATTATTTCAATTATTTTCAAGTTAGCTAGGTTTTTTGGGTTTTTTTCCCCCTCTCTGTTTCTTGTGGGCTGTTTGTTTGCTTTGTTTTTTTTTTTTAAGATTATTAAACATACTTTCTTCTTTTTTCTCTGGAAACAAAAGCATCAGTTGCAGAAAACAGCAGAGGCAGAGTATGTTCTTAGTCTCAAGTAACTGGATTTATATCAAAGAGAAATGATGCTGCACCAAAGTGGAGCTGCACAAAAGCAGCTTGGTTGAATTTAACTTTAACTAACTGTTTTTACTTAAGTGCAGTGTTTTTGCTACTAAAAAAGCAGTTGTAGCAGAGAGTTGAAGCTGCTCTGATGACTGACTTACCGACTGCCTGCTTTACAAGACGCCTCTGCCTTTTTACAGGAGTGTTTGGAAGGAAGAGGATGCATCAGTAACGTAAAACAAAAGCAGAGTAGTGTGAAAACAAGGCTTGAGGTCTGTTTTTATGTGCAATTGTTTCATAAAATTGAAACACACTTTTTTCAGCCAGATTGGGGTGTGAAAATATTATGGTTGTGGCAAATTAGATACAGAGCCTGCTATATTACTAGTAAGTTGGTAGTTAGATCAAGTCAGATAGTTGTTTTCCCTTTTTAGTTTTGCTTGAAATAGTTGCCTCAGTAGTACCTGGAAGGTTTGGAAGATGGTCGGTCAGGAAGTGTTTTGGAAGTCCTCACTGAGGTGTGAGAGATCAGCCCAGGTGTGAAGGTGGGGACCCAGGGGATGGTGAGTTCCTGTCAGGAGTTGCAGTGCTGGAACTGGTGGCTCTGGAAACACATCGTCACATGTCTTGTGACAGGTAAAAGAGGGTCTGGAGCAAAACTCGGTGCCATTCTTCAGCCAATAAAATTCTTTGCAGCTTGCACAGTATTTTTATAAACTGCTGGTTTTTCATGAGCATGCTAAGCACAATAGCTTCTTGGGAAGTGTTTCCAATTAGCTCTCTGGTGCCCATAGTGACAAAAATATGTTTTTATTGTCTTTAGCCCTGAAAAACCAAATCTTGCCATTTAGAGGCATCTCATTCATGATTACAATTACTCACTCAAATTGTTTTTACAAATTTTTCATGCTCTTCTTAAGTGGCCTTAATTTCACTATAGATCTCTATATGTGCATCAATATGTAGCCAGAAATACACCAGAGGAGTGTGTTTAAGCAAGCCCCAAAACCATTATCACTGCAGAAGTAAATGATGCTTTTCACCTTGATCTCTCACAAGAAATATGACCTCATTTTCCTTTCTTTTTCCCCCTGTCATTTGGTTAATACAGTTTTCTTCAGCCTCCAAAGCCGCTGTCGTCACTGAGCACGATACGGGATGGAAACTGGAGAGACGGTTGCTATTGATGAAGGATGCCCCTCAGCAGTGGAAGACACATAATGTGGATTTCATTACCCAGCTGGCTGGGTAACAGTGATTTGGAAAAGGAGGGTCATAGAGTATTATTTTCCCCAGGATCTTAATCTGTAACCATCTACAATGCCATGTCATTTTTTAAAAATGAACATCTTACCAAACACTAAATATTGCACTTAATTGGTTACCTGAAACAGCTGCATTGTTATCAGACTAACAATGGCAGTGTTGGCATTTGGAACTGAAGAAGGTATTATATATGTGCAAAATACAAGAATATTTTCTTGAAAGAACTGGGAGATTTTGCTTTTGGGCAGCTTTGCCGTATTGAAGTTCTGCGATAATTTATTCAGTGTAAAAGCATCACGCATTTTATTTTGAATTTTGGGGTACATATGTATGTGCTTGAATTTTTTTCTAGTGTTTTCAGTACATTTTATTTTGTATACTTAAGTTCATTTAAACTTGCCTGAACCTTGAACTACAGAGAGATAATTTAACTTTTTCTGTGCCATAAATAATATTTTTGGGGTAATGTACTTTTTTAGCTCTAGGAACATATCTTACAAAATCTTACCATTGGCAATACAAAGCAGTATATTTATGTTGCAGAAGCACAACAACAACAACAAAAAAGGTAGCATTCACTGGAAGTTACCATCCAGCTGGGTCAGCATGGTTTTGTTGGTCTGTCACCATTTGTTGAATCGTTAATTTATTGTCATAGTGTTTTGTATTTAAAATGGCAGCATAAATCACATTGCACTTACAAGGTACAGTAATCTCTAAAACTACTGTTGATTTTCAGTACTTTATTACAAAGAATAAAATTGTAATGTTTTATTAACAGTTGCTTATGGAAAATGAGTTTTAATGTGAATAAATCTTTTTGATAGATCTTTTACAAAATCCAGTTGCACTAATCAATGCTTTCTTATAATGGCATATGACTTAATATTTGATTACAACTGTGTATACTGCTGTTTTGGAATGTTTCAGGAAATAAAGAATCTATTTCAGCAATAATGCTCTTCTTCAGTGTGCAATGTAAATATTGTCAGAATTTAGCTACTCACATTTACTTAACTTCTGAAGTTTTTACTTAGCTTCTATAAAGGTTATGTTGGATTATTGCAAATAGCAACTGAGTTACCTGAAAAGTTATTTTTTAAAATTGTGGTAGGAAGCCATGGTATGCCTAGAAGACAAATATTTTTCAAATCAATCTCAAAGATCTTAAGAGACTTCAGCAATTTAATGTTTAGACCAGGTACAAGTGCAAATACGACTTGTAATGGGAAACAGAGAGTGTGTGCCTTTCACTGTGGCTGTATATTTGCTCTCAGTTTTTCTCTGCAGTTGCTTGAGGACCTGCTTTTCTGAGAAGGGCAAGCTAAAGTAAAAAGTAGAAGGGAAGTATTTAGTGGTGAGTAAAACTTTCATTATGCTGAAAAGTGATGTAAACTAGTGATGTAGGATCTCTGCACAGCATAGCATTGTTTAGCAGAAATAAGCAGGTGATTTTTCACACTGAAGTTCTTTTAATATAGTTAAAATCTTTTTTTTTTCTTTTCTGAAGAAACAGAACTGTTGAGGAAGCTATCAAGAGTAATAAAAAAAAATTCTGTCTGCGCAGGTAAGTATTTAAGCAGAAGTGTGCCAAACGCACACTGTTTGTTAGAAGCTTGAATTGTAAGATACTACTTTTAGTTAAAGCAGTTAGTCGTTTGTACATAATCTGTGGTTGTGGTGGAGTTCAGAGGCAGCTTGGGAGTGGTTTGCCTTTTGCCTATGAGAGAGAAGGAGTTCTGCAGCTCTCATGGCTTCTGGTGCTAGGGATCCAGCATAACCTTCCTAAAAGATGGATGAAAGCCCATGTCTGTGATTAGTTTCTCATTGATGACAGCCCTGGTCTCTCCAATTTGTTCCCTATTGCCAGGATTTTACCACTGTTCCTACATTATCTGGGACACCACAGTACCACATTATTTTCAAATTTTGAAGTAGGTTGCAGCTGTTGGATTTAATACCGAGTTGTACACAGGAGGGCAGTATATACTTCGAAGAGATTTTCTTTCTGGTAGCTAAAGCTTGTCTGCTTTCCAGACTCTGAATATTATGAGCTCTTTGAGAAGATCCAGTTGTTTTTCCCTTTTTTAATTACCCTGTTTCTTTGTAATACCATCATGTCAGGATTTGGTAACCTCACAGCTTTTCTGTTCTAAGTGTTTTTGTCAAGTATCTGTCACATTGGATGCCATCAAGCTATATGAGGAAACGCAAGGTGTGAGCAGCGGGATCTAAGACTCAACAGAATCACGTTCCTTTCAGCTATGGATTGTGGTACTGCTGCTGTTTGGTGGTCGAGCTGGCTGTCCTCCCTCAGACTGGCATCAGTGAAACGGGACTACAGCACAGTGTCACAGACTTCACCACAAGTCTCAGTGGGAGCAAACTGGGTGGAATATGCAGCACAAAGTCAATTCTATCAGGCTTAATTTTGTGAGAGGCAGAACCTCCTCCAGGACAATGGAAAACACAGTTACCTTTAAAAATAGATTCAAACTTAGTTTTTGCGATAAAAAAATAATTTCTAAGTGTAAGGGAGCTTCTGAAAACTCTCTTCTTTCTCTTTGTTTTTTCTCTTTTGGTCCATGAATGCAAATCGTACTCTTGCCTCCTTGTTGCTGCATCCCAAAAATCTTCAGTTCAAACTGTAATCTTGGGCTCACCTCTTGAGCTACTGGATGAGTCATGACCTTTTTCTCAAAGGTCTTTTCGCCTCTGTAGTCCCTGGGGATAAAACCTCTGTGTTTCCAGTCTTTGAGCCCCATTATCTGTGGCACTATGATTTTTCTAACAAGATAATATTCTGGCTAAGTCCTAAGTTTTGCATTGAAGATACGCATTTCTTTTTTTCACCTTTACATATGAAATTCATCCATGACCGCCTCACCTGAAGTAATCTTTGGCTTTTTAGTGGCTTCAGTATGTGAAACATGTCCAAAGTAAAACTGCTAAGATAATTTTTCTGTCTTTCTGCTTTGACAGTGTCCCTGCTTTGACCATTTCATGTATATTGCTGGTTTTCCCCTCTCTGTTGAAAAGAATTGTGATCTGTGTACTCTTTACAAAGCCATTCACACTACCCTATCCCCACTATTAGTTGCTCATTGAGTGTTGAAGTGAGTTCCCGTTTCAAAGTCCATGATGCTAGCCTTCACTGTGTGCGCTGCAAGAAAAGCCCCTGCTAGCTCCTTCTGTGTTGTCCCTCACTGCAGGGGATTGCTGAGCATCTCCTTTTTAAATTCACCATCAGATCCTTCTTAAAAGACTTTTTCTTTGCCATGGTGCCGCTCAAAGCAGGACAAACAAATTACCAGTATTGTCATCATCTGCTTTTAAGCCCGTCATTTTAAATTTGACTGGTGATTATTGCTGTACCTAAACTGCAGATTGTTGGAGACATAGACTGTTGTCTTTTTCCTTTGTGTTTTTAAGGTATGAAGCCCAGTAGAATTTCAGGCCCACCATTACAATGCTTGTATATTAATACACATACTAAAACCCAGTGTTTTCATACATAAAACACTGCTTAAATATCCACTGTAAATGTCATGTGAGGTGTCATAATTAAAAATACTTGGGGTAGTAGCACAATCACTCTTGAAAGCAGATTTGTAGTGTTTAATCTTCAGGCATGACTGACTAATTCAGAAATTCTCGTTAAAAAAGGAAGTGAGTAAGGCTGGGTGACTTTCCCTCTCACTGTTGAGGTGAAAAGGGTATGTTCTGTTTAGTCTGATTTAATTTTCTTTTTTCTATATGACCAGCCCATCTGCTCAGTCATCTTTCCCCCTTATCAATTATTCTACCTCTTGCACTCCCCAGATTCAAATGTTTCTTGTAATCTCTCTCAGTCCTTGTAGGTGCTCTTGCGGCTTGTGTGGCTGGTGCAGTTCTTGGCCATCCACCTGCAGATTCCCTCGCTTTATTCTGCTCCTCACTCCACCCTGAGGAGCAGGTTCTCAGCATATTTTCTGTCTCCATGAGTGGGACTTTCAGCTCTTACCTACCAAGGTAAGCAGTTATGCCTAATCTGAATTAATGTCTGTGAGTAGGGGTTATACCTCTGCACTTGGATGTGATCAGGCTGCCTGGTTGTTGCAAGGGGAATTCAAGGGATTATCTTTGACCTAAAGAGGCCCATGAGATGACGTTTCTACGTAAGCACTTCAACAATACTTTATATAAAGTATCTCATGGAAGGAAGGGAGTGATTAGATAAGCTTATTCTTGAAACCTCATTCCTCTTTTAAAAAACCATTTTATATAAACCATAATTATTTAGGTGACTTAAGCATTATGAGTCCCTTACCCATAAACAAACAAACAAGAATCCTTGGATTGATTTTGGCACAATCCAATTGTTGATTTTGGCACAGTCCTGGAATGGTTTTGGTTGGAAGGGAGCTTAATGATAATCTAGTTCCAACACCCCCACCACAGGCAGGGACACCTTCCACTTGGCCAGGTGTCTCCAAACCCTCTCCAGCCCGGCTTTAAACATATCCCGGGATGGGGCATCCACCCATCTTCCCAGGGCAAGTGTTGCTGTTCCTCACTACCCTCAGAGTAAAGAATTTCTTCCTAACATCTAATTGAAACCTATCCTCTTTCAGCTTGAAGCCATCGCCCCCTTGTCTTATTCCTATATGCTCTAATAAACAGTCTCCAGCTTTCTTGTAGGCTCCCTGCAGGTACTGGAAACCCCCAGTTAGGTTACCCTGAAACCTTCTCTTCTGTCACCTGAACAACCCTAATTTTCTCAGCCTTTCCTCATGGGAGAAGTGCTCCATCCCTCTAATCATGCTGGTGGCCCTCCTCTGGACTCACTCCAGCAGGTCCATGCCCTTCCTATGCAGGCATCCCAGGGCTGGACGCAGCCCTGCAGGTGGGTCTCACCAGGGCAGAGCAGAGGGGCAGAATCCCCTCCCTGGCCCTGCTGCCCACGGGGCTTTGGATGCAGCCCAGGACACGTTTTGCTGTTACTTGGCCAAAGGTTGGATTCAGTCATCTTGGAAGACTTTCCCAACCTTAATGATTCTATGACTGCATGATTCCTGCTTAATTCTCTAAAGAAGTAAACACGTTTCTTAATTCATGTGTTACCTTGAGCAGCTTATGGAATAAAAGCAGGCATAGATACCTATAAAAGCAGCTGGTAGTCTTATTTTTCACTGGTTCATGTGAACAATGGACAGATACATAGATATGGCTGTCTAAACTGTGGTAAGAAGTTTGAATGGTGGTTGAACTTTTAACTTCTTGCAGAGAAATATTTCAAAAGTGAATCTATCTTGACTTCTTAGAAGGAGAGAGAAGTTTGATTATCTAACACAGTCAAAAGGTTTGATTATCTAACACATTACCCAGATGCAGACGTCAAAATTGTATGAAACTATAGTTAGATAGTCAATAGATAGTGCTCACAGACTATTAAGTGACCTGTACATGAAAAAAAAATGTGACAAATACACAAAATGAAGGCATACTTCTGTTAGGTATTTCACTGCTTCTCTACTCAATTCAGCCCTCTTTGAAAAGGAATTGAACATCTGAAAGAGACTGAGCTGTGCAAGTTGTTTGTGGCTGGGCAGAAAAAAAAGCCTAGTGGCTCCTAAGCCTGGAGTAGGCTTGGCCATGCAGTGTGGATCAGCAGGGCAGATCCATTGCTCTGCAGTAGCCTTGTTGTTTCCCTGGAGCGCAGGTGCCCCCTGCACACCTGGCACCCAGATGCAGCCTTGGCTGCCCACTGCCTTCTCTGAAGGTACCAGAGAGGAGACATTCCTTTCCTGCTAAGATTGAGTGCTTCAAAGGGTCTCATTTCTGGAGCAGAGTGCAACTAGACAGTGATACTCAAACATGTTATTTTTGTTCTGTGAACATAGCTAGAATATAAGGTTTTGCCTTTTCAGACATGATCTTTCTGCTCTGTGGAAAGATCATGCATTATTGCTCATGCATTTATTGATGTATTTTTCTATTTTGACTATTCTTTTTTTAGTTAGAAAAATTAAAATAATATTTCTTCTGTGTTAGAAAAGATTGAAATAATATTTCTTCTTTGTTTCTGTTCACTTCTTGTCCCTGACATTCCTGTTGTTCCCCTAGAAAAATAAAATATTCCTTTGTCTTTGTGGCCAAACATATAGAAAGAATGAGCCTGCGGCCAAATTCCCTAACTGAGCTCTAGCAATCCAGCCAACCCTTAATACTTTGCAGTCTGCATGCAGATGTTACTAAACAAGGTATATTATTTGTATCCAAGACTGAAATTTTCAGTAATAAAAGCAGCAGATAACATGAAGAGGATGTCAACTGCAATACACCTAAGATGAAAATTTTGGAACCGTTTTTTTTTTTGCAGTAATAGGAAACAGAAAAGTACTGATAATGTTTCTTTTGCTT
Organism: Sylvia atricapilla; assembly: GCF_009819655.1. Classification (NCBI taxonomy): domain Eukaryota; kingdom Metazoa; phylum Chordata; class Aves; order Passeriformes; family Sylviidae; genus Sylvia; species Sylvia atricapilla. The sequence goes on from NC_089141.1 coordinate 66,459,339, forward strand.
TTCAATCCCTCCTGCAGGAGGTTGTACTAACTTCAGTTTTGGAACCTTGATACATGCTTTTTCCTTTCCTATGAATTTCATTGAGCCAATACAAATGTGTTGAATTCAATTTTAGCAGTATGTTTAATGAATACTGACCTCTTTAGGAGACTTACATTGTTTCTAAAACTGAGATATTCCAGTACTAGCATCAGAGTATAATACAGTTTCTTTACATAATGTTGCTAATATTCTGTTCAGTTCCTTTAAAATGTAAATGTTTGAAATAGAAGTTCAGGAACTCAGAAGAACAAAGTTATTTAGAAGTACTGATATATTTTTAAGCCAAAGAAAATCATAAAAATGTGTTTTGATTTAATCCATGTTTATCTAGGCAGTGACTGACTGCAGTAAATTATGCAGCCCTAAGTAGGTATACATATTCAATGGAAAGGATTTTTCTATGTATGAAAGAAAAAAAAGAATCAGACAAAAATCTAGCTGTATCAATGGATTACTCTTCACTGGATCTGAATTCACATTAAGCAACCTACTTCTGCCTTATGAAAAGGAACACTTTTAGCACCTGATCTTTTCAACCAGTGAGAAACAGCATTGATGATATAAAATAGGCCCCACTTAATTTACAGATGCAGCTACTTGGATTGGTGCAGCTGGGCTCAACTACTTTAATTACGCTCTCATCTCGTGGATAAGTGCTGTCTGATCCAGAAGCTGTGTGAGTGTTAGTGGAGCTTATCTTGCTTCTGAAGACATCTTATTTGGCTCTTCCCTTGCAGGAGGAGATTTGTGGCTGGCCGGGTTGGGTGGAGGGACACCATGCATCTGCTGTACTATGTTCAGTACTATCAGCCTGGTAGCTGATAGCTGATAACAAACCTGTGGCTTTGTTATCCAGCCCTGTGGTTTGTGTGTGAGCTGAATTATTCTCTTTGATGAGGAGCCAAATGTAATTATGCAGAGTCTGAAAACGTGAGCATGCTTTTCTGAAGCATTGAGTACTTGCAGCCCCAACTGCATCTAGTTCAAATGGTAAGATTTTTAGCACTTCTGAAATCAGACACTGGTAAAAAATTGCCTTCCTGATACTGTCTTACTAAGGTTCCATTTAAAATGAAGTTTCATTAATGTATTTTCACAGGTCACTATCTTAAAGTTTACTCAGAAAGCAGTTTATAAAATTGAGTGAAAATGGCTTGGAACAAAATTCAGTGTCTGGGCATGGATATTTTGTACTCCTGTGGAATTCCAAACTCACTGCACAGAACATTCTGTTAAAAATAGTGGTTTAGATTGTTTTGCATTGTCAATGATCTGTTTTCCAAAGGAAACAGGAAGAAATGTGCTATTTATTTGGCAAGCTGTTCCAGACAATTGGGATGATCATTTTCCCTGGCACAAAATCTCTTCATGTGGAATTGAGTGTAATTGCCAATATTGATTGAAAAGTATCAAGTATTCATAAAAATCCAAGTTAACTTTATAATGTAGCAGAACAAAAACTACCCTTAAGGGACATTAACATAATGGAGGATTCCATCATGGAAAGCCTTAGCATCATTCCCAAGAGTAGAGTCACTGTCTCCATATAGATTAAACCAACAGTTTGCTCAAGAAATGCACATTCTGCTTCAAAATACAAATCACAGGTGCCTGTGGGGTTTACATAAGCACAAGCATATTTCCAAGAAAGATAGATGTGGAAATCTTGGAGTGTTTCAGCAGTGTTTCCGAACATAAACTGCTGAGAAGAGCCTTGTTTCCTTCTGCATCATTTCATAGCCTCACTCAATATCCTGTCTACTTTATATCCTCAGTGTGAACAATATATGATAAGATGAAAGGCAGTTTACATAAAAGCAGTCCATCTCCTTGAAGAGAACTTATGAAGTACATCTCCTGTATATTCCTTTAATCCTTTGTGAAGCAGTAAACGGCGGCTTTGCTCTCTCTTTTGAAACTTCTCCTTAATTCCACAGAGCGGTTAAGTTTGTTGTGAAATAGTTTGGGGTTTTTTCTCTTTCCTCTGGGTAGAAAAAAAGATATGGGAAAAACTGTCTCATGGCATGTGTTAGCCTGCGGATAGAATCACAAAGCAGTAGAATTTAATGCATTTTCTTGAAACCTCAGTAGTACCCAAAAACCTGCCTGACATGCTCACGCTTGAGTAATGGGATTAAATGTTTTTGCTCTGGTAGTGTCTGTGGGCTGCAAGCAACTTGGACTTCATGGAATAAAGCCAAAAGCCTTCTCCAAAGCAGCTGGCAGTCTAAGTGAGGGCATTGCCTAAGCTCTGTGCACCTTGTCATGTGAATAAAGCTTTTCCAGCTGCAAGTGAATTGCAGAACCAATTCCAAAACAGGAACAGTCAAGACAGTAAACTGAAAATCAGAAGACCTGGACTATATTTCCTGTACATTTTCTTTAAGGATCATTTTTGTGGTCTTTCATAATCGAGTTTCTCCTTATACAGTTCTTGTTTTAGCAAACTTACCATGTATTCCTAGAGTTATTGTTTAGGTTTTGTGGGAGCTACAGTGAAGCAAATAATTTTTGATTCCATTGAATACAGGTAGCAATGAAGAAAAGCAGCGGAATTACAGAATTCATCATCCAAATTTGAAAGTAAATTCTTGTACAGATATCTGCTGTGTAAATGGGGTTATTTTGTGTTATCAATGCATTTACTCAACGAGCAAAATCTCGGTAGCAAGTTTAGGAATCCATAAGGAAAAAATTAGGCACAGCTTGTTAAATTTTGGGGTTCGTTCTGTATGCTGATGAAGTTTTGCATTTTCATGTCATGCAAAAAATAGGACAAATGTAAGTAAAAGGAAAGGGGAGAAAGAGAATCAGAAATAAAGGTAACTGAAGGAAACAGCACTTGTTTGAAGACTAGGAAGCCTACCTTCCACAGGAGATACTGATTTGATACTGTCATGTGCAACAACAGTCAAAAAGCTGCAATGGGGAGCCACTGGATTTGTCCCTGTGCTGTTTGCTTTGAGCTGTAAACAGAGAGCTGGCTTAAAAGATCTCCGGAGACATCAAAAGCACTGATAAGTGCTACTTATCCTTAATCTCGCGCATACTGATTCTTTTCCTGAGGGACAGTGGATCTTCCTGGGACGTTGGAGAGGCAGGATGATACAGGTATGACTTGAATTCAGGTAGCAGAAAATGGAGGAAATACCAGTGTTTTCTGGTGCCCACTCTTACAGGTGCCAGCTGCTCATCCAGCTGTGAGGAGAAGGAGAGAGGATGGTAGAAGACTGAGACAATTGTGGTTCATCTGTGTTTGTTATTATATTACATTATATTGAGGTGGCTCACAAATGCAATAGTGAATCAGAGCATCTGGGTTAGAACACGTGATGTTCTGATAGTAGATATTAGTCATGCATGCATTGGCCTTTCCATCACAATCCAAACACTCTGGTATTCTGTGTGTTAAAATACCTAAATAAAAATACCATCCTGTTTTCTGATGTTCAGGCCAGGCAGTGTTAGTGCGGAGTTGGACCTGTTCAGCTGCTGTGCACCTGGCACTTGTCAGGAGGTAAAACTGGGATCAAGTCAAGAACAGGTTCCTGCCTTGAAGAGTTTAAAAGTCTGGAAAGCAAGGAAAAAAAGTAATATGATATTAAACAAAACAAACCATGTGTACTTTTATCGAGCAAATCAGATATGGTTTAGATTGTTTGTACTTGAAAGGGAAAGGTCTTTGGCAACTTTCTTTGGCATCCTCTTTTTTGGATTTGCCACAGGAACTGGTCTTGAAGTATTAGTTCTGAGATCAAGGACTCTGAGCCAGTGACCACACAACTGTGGTTATTCTTGAGCTGATGTTGACCCCTTAAAGGGGAAAGGAAGAGCAGGAGTGATAGCATCTATGATAACGTGAAAAACAGCAGAGGAAAAGGAACATGGTTCTGTTACTCGATGTTATAAAAATCTTGTGACACTCTTATTTTTTCCTAGTGTGTGAGGTTCTGTCCTGACTGGCCTCTTAACCACTTCTAAGCAGTTCCAACCAGGAAACTTCTGTTCTTCATTTGAATTTGCATCAGCAGAGGCTGAATGAGAAGAGATTAAGTCTAAATCTGGTGAAAACCTGTAAAAGAAAAATTCTTCATGGAGGAGTCTAGGGGTGGATCTGATTGTTGAGATGGGTGCCTACGTGGTACAAAATGTGATGCCTACCTTTGGCATTCCTGTCTTAGTTGACAATCCAAAATACAAAGTAAAGTAAGAAAGCATCCTGATTGCTGAGGGAAAAAGAAACACTTCAGAGGAGTGCTTCCATTAGGGCTACCTAATAAAAAAATGCTAATTAAATCCTTCCTTTTTTCTAGACTGCAGGTGCTTAAATTAAGTCTTCAACAGAGATGACTCTGCTCACTTGGGATTCACAACCACAAATCCTCTAATGAGGGTTGACACCCACATATGTTCTTTGAAGAGATGTTTATGCTGCTAATTAAAAAGGGGCCATGAGCCAACCCCTGGTCTCAAAGCCAAATGGCACAAGCCAGCTCATGGCTGTGCAGCTGAGGCTTCTTCTGGAACTAAATTTGTCTTGGAGAGAGTTACCTGAAGCAGCCTGAAAAAAACAGGGTGTGAACTATCATTTAAATATTGTGCATTATTTGTGGGCCTGCTGCTTAACCCAAATCCTGTCTCTCATATTTAGAAGTAAAGATGTGCCTTGAGAGACCTGGACTACCAGCCTTAAAAGAGCCTCCAAGACAACAACCCTCTCTGCAGCCGTCAGTGGTTGTAATGCTTCCTGAAGAAGTGGTAGACATATTTTATAGGTTCCAAAGGAGTGCCACTGCCATGAAGTTCTCTCAACCTCTTCTGTTAAACTGGACAGAAAAGACTACTGGAAACCTGAGGCCAGAGAGAGAGAATGCTAATAGTTAAGGGAAAGTAGATGCCATGTTGGTTGGGTTTGGTTTGATTGGTTGCTTTTCTCCTGGACTATTTCTGTAGATTAAACAGGTCTTAAATACAAGAATTACCATGCAGTTTAAATTATTACAGTTCCTTTTATTGGCTCTATTTCTAAAACAAACAAAACAAACAAAAAAACAACCAACCAAACAAATAAACAAACAAAAAAACACCCACAAAAAAACCAAACCAAACCGAAAGCTTGGGAAAATCCCCACTGTAAAGCAGGCATGGCAAATGTAGGTACAAGATGTAGATGCAGGCTGTAGATCACAGAAAGGATTGTGTTCAGCAGGAGAATCTGAAATGCATCTGTTGTAATACAGCATTTTTCACTGCTTTTTTCTGGAAGAGGCTGCAGCTGTTAGATATACTCAGCATTGCAAACCTTTATGCTGGTGGTAGCAACTAGCATCAGCAGACAGAACCTGTGGTTTCTGCCTGTTTGGGTTTTATTCCTGGACATGGCTTACAAAAGTTATTTCAAAATGTGACCAGAAGAGGGAAGGTCACAGAGGGAAAAATTACCATTCTTGAAATCCTAATACTAATTTCTTCAGTCTTTAATTGGTATACTTAAAGCTATAAGCCAAAAGAAACACACTTCTTTTTATTGCTCTGCAGATGCAAATTGGAACATAATAGCCAAGGGCAAATGCATCCATCCACAAATATTTTGCAAATACTTTTATGGAATACCTCTTTAAAAAGGTTGTGCTCATTTTCAGAGGCTTTCAGTGTGCTCTGGTTTTGAAAAGTTTCCAGAAAAAAAAATGTCTGCAGTTCATGTGTCCTGGAAGAAATCAAGGAACACTTTACAACCTGAAATGGTGTGGAGTCACCACCAAATCAAGCCTAATGCAATCAAGCTGTTGCTGAGCACCGGTTTTTGTCATCTAGCATGATCCCAGTTCTCTCTTTTGACTAGAACTCTGTGTCAGTGAAAATACCAATTGAATGTTTTAACAGCTAAAAACCAAAAGGGAACTGAAAAGCTTGTCTTTTTATTCTCTGTGGCTCTAACACCACTACAAGCACTGATAGGACATTGTGAATCCTTTTCTTTCTGAAAAGTAGAAGTTTCACATGTAGAAGGAAATGGAATAAATGTTGGCAATGAATTATTGTGCAATATAATTCTTCAGTTTTTAGCGGCTCCTATTTGAATCAAATAAACAGAAACTGGATCCATGTTTCTTACCATCCTAGAGCCTCCAGTGTCTGGAGTGTCTTTCATAACTGGCTTGGTCTCCTCGCTCCTGGGTGGGACATTACATACCGGGGTGAACATAAAACATTGCTGGGGTGACAATTGCAGATTCTGGAAGAGCATCTCTGCCAGTAAAATCCTCTGGTTCAATTGTTAGAATTCAATAAAGGGTTTAAGCTTATTTAATGCAGTACTGCTCTGGCTTTTTTTTTCATTTGGCTTGGCTTAGTATTCTTTGCTTTGTTTTTATGTTGATTCGACTCTATGTTGATTAAAATCTCTCCTGTTTTCTACAAGTTTACCCACTTATCTCACCACTGACCTCTGTGTTTAGCTGAATCTCTGGGAAGTTATCTAGTAATGATTTGAAGTGCTCAGGAGAGAGAAGAATTTTTCCCTCATAATGTTTTCTTTTGCTAATTGGTCTTTGCACTGGCAAAAATATGTGCCTCGTTTCTCACTTGAATAATGTAAAAGTCATTGACTATCATTTTGATCACTTAGGAAAAGCAGTTCAGGGAGTTTTAAGTCATGTGTTGTAACAAAGACAAGTTAATACAAATCCTCAGGCTTACAAAAAAAAGGTAGGAGGCAAAACTTCAGAAATTAACTGTAAAATGCCAGTAGCTAGAAAAAGGAATAAAGTGAGTGTCCAGCTCAATACATCTGATAGATTTTTATAGTAGCAAGAACTAGTGTGCTAGGAGAATCGTGAGTTGCTCTGAGCTTGTCATATGGCATGTCCTAACATCATCAAACATTCTTTGCTGCATTAAACTTCCGTAGTTCAAACCATTTTATCAGACACACGCCAACTTGATTTGCCAGTAACAAGGGAAACTACCCTAAGGATATGTTTTTGAACATTTATTCAAGATGTATTTTGAGTGCTGTTTCAGCTGACATTCCAGGTATTGGCAGAAACATTATTGCTTTTGCTGTAGATGAGAAGGCTCTTTAACCTCTCCAGATACCAGGGAAATGAACACTGTGAAAATACAATTGCAAAAATAGTTTAAGAGAACTTGTATTCTGTGAAATGAACATTAAATAGATATTGTTTCGCCACACACAGGGGACACGAAGTTCTCTTTTGAAGCCTCAGAAACAGCTCTATCTATCTGACTGTTTTAATAACTGCAGCTGGAAGAAACTGACTGAGAAAGCTCTTAACACTGGTATTTCTCCTATTCAGAAAAGTATGAAAATAGGTGCCTAACATTGATTGCAATGCGTGTTTAATGAACACTTAATTGCAAACTCTATATGGGCTGTTCTGAATCTGAAGAGCCAAAGCACTCATGCATTAATTTATAGTTCTCAAACATTTTTGAAATGCTACTTCTTAAAAACTGAGGCCCGCATATTTTATTGAGCTACATCCAGTAAGTTCAGCAGGCTTCAATGAAGCTGCCATTCTGAGGATCTCATTCTGTGTGTCTTAATGGTCCTAAAATAAACTTTCATGTTCTAAGATGGAATTGTGACACTGCATTGATAGCTTTTTTTTTCATTTTCTTCTGTCCCAGAGAACCAAATACTCATGCTGTGAGAAAGCCTCAGTGTACTTTATTAACTGATTAGTTAGGCTTTTTAGCAGCCATTCAAGGGAGAACAGTGGCAGTTCTTAGCATTTTACAAAAGAGGTCGAAGGTACAGATGGTAATGTCTGTGTCTCATGCAAGTCTCATGACTTTCGGGTTTGTGCCAAGAGCTCTGGCACTTCTGGGAAAGCAGCATTCACATCAGAGGTCACCATCAAACAGTCACAGTGTCTACCTGGGAGCCTCTACATAAATCAAAAACCTTTGCTTCAGTCATTTCTTGCATGTGTGCTGTACTAGTGTGGCTTTTTCATCACTAAAAATAATTGTAGAGCATTTTTCTAGAAGTTCTAAATTTTCTTTTACAGATAGCACTTTGCTTAATCACATGCTGGCTTCAGCTTTAAGCTGTGGAGATGAATTTTGGAGTGGAAGTGCTACAACAGTGTGATTTTCATAGTGGAAAAAAAGATGCCATGGTCAGCAGCTCCTGTGGCTTCTGAGTATGTAAATGGGCTCTAAATCTTCAACAAAAAAGAGGTTCTACAGCTCTCCACATCTCTGCATGATTTTGAGGACCTAGCTGTATAAGTCTGCTATCCTGCCACCAACTGGAATGATGTCCAAATCTTTACTTTGTACCATATTTTTTGGTAGTTTCATGGACTGGGGAGAAAATTCATCCCCATGGATGACTCAGCAAAGCTGAGTCAGTTCTGCTCCTCATTACAATTACTGAATGCAAAAACCTCTAAATGGGGACTTTTGCACAGCTCTCTAAAGTGCTGGAATATCTTCCCTCTTCTCTGAAAGAGATAAAAGTGCATCAAAAGGTTCATTCTAAAACCATTTTAAAACCCAGAACTGGAAACAAAACTTTTTTGAACTTGAATGACAAGAACTTGCTCAAACTTATCAGGGTTTGTTTTTTTTTTTATATTTTATTTTGTTTTGTTGGGTTTTTCGTGTGTGTGTTTTGGAGGGGTTTTTTTGTGTTTTGGGTTGTTGTGGTTTTTTTGCTATTGTGAACTATAGAAATTAGATTGCAAAATCATTATAAAAAATAAATGAAAAAAGACAAGGTTGGATGGGGTTGTGTGCAATCTGGTCTAATGGAAGTTGTTCCTGCCCATTGAAAAGGGTTTGCAAATAGATGATCTTTAAGGTCCTTTCCAACACAAGCCAGTTAATGTTTCTAAGATATACTGCAAAATAATATGGATGCATGCACAAGGCACAATGCACAATACAATATTGTTCATTTTATGGAATCTATTTCTTTCTAAAAAAATCTTTTGAACCAAAAGAAGATAAATACTTTTTTGGGGGAAAAAAAGTTGGCATAAATTACTTCTATTAAGTATCAAAACTTTTGTATTGAGTTAATCACCATCCCAAATTTTAAGTGGATTTTGAAAGAAACAGAAAGACTTTGCAAGTTATCTTTTCACAGCCCAAGGGGAAAGCTCCCTCCCTTCCTTTCACACCAGCTATTCTTGACCGCTAAATTGTCTTCCTGCTTCCTCCCTCTTAGATTTCATGTTTAAAGCTGCAGAAAGTTAAGATAAACAGGAGTTGTCACACTAACATATGACTCAGTAATACTGCACAGCTTTGTTGTTTGTTTTTATTTGGTTTTTTTTTTTTTTTTCACTAGAACTAGGACTGCTAGTGCTGCACAGGGTAATTGTGTTTGTTTTAAAAAAAATATGAGCAGCTGTCTGTGGATGCTTTAATTAGAATGAATTTTCTCATAAGAGATCTTTATAGTCTCACTCTTAAAGTAGATGGCTGTCATAATTCCCAGTCTGACAAGCTACACATGATTCTCAAGTTTCACTACCTTCCTTATGGCTTACGTTTATGTGGTCTTTCAGATGATCCAGAAGCTGTTATATATGTATGTATGCTACCACAGAAGAGCGAACCAGCCTGCTGCTGGCAAAGTATAAAAGAAAAAAGGCCTAGTTTTATGATCTGTGTCCCAGGATCTTGTATGTCCACTCAGAATAAACAGGAACTTTTAAAGCTTTGTGCATGACACACCCCCCCAGAGCACTGGTAAACTGTGCTGCATCTTGTTTGCCCAGAGGACAGGAGAGAGAGTAAACACTCTCAAGTTTGAAAGCTCTTATTCTGAGATAATAAGATACTTTACAACCTAGGATGTAAAATACATATCTCCTTCCCCTTTGAACAGGTAAATTCCTGGTGTAGGGAAAATAAAAGCTATAGGATTTGTAGGGTTGTGGTATTCTCCTTACCTCAATGATTTTGCAGATGGTGAAACTTGCCTCAATGTATGTCTACAGATCTTCCATACTTGGTGAAGTAAATCACATTTCCTTTAGGACAGGGAGTATCTTGTCAAACATTTGAGCATGAACTATATTGACTATACACTATATTATGTGTAACCAAATAATGCCCAAGTGGCTCTAATGAAACACGGTTAATCCTGAGCAGTAATAGCCAAAATATATGTGGATTTTAAGGCACCTAAGAAATGCTTCTCAGAAATGAGTGCCACTAAAGCACATTGAAGAACCAGAAACACTGTGGTGTGTGGTTCCTTAATTCCAGCTTAAGAAGTACTCTTATAAAAAAAAGAAAAAAAATTACTTGCTTTGGTTTTTTTATTTGTGTTTGGTCTTTAATAGAGCTTGTCTGTCCTCTTGTTTACTCATTATTTTGGAGGTTTTTTCTTTACTATGTTAAAAGGAGCTCATTTTTTTAAAATTCCAAGCATATTTTTCCCATTTACTGGCTATCAGAAAGAATTTTTCATTTACTCTAGAATTGTTTTTCTATGAATTCTCTTGCATCTACATTTTTGCTTTACTGCAAAACAGCACACTAGTGCATTCAGTGCACTCTCTTCCATTGCTTTAAGAAAGAGTTTTACTTAGAAAATTACTTACAGATTTCTCTTCTTAATCCTGCTTTTCTTTCCTCTTGTCTTGAGCAAGTGACTTATATTTGGAGCACCTGAGCACTGCTCTGCCAAGGCTGGAGAGAGGTTGTAGCACAGTGCAGGAGGAAGGACTGCAGGTGCCTGTGTCATGTCTGTGTTTCTCTTTCCCGAATTCTGTCAAAATTTCTTCCCCTAAGCAATGGGGCTCTTCCACTGACTCTCTTTCCATGGCGTCTCTTCTGAATGGTAAATAATTGTATCTCTGTGTTCATGCTGCTTCTGCTTTTGTGTCTTCCTGACAAGCATTTCTCTGTACTGACTACTGGATTTAAGTTTGAGGAAATCTATATTCAGGTGCAGTCCTGAATTCAGGTATGGATGCATGTGTTGCTTTTCCATTGAGAAAGACAACACAGCTGGAAAAAGTTATTAAAATTAAAAGGTCATTATTTGCATTGGCTTACTGAGGGTTTTATTTGGTCTCATTTGCCCTTGAAAATCTCTAAAACAATGGTAAATTGTTGTGGAAATGTTTTTTACTTTAGTGCCTCAGGTCTAATCTGAATGTATTCAGCCCACAAAATCAAAGGAGCTACTCTGATTTCAATAGATTACTTGTGTGCTTAATTTTGGAGCAGTGTTCTAGCCACAGCAATGTCTGTCTCTATTCTATTGAGCTGTGGCATTGGAAAGTTTTCTCAGTGGGGTTACACTGAAAAGGCCACCTGGGAAACTCAGCTAGAGCAAAACAAAGCTGCTTAGTTTGCTGAACAAGGATCCTCTAAAGGAAGACCTAACACAGCGTTCACACAGCTCAGTTCTTTCAAATTTGGTTGGAAGTGAAGAAGAAAGTACTTTGCAAAAGTGCCCATTGGTGTCTGGGATGTCTTTTGGATGGCCTCCTGCCTGCTCACAGTGGGAACTGCTCAAAATGCTGGAACTGCTGTACCTGTTCTGGACAGAGGCTTCGGACAAGGGAACTCACTGATGGATCTGTATCCTCTATAATAGAAACATGATCAGGACTTACAGGTCTGCTATAACATAACAGATGATTTTTGGATTAACACAAGCAATGTGTTCAGCATTTGCAATGCTTTCTATATACATTACTATAGGATGTGAATAGCCTAGAGTTTGTGAGAAACACAGGAAGAGAGGAAATTCATTGGTTGAGATAACTTGGTGCTTATTATCATTACTTCCATGTCTTCTGAGGTTTCTTTAGTACTGTTTGTTTTCATTAGTTTTAAAGATTTTACATGAAACAGTAACTAAATTATATAAAAGAAACTTGAAAGCCAACAAAGGCAATTGGCCCATTTTAAAACACAAAGTATATAGGAAGGAAAACCCTTCTAGCTTTTAGAAGATAGCTTGTCTGTACACGACTGCTAATATAGTGAGCAAACCGCAACAGCACTGAAAAAACTAGACTCTTAGTCTAAATACAGTGAAGGTTTTCATCAGTATGTGCTAGCCTGTCCAGATCTCCAGACCAGGTGTGAATTGCTTCCTCAGTGCTTTGACCTAAATCTGTCAATATGATCAGCTTGCTGGTGGAAATGCAAACCCATTTTAGCAGTTGCCAGCTGTAACATCTGAAGGGCACAACGGCGTAATCTGTCCAGTCAGTGTGAGACGGAGCTTCCAGCAGCAGATCTGGCTGCATTAAAATGAAATTTGCTAGTTGGAGCACAAAAGGGGCCTTTCTCTTTTGTTTGATTTGTATGCTTGTTCACTGTATATGCCTGCTTTTACGTTGCTTTCATGTGTTCACAGTTCAGCACCAGTAAACGCATAAAACAGTACAAACAAGTAATAAAACAAGAAAGGCGGTTTGGTTATTTGATTTATTAATCTAAGTGGAGATAAAAACTGTCAAGTGGGGCAACTGATAGAGAACAATATTGTACACTCCACTTGCTCCTGCTGGGCCCACTGCCTTTCCCACTCCCTCAGTGCCATTGCAGGTGCATCAATGTTGCTCTGTCATCTGTTCTTCTGTTTCTGAAATATAAAAAAAATATAGCCAAAAATACAATTTCTGAAATTATGATGTATTTAAATGAAATTTAGTCATCCCAAAATTAGATATCTCCTTCAAGCTATCCCATACAGGATTTCCTCCTATTCAACAAAGATAGAGAAGATTCTCTTTGGAGCAACTTTTCTTTCAGCAAGACCTTTATTCAGGTCAGCTTCCCTATGAAGTGTCAGAGTCTCTTCATTAAAACAGAGAGGAGCAGAAATCGATGCTATGATGAGAGGAATCCTGTCCCCAGTCTAACACATCCCTATCATGCCCTAGAGCCTCTGGGATGGTTGCAAAGAGTATTACCCATGCTTTCAAGATTCCTGCCAGTGGAACATTAGGATTGATATTAAATGAATTAAAAGACCCTTCCACTGACAAAACTAAGGTGCATTTCTTCCAAACACTGCTTCTCTTCTCAGTGATGGCTTCTGAAGGTGGGTTTGAGCATTTGAAATAAGTGATCAGATGTCATTTGTTATGTGCCCATGGGAAACTCCAGAAAGACTTAAATGGTGCTGGAAATGAACTTTCTCTGTCTTCTTTGTGAATGTACTCACATATAACTTTCATATGACTTGTATACTGAACAAGTTTGGTTTTTTTTGGGTTTTTTTTTGTCTGAAGCATTCTGCTAAGTTACTCTAGACATTAAAGTAAATATGATGAACAGTAACTGCTCAAGTAACCACTGGAGTTTGTGCAGAAATAAGGTGCTGATGGGCAACAGGGGAGGCACCCATCACACTAATTATGTACGAATAAGATGTTTCTCCTTAGGTTTTTATTTGTTTGTTTGTTTGTTTTTTGGTTTTTTTTTTTAATTTCATTGCTTTCTTACTTTCTCTCTGTAAATTATGTTTCTTATCCTTAAATATAAATTCATCATCACTTACAGCTGTTCTCAGCCACTACGTAAGTATTGAAGTGTTGCTTCTCTGTGGTTTCTGCTTGCAAATTGTTTACTCCTGATTCCTGGAGTTATAGGAACCACTTGTTTCCCTGGTAGAGTCATTCACATTCAGTGCATTCCTGAACAGATATAAATGTTGAATAAATCATCTCATTCTGATGCATTGTGGCTTTGCAAAGTAACAGCTACATACAAGAAGCAGTATTCTCTTAACAGATAACAGAAGAAAATCAGGTTGGTGTCCTTTGTCCTTATTACAAAAACCAAAACCAAAACAAAATCTTTTCTAGAAACTGAGTTTTCTTTTTATTAGAATCCAGTACAAAAAAGCTATTACCTTTGTTGGGGGAGAGCCACGACTATAAAGAGGTATAAATTTTGTATTGATATTAGTAATATACTAGGAATTTACACATAATTTAATTTTATGGTTTTATCAGAGGGAGTTTTTTCAAGGATTTTATGATGTTGCCTTGAAGTTCAAGGCTTGACAGTAATCAAGGTAGTTACCTCAGCCTGATAGCAGTACATTAATTGTTTTTTACTGTAATATATGCAAAATAAGTAGAGGTACATCCACAAGATATTCCTGGCTTCAACTTCACAATTTTTCTTTATGTTAGAAGTGTAATTTCTATTTTTCTTTCTTTGAGGTATTCTTGTGCAAGTCAGGCATCTAACTACATTATCTTAAAAATTAATTTCATTTCCTATTTAGTCAATAGAGGGAAACACTTAGCAGGAAGGTAATTCAGTCTTTCTGAAGTGCTTACTTCTCTCCATTGACTACAGCATCAGATATTTACACTTCTCTCTCAGTTCCTCACCAAAATATTAATAACTATGGGGAATGAATCCTGGCTGTATTATTGTACATTCAGATTTTATGTTAAATGATGGCTTCTGACAAAGTGCTGGATCTAATGCAGACAAAAAATCTCCAGATGAGGAAATGGAGTTATCATATGCTTTGAAAACTCAGAGAATTCAATGCAACCAATAGCAGGTAGGATCTGAGAAAGAGAGAGCTTGCAGAAGTGCTCTGCATTATCCATAATGTTGCTACAGAGGAAAGAATCATTGATTAAAAAAGACTGTGAGGGTCACACAGAATAATTTTTAGGAAGCAGAAAAGTAAAATCAAAACAAATTCTCTATCAAAAATTAGTTCCAAGGTGGGAGAATGGCCCTTGAGATTTGAATGGGAGTAATGAAAAACATTAGATTTTTCAGTATGGTAAGAAAGAATGAAGACTGTGATTTTTAGAGCAAAGACAGTGCTGGAACTTTAACTCTTCTGCAGGAGACTGGTTATAGAAAATGAAAACTCTTGACACTTAGGTAAAGAAAATTCAAAAAAACTTAGCCTGGAAGAGGTGTCAAGATGCAAAAGGAAGGTCCAGCTTTCCTGGAGATTACCACAACATTTTTGCTCTTTTTTTTAAATAAAACTATGGTCTTTACTGAGAACCCACAATTTTCCAGTCCATTTATGACACATCTTGCTGTTTGTTGTTGTGGAGCTTTTATTTTGAGTGTGTTTGGACATTAATTCCCCAGAAACTTAATTTCCTTCTGAAATACATAATCTTTATTGATAGATTTGTGCTTTGGAAATGGTAGGTTCCGTCTTGCCCTGGCCCAAGACCAGGTCCTTTGGGGTGAGATGATACCTGGAGAGTACCTGCACTGGTCTGCTGTAAGGCCAAGGAAAACATGAAGGGTAAACAGCAGTACAGGAGCTTTCGTGAGCTGGTAATCAATCACTACTGACATATGAAAGCTGGGTAGTGTAAGCTTGGTATTAAAAAGAGTTTTGTCTCTCAAAGATGAGCCACAGATACGAAATGACGTTGTTATTTCCCTTGTTTTCTCTTCAAGATGATATACTCAGTGCATTTTTAAGATAGTTTATCTGTCTCTGGATATGTACAAAGACAGGGCTAGCTTTACGTACAGAACTTCTCTTTAGGATTTTTTGAGTGGGAAGAGTTCATTCTCCAGCTGCTGTTAAGTCACCATCACACCACACTCATATCATTTGCTGTGGAATTCTTCTGCTCAGCTTTGACACCTGAGCTATCTGCTGTTATTTATACTCAGTAGAGAGAAGCAGGTATTTGTTCATGACATCTAGAAATTGAAGTGTGGGAACCAATTCAATTGTCTAAACAAACTTGCCTGCTCCATAAGGTACCTTGAGTCACACACATGAAACTGGTAGATAAAGTACCAGATTTGTGGGAGACCTGTGCTCTTCCCTGATAGAAGGCAGGAGGCCCAGCATGATGCCCTGTTGTAGTTAAGCTTTTGAAACAAGTCCTGTATCCTCAAGTTTTCACCACTTAAACCATTTGGGAGTGGGATTTAATACCAGACTGTAGATGTCTGAATGTAATGCTTGCAAATGAATTCAAGTCTAAGCTCCCCTTATAATCAAAGAACATTTAATTACTACTTTCAGTGGTGTCTGGAGAGCTAGACATTATTTGACAGAAAATTTTCAGAAAAATAGATTGCTGATTATAATGGATTTTGATCTGACTTGTAGAAGCCAAATTCTTCGATTAGCAGGCATACGGTGGCATTTTAGTTGAGAGCAGTGGAATTATTTATTAAGAGAGCTTTTCCAATCAGTGTATAGTTGCCTTGTGTTAAATGAATTGATTCAGTACCAGTTAGATAAATGAGACTGTGTTAAAAATAAATAACAGTGACTTGGGGTTTATTTAGCTCATAAACCCTTTTTTTTCATCCTCGCTTCATTCTCATTTGTTTGAATTTTATGTGGTAGGTTTTAATGAGTACATGTTTATACATTTTAGGATGTTTGTATTAAGTTATGCAGTACCTGAAGCAATTTTGCAGAACAGACATACTCCATACATCAATTTATTTTTACTGCTATTTACATGGTATTCTGTGACATGACAGTACACCTCATGTGTGCCAAAATGTTGTAGAAAGGTAGTGCCTGAAGGTGTGAAAAAAATATTACTTAAATTCATCTCTGGATCATGTTTGTGAGAGACTGTTGCATGAGGAAAATTATTTTTCTGTCACAGAGCACAGTTAATAATATTTGTAAGAAGTATGACCAACACGGTAGAGTGCTTTGGGTTTTGTTTCTTAAATGGCTATGTTCCCATGTCCAAAACAAAATACAACTGGATACAAACTGACAGCTGACTGTTCATGTTAAATAATACCTCTAGCAGCTTTGGTCCAGGGATATGCTTTGTCACAGGCTAGAAGTCCTTTGGATTTTCTATAGTTCCAGGAGCATTTTTTAAATCTGCATTGAACCTAAAGAGCACAAGTATAGCACAGGTTTTGAGGTGACAACTCAGACCCTTGCTTGCTTTGGCAGAAGAATAGTGACTCTTAAAAGAGAGGTGACTCTTAAAGAGAGATTTTCTGCATAAACAAACCATCCATCCAAAAGAGGATCTGGAAGGACAAATGCCATGGGATGGTTCCAAACTACCTCTGGGCAGAGTGGCTGACAGTCTTGAGATCCCTAATCATAAGGCCCTTCCAAACAGCTGCCAGCACCATCCCTGCTAACAGCTAGGCTCAGGAACGGTTGTGTTGGTATCAGCTCCTGGGAACAACTTGCAGAAGATTCCCTGTGACTTTATTGTATGTCCTGTGAATGGTGCAACACACTGCATGCAGAGGAGTAAACTGTGGTGCAAGGCTGATGTGACAGCCTTATTTAAAAGTCGTGTACGAGTATCCCTGTACAGGTAATAGCTTGGAATAACCAAAGCTCTCTGAGGAGCATTCCGCAAACTGTTAGCAGAGATACCTCCTCTCTTCTGTCCTAGTTGAGAGACTTCTATCCACTGAAGAGAGCTGAGGAAGAAGCTCAGGCACTACAGTCTACGTTGTTTAATTCCTAGTTCATTCCCTGTCTTTCTTTTGGACTGCTTCAACCAGCCATTTCTGAGACATGTTTCTAGAAGATTAGTCCTAAGCCATTTTGGGGTAAGCATGCTGGTGCCAGCCAAAGGGGCGTGCTTTGTTGGGCAGTTTGTGGTCAACAGGCAAACCAGGTAACCTCAGGGTTGTTAGGAGAGAGATCCTTTTTCACCTGTGACACACTTTCCAGGATGAACTCCTTGGAGGTAAGATTTCATACACCACAGTTTATTTTCCAAGATAAAACTTAAAAATGGTAGTTTTTTTCGCAGGCCTTATTGGCAGCAAAAAAAAAGGCTGCTAGAAATTTCTTTACTAAAAGAGATTTGAATATTTACCCAGAAACCTGGGAAAATAAATGTATTTTGTCTGCAAAAATACTTCTGCAGATATTTGTGATGAACCAAACAAATTAATAGATTAAACAGTGCTAAACAGTGCAGAAAGGAGGGAAGGAGGAAGGGGAGGAGGGGAAGCAAAGAAGCAGAAACAGTATGTCCTCTTCCCCGAAGTATATAGCTTCTAGTTTGAGTCCAAGAACTTCAGAACTCTGGCTACTTGATTCTTTCTTTTGGTTGTAGCTCAGTCACTGTTGAACCATCCAGGTTCAAGGCCAAGTCTTTATTATACTTCCCAGTTTAGGATGAAGAGTTAGGAGGCCTTTTACTGGAGTTTCAGTTATATAATATTTTTTGTATTTAGGATGAAATTTTAAATAGATATAGGACAAGAAATGAACATAAAACATAACTAATTGTGCCCTTTTGTTCATTACTCCAACTTCTTTACTTTCCCCTCTGTGCTAGCAAAGGGGCATAAACTAAAAATCTTCTGTGCATGCAGAGCATGATCTCTGCTCAACATCCTGACCAAAACACTGAATATATTAATCCTTAAGCTACATGTATGGGGCTGGCTTCCAAATATTTGCAATGAACCTACTACATAAACTGGTTTTCATGCACTGAGGTATTTTTGACTAGTCTCTGAGATGACAGGTCTCTCTTGAAATATCATAACTGTTGCTAATTGGAAATTGAAAGTTGTTTATTTAGATAGTATTAAGGACTTGCGGTTTGGATGTCTAATCTGTTGTAACTTTTGTCTAAGCATGACTAGAAAAGAAAAAAAAAATGAAAAGAAAACAAAGCACTGGATTACTTTTATCCTCTCCTGAGACTGGAGGAAACAGCATTTGTCATTCTGATGTCATTCTCATAAGCATGTGGAGCAAGAGAATCATAGTCTATCTCTGTCTAACCACAGTGTAAGTAGGAAAAGATGGAAATTGGGGAAATTTGGTCAATCATCATACAATTAGAGTGCATGGCATGAGGCACTTTTCTTGTGCTCCTCTATCTCCTTAGTGTTCTGATCATTAATTTCCATCATGTGCATATACAGAGCTTTGAGTCAGGTGATTGATCATATTGCATACAGCTGTATTTATACTTCCACAAAACTCTGACATCAACTTCTATCATCAGCAAAAGTGTTAGAATTCTCCCTGTCTACTAAAATAAATACCAACAGGTGACAACTTGCATTTAGTTGTTTTATCCTGCAATTTATTTGTAGTAAATTTCTCAAAAGTCACTTGGATTATGACCAAAGGCATACTAGCAGTAACTTGTCTATACCCAAACTTACAAAATACTGCTTCTTCATAAACTTACTCCAGAAAAAAAAAAAAATTACATTTATTTTCTTGGCCAATCTAAACAAATCTAAGTCCATGTTGCTCCAAGGGAACAGTTTTTCCTGTGTCACCAATAGGGGTTCTTTTGCTTGACTTGGCTTATTCTTCTGGCATGTACAACACATCTTGAACGTTTTCTCAATATCTCTGTTCAGCTGAGCCAATATAAAGCATTTCTGGTTTTCTTAGGTTTTTTCAGTCCTTAAATGACCTATATGGCCTTTTATAAAAGCAGGAGTGCAAAAATGTTCCTTTTTCTGTCCAAAATTCCATGTCAGTCTGAAATTCCCTCTTACAGGCTTGGTGAGATCACCCTCTGCTAGTTGCATTTGTTATTTTTTAAAAGCCTCAGCTAGTACTCAGCCTTGCTGTATCCTCTGCACAGGCAAGTGATGCTTAAATATTTCTGTAAAGCTGTATAACTTTCCAAACTGAGAAGTATGGACTGGGAATGACTAAGGCTATGTCTAGATGAACAGGCTTAGAAGTGCAGCTAGGACTGAGGTCACGGAGAGGCACAGCTTTCCTGGCTTACAATGAAAGCCAGAAATGAAGACGGAACAGAAGTTACTCTGCTTAAACAGACCATCATGTGGACATCTGGGAGTACATCACTGATGGTAAATTGGATAGAGCTTAAGTGTTTCCTTCCTTCATCATACAGGTTTTAAAATCTACAAAAGAAGCAGCAGACCTGAGGCAGCCAAACAGTAAAGCTGACAGGATCAATGCAGAAACTGTGGAAGCTGAAAGCTGTGATGACTTTAAAAGCTTATTTCTGCTGTCTTAACTCCATATAGCCTGTTGTCCATGCAGACTTACCATTTTCTCTCATAGATTTAATCCTATCCTTTTGTTTTTCCACCTACCTAATTCCTCTCAGATTTCCACTGAAGAAATTTAAGCAGCAAATAAAGTAAATAATAGCAATGCTAACAGAGATAATATTTGCTACTACCACGTTATTTGCTGTGCTTGTCTGTTTATCCTTTCCTCTGCCCCTTTTCTGTCTTGTGTAGGTTTTTTCTAAGTTCTGTGGTCCTGATATTTTCTCTGATTGTATATTCATACAAGTGTGGTAAATGACATACATGTTTCTTAGTGGTTCTTAAGGCACATTATGATCTTCTATTAGATCTGTGCAGTATATGCATCCCAAATATGTGCATTTTGAAATCAAACTTTGAGGGAAAGAATGCAGAGTCAGAGACTGTGATGACAAATGGAAGCAGAATTTTGTTCTATGTTGAATGCGAGAAAATTGGTTCTTTTATATGTTCATCTGTTTAAATACACATTGTTACACTATTTAGTCTTGAAAGACAGACTACAGAACAGGGTTTCTGGTGTGTAATTCTTCAGATAAGTCCTTTGAAATTTAGTCCAAGATGTAGACTGTCATTAAAAAATCGTGGTCCCCTGCTACACATATGATTTGTCAGAATATGTCTTGTATAGTGAATGATTTACTGCGAAGAAAAATGCTGTACATAAAAAAAAAATTGAAAATTACTCCATGCTATTTATTAGATGTATTCTATTTTTCACATATGTAGTGAAGGCAGAGAGAAAGATGGTATGCTCAGCCTCTAAAGAACTTTCAAGCTTTGTATTGTAGTATCTCAACCCCTAGCAATGATTTCGTTTTGACTGCACATTGGTCTTCTAAGTTGAGTATTTTTTCTCCTACATATGAGTGTGATGCTATTCTAGCATAGATGTATGTTAGAATCACTGAATCAAAGAGTAATTTAAGCTGGAAGACACTTGATGTTCTTTGATATAACTCTCCGCTTGAAGCAGTGCCAGCTTAGAGGTTAGGTTAGGTTGCCAGCTTAGGTTGCTCAGGATCTTGTCCATCGGGTTTTAAATATCTCCAGTTCTCCACATGACAGAGACAGGCTCTTGGCTTCTTATTTGGACTTGTTAATTTGTCCATTGGTGTGGCTCCTGATCTCTTATTGACAGTATTATACTTTTGACTGGTAAGAATATTTCAGATTTGTTCACACCCCCTTTGTTGGAGGAAAGATGTCTAGCAGAGGATGAGCAGACCTTGGCAAGATGGACCCCTCTTGTTTCCAATGCTCTCAGACAAGGCTGTTTTGGTGGTGACACAACCCTTTATCTCACTTTGTCAGGAGGGCAGCCACAGACTTTGTTACTGAGTAACAGTTTTTGATGAGGGCAACACTCTAATAGCAGCATTTAGGACGCTCAAAGCACCTCCAAAACTTGAAGTTAGGAATGGCAACATACGAAGTTTTTAGGGGGAAGTTCATTTTTGCCCTGCAGCAGCAACATGGCATCATCAGAACTTTTTCTGTCATGGACAGGAAATGGCCCTGGGAAGCTGAACACCCTACAATGGTTTGGAGAAAGTTAACTCAGCTGACTTAGAGGAAAGGTAAGGCAAGACTCTTCTTCTGTTCTCTCTGTTTTGGGCTCTAGGCCTTTCTGAAGCAATAAGTGCATCTTCCCACTGTGCACATAAGACACTAATGACACGCTTTCCTGCAGATTTCCTGGTGCTAAGACCTAAAACTGTGTGAGTCAGTAGAGGCATCACTTCCTGATCCTGCAGAGCCTTGTGATCAGTGAGAAGATTCATGAATGTCATGACCATGTGCTTATCCACTTACCCCTAGGCCCCTCATCATCATGGTTACCACCATCTGGAGGCTAATCCTGCGGGATGTTGCACAGCTGGGCCTTGGATAGTGTGGAGAAGCTGAGACACAGACCTGTCTCTTGGACTCTAGAACCTCAGTATAGGGGGTGGCCTGAGCATGTGGGTTCATAGGCATGTTCCATAGCTAATGCTCCATCCAAGACGTTGTGCATATTTTGGAAATACTGAAACTTCCCTCAAATTCCAGCTTCCTTTTCTGGCTTCGGGTGATGTTTTCTGAATTTGAAGTGGTGAAACTGTGAGTGTTGATCTACTCTTGGCTCCAACTGCCCACTCTTCAAATGCTGTTTGGCACCATTCTGTACAGCCATGGACACAAACAAGACAAGTGCCTCACAATCTTAAACAGGAATGTTTTGTAGCATGTTGCCAAGGTTAAAGCATGTTGTTTTGGTCTATAGCATGAGAATCAGGAAGGGCACACAAGGCCATGAAGCCTTTAGGCTGAAGAAACCAGATCTGCCAGGATTTTTTAAATGTTTTATATAGGAACAAAACTCTGGCATTCACTGTTTTCCAGTTCATGCTTGCACCCTTTTTTTTTCACAAGCAAACTCTTTAGGCTTCAGCCCTTCCAACATGACTCCACAAGGAATATTGAAGATAAACAACGTGCATGTGGCAGGAAGATCAATAGACTAAGACTGGAATATGAAAAGTGGGATATAGCAACACAACAGTAAAGATATTTAGGAGAGTTTGTTCCCCATTGCTACAAAGATAATGGCACTATTTGGAATTAGGCAGTGGCCAGGACTCCTCCATATTCAGTGTTCATCCAAAAGGACAGAAAACACAAATCCTGTCCCAAAACTATAAAAGAACTGAGATAGGGGTATGAAAAGATATGAAAATAAGGTACAGCTATGACACAATATTATCCAGCATAAAAACTATGCAAGTTATCTCCTTGATTATGTAAGAGACAGCAGAAAACTTACTAGTATTGGATCCACTCTATGTACTACAGGGAATATAATTTTTTCAGGCAGTCATGAAGTGGAAGACAAGTGAGCATTTCAAGCTACTATCAGTGCAGAAGCGCTGGCCAGTAAATTAAAAATTTTGAGAACTTGTCTGCAGGAGCATGATCTGTTATGACAGAAAAAGCATGCTTCAAGTGAAGAAGTAATAGTAGCAACACATCAGTGATAAATACAAGACAGAGAGAATATAGAAAGGCTGAGCTGTGAAGAATCAAGAAAATAACTATTTGTGTTCATGCCATAAAAAAATTATTTAAAGGGGCTTGGAGAAGGCAGGAGAAAAGTTACCTGATTTCAAGTGGTTAACTTCAACATTTAATGATATTAGTCCAGAAAATCCTAGCTCCCTTTACAAGAGCTATTAGTAGAGTGAATTTCTGTCAAAATAAACATTTAATACCAAAAAGTGTTAATTTATCTGCTTCAACCAACAAATAAATCAACCTACAAAAAGATTTTCCAACTACTATTTCTTGGAATGACTCCTAAATATATTAATGGCATGAGTTCTTTCAACTTGAGTCTTTTGGAAAGGCTCCCAATAAAGATAATGACACAAAGTTCTTTCAACTAGTGTCTTTTGGAATGTGTCCCCATAACATTATTGTCATTCCCTCAACTCATTCATCTTTGTAACATCATAGTAATTGCACATTCATTTTCCTATATATTGAACTGCCTTTCTTTGTAATAAAGTAAAATTTTAGGTAATTAAACAGCATTTTGATTTAAACTATATTCAATATTAATTTATTCAGTATTTACAGCCAAACATAAAGAACTTAATTAATAAAACAAAAATTTCATTAAACTGAAAAAAATTAAAATTTTCAGACACAGTATATGCCTTAATGACCAACTCTATTATAGGACTTCAGGTATGCAGAATGTGATGCAAAGACTTCCTTCATAATTTACCCAGTTGAGTTGTCTAGCTAATTCACATAACAAAATAGTCTGACTCTTTTTTTTGTGGCTACAAGGAAAAGAGTCATTAAAGACAATATATCTTTTAACCATTTTAAAGTGCCTATCTCTGAAATGCCTTAGTTGTTATGAGGTGGACTTACTCCTTGATGTTGATGAAGTTCAATCGTCTGGACTCATGCAGACTGAGTAAATTGTGGTTTACTGTGGACAATTGTAACTTGCCTCTTTATACTCCCTGTCTAAATTACATCTACTGTGAGAAAAAACTGCTTGTCCATCTGGATCACACTTAGGGATTCAGTGAAACACTGACACCTGACCCAGGCCAGGTTTTTCCTAAACATTTACTTGCTCTAATTGCTCTGCCCTGGTGTGGGGTCCTCCACAAAACACTGTCCCTTCGTGGGCATGTCCACACTGGCACAGGCTTATCCATGGGCTCCAGTCCTCTGGCAAGTAGTGCCTCCTTCAAGTGCATCTCCCCCTATGCCCCCCAAAATGTCCCCTTCTCTGTCCCTCCTCCTGTATCTTCACGTGTCCCCCCTGTGCCTCCTCTTGGGTCTCCTCACATGCCCTTTGGGTATCTGGCAGCTCCTATCCTTTCCTAAATATGTCTGAGCAGAGGCACTGTGTATTCCTCTGACCAGCTGAGGTTTTGGCACAGCTTGTTTTGATTGTTGAGCTGGCTGGAATGGTTGTGATTGTACAGGAGACAGTTCTGGCCTTCTCCCAGACAAGTCACTCCTGTAGCTCCCCAGACCTTGCCAGTTGTGCCCACTACACCTCCGCAGAATGGATTTTGGGCTGGTTCCTCTCTTGCATACACATACACGCCCCGCCACATTTTCTTGGCAAAGCAATTCCTGCCCACACAGAGCACCTGTGGGCACCCAAATACACTGCCTTGGTGCTGCTGGCCACACTATTTCTGAGACAGGCCAGGATGCCATGGATGCCATGGGCCTTCTTGGCCTCCTGTGCGCACTGCCAGCTGGTGATCAGCTACTGTCAACTGGCATTCCCAAGGCCTTTTCTGCCAGACACCTTTCCAGACACTCTGCCCCAAGTCTGTAGCTCTACAAGGGATTGTTGTGATGCAGGTGAAAGCACTTGACTTTTTTCAAGGCTCACACAACTGGCCTTGGCCCTTCAATCCAGTCTGTTCAGATTTCTCTGCAGAGCCTTCCCGCTTTCCAGCGCATGGACGTTCCCACCCAGCTCAGTGTCATTTGTGCACAATATGAAAGTGCACTCAATGCTCTCATTTAGATCATTGATAAACATAGTAAACAGGCCCCAGAACTGAACTCTGGAGAACACCATTTCTAAGCCACCAGCAACTGGTTTTAACACCATTCACCACAACCCTCTGAGCTCATCAAGCCAGCCAGAATGTCTATCCAATAAAGAATGAATATTCTCCCTTTTTTTGCTTACCTATTTATAGAAACGTTTTAAATTGTCTTTTAAGGCAATAACTGCATTGAGTTCTAGTTAGGCTTTGGGCCTTAAAATTTTCTGCCTGCCATAATCTCCCAACATCCTTTTCTAGACTTAGTTGTTTTTACAAACCATATGTAATTCAGCAGTATGGACTTCCAAATAAGGTATTTTATTAGTAGGAAGGGTTAGATTGTTTAGAAACATGGAAAATACATGTAGGGCTTTTAACCTCGAGGTCATTGGTTTGAGCTTTGTCCAGCCTGATAAGGAACCAAAAAATTAATTCTGTATATTCTCATGCAACTCCTCCAAACAAGTATTTCCTGAAGTATAAGAGGGAGTCATTGCTGCTGTTTTTCCTTTTTTTTCCTGCTTTCCCTTCTGAGTTTAAACATGAACACTGTCTGGTAGGATGATCTGCTTTGGCTTTTTGAAGAAATGCAGCAGCGAATGTTCTTCTGTAGAAAGCATTTTTCCTTCTCAAATACATATTGTATATGAATAGTACTTTATTATTATCTAGTTGACTTCACTGAGATACTTAGGTGGCCTTTCTGCTAGGTATTATTCACTGTGAACACCCTTTTTCCTAGGCCATATGTTCTGAGTTTATTTCACATAAATTCAGGTATCTAGTCAAATCACATAATTTAAGTGAGGGTTTCTCTAATCTCTACCATGTGGAAGAGAGAAAAGCACCAGGTGAGCATGTCTGAAGTTTTATCTGTACCACCTTATCGACAATAGCAACACATTTGTGAAATTTTGTTTAATACATTTTGAGAACTGGTATAGTTTGGGATTATGCTTAGGTACAGAAAGGCACGCTCAGCATTGGATTAGAATGTTCACACTGAGATCTGAGATGTATTCACCTCGATTCAGGTTGAGTTTTAATGCCAAGATTCAAAAGAAAAATTAAGAATATCTGCAACAGACAGCTGACAGCCCTTGCAAGTCTCTAATTCTGTTAGACTTGCAGTGCAGTTACCTAAGAACGGAAAACTCAGGATCCCACATAACCACAAAAGTTCCCAATCTAGTCCTGTGGGAACCTGAACCCCTGGAGGCTGATTTACCATGATCAGGCTGGTTAATACGCCTGGGGAGCACTAATTTCACTTGAAAACACACAAAGAAGATGGTGGCACTGCATAAAGGCTATTTGAGGCGGAAGATATCCTTGGATCCTTTCGATCCTCTGTTACTGGCACTACTTCCAGGTTCTTATGCTTTTGGTGGCTTCCTCTCCCTTCACTGTGCAATCCTGAGTTAAACACCAGTATAGGGATGAACTGCAGCTTTCTTATTAGCTACATGCATACTGTTCAGGCTGTTGGATTTTCTAAGATGACTGTATAGTGAATGGCATTACAGAGGTAACTGTCCTTATCTTTTCTACTATTATTCTGGATCCTTCATTTTTGACACCTATTGCACTACGGCTGTTGCTTCTCTTTTACAGTGGGCCATATTTTTTAATAGATACTTAAGGGTGTATTTCGTGGTTACTGCCAGAGTGATTGTTGTATATTCTCCTTGTTTCTAAAATAAATACTGTACACAAGTCCCATTTCAGAAAAACTGTTCTCCCTGATCTCACCAGTTAGACCAGTTAGACCTTCTTTCTAACTTTCAGAACCCACCACTGCTTTGATCAAGGTCTTGCTTAGTTTTGAACCTGTTTTTCCCAGCTGATACCTGAAATACCAGTACTAGGGATAACCAGCTACTCAAACTGCTTGTGAGCCCTAATCCAAATAAAATTTGAAGAAGACACTGTCAGCAATATCTAGGTTTTCAGCTCCATTGTTTTCATGGTCAGCAAGCTGCATAGACGCAGTGCTGATATGAGTTGGTGCTGATCTCTCTCAGTCCAGCTTGTATCCCCATATTGCTCAGTGTCTCTGAAGCAGCTGAGTGTGTCTGCACTACTGTTTTCCTAAGACCGTGTGAAGGCATTAGCTTTATACTCCATAAAAATGCCCACAGTGTTCAGCTGGCCTCCTTTTGTCATTCTAGCAGCTGAGTGGAGGAGAAGCAGAATGAGGAAGAGAATACCTCCCTTAGAGTCTGAGCAGTCAAGTGAATGGGGCTTGTATTACTTGAAATTACCACCAACAATAGAGTACTGTTGGTGTTACCAGAGTCTGTGATATTTTCAGAGATCTGAAAATGACATTTTATTTTGGCATAGCAGCAGAAATTTATCCTTTGAATTGCTTGTACTTTCCTACATCACAAATATTGCTGATACAAAGAGGGAATAATCAGCTTCTTATGGGATTTGCAACCATTAAGAGAGAATTCACATAAATTTGCTTGTGAGATTTCCAGCAATGGTGGCGCCCTGTATGCAGCTCTGGGAAAGGTGGGGTGGGCTTGAACTGGACGTGAGAGAATGGCATCTATCTGTGCAGCAACTTTAGGTTTTTTTATAACCCAGTTAGAGCACTGCTTTAGATAATTGTAAATATGTGTTTGTACCTGCCACAGCTTGATTGCAGACAGTGAAGATTTTGAGCTGTATTTTAACCCCGATCACAGCACTGAGCAGTTATTGCATTCTCTAGCATATGCATAAGCATTCAACTTTCCATCTGTACAGATAGCATAGAAAGTTGTTTACCCTGATTGCTGATTATACTTGAGATGATCTCACATGTGTAGTGCTTCAAACGTTCTTTTTGTAATTGAGTCCTCTTCCCCTCCATCCCCACATGAAGTATGGTGTTGAGTATACAGTAGGTAAACCACTGCCAAATTGCATTTTTCAGCTGGAACTGGCTGCCAACACTCATTTTTCAGAACTGTAAAGCTGTACCTCAGTCACAAAATAATCTTCACATAAGGGCATAGGAATGGTTCAGACAAAGAGTCTGTCTAGCACAGTACCCTGCCCTGCCAGTGTCCATGTCCATGTCTGGACATGAAAGAAAGGAATACTTGGGCAAAATTTTGTCAGTTCCTGATATCCCTTCTACGATGAAGGCATCAAAGCTGTACACAATTAAGGTGTGAAGGAATGACGGATTTAAACAATGACATAAAGATTTTCCTGTTATGTTTGGTTTTCCTTTTATAATGTTTTCTAATATTCTACTCAGTTTTTGAACAGTGAATTGGTGCTATCACAATGCCATCTAGCCTAAGCTTTTCTGCAGAATCTTTCTGCGGAATACATCAGCTCATGTGATAAATCTTTTTACATGCGATACCATGTCTATTTTTCCAAGTGGTTTCCCTCGTGACTTCACATTTTTCTGCATTTAATTCCACCTGCCATTTTATTGCTCAGGACGCTCCTCTTTTCTTACAGTACCTCATATGGTTTAATATCATCCACAGGCTCCACCATGGCACTGTTGGCTCTCTTTTGCCAGCCTGTTTCCAAAACTTGCAAATCTTACACTGCACACCCATGACCAAATCTCTGCTGGCTCTGAGACTGTTACACTCCTTGAACTGAGGAGGTTGCTCAAACCTATCCAGTAGCCAAAAGATCTTTACTTGTATGAATGGAATGTACTCTATTTACTTGTTCCCTGTGAAATAAGCCAGTAGACCTACACTGCACTGTTCTTGATATGGAAGATTTAGAGGCTCTAAGAAAGAGATAGGTTAGATATTTTTTTTTAGATAAGCTTCAGCATTCAGATACTCTTAAAATATTTTAGGTTGAGATCTCTCACCTGTCAAGAAGATTTTTAGTAGAGTTTTTAGTGTAACAGCATGACATGTGTAGTACTGGCTTGACAGTTATTGTGAACTCCCTTTTCATATTTGTGCGTCTTTGGTTTTCATCATCCCTTTATGATATTCTGAACAAACAGAAATTTTCACAGAAACTTAAATGACTCATTAGGCCATGATGGAAAAATCTACAACTTCCTGCCCTGAACAGCAGTGCTGGAGAATTGCGCATGATTCAGACTGGAGATGGTCCCAAATTCATCGAAAATATTGCTAGAATTGTAAAAGTGGCAAGTCATTGTGGGGGCCTGGACCCTGCCAAAGGCTGAACTGGGGAAGCTGTGGCTCAGCTAGTGTTGAGTCAGCCCGAC
This sequence comes from Sylvia atricapilla, assembly GCF_009819655.1. Lineage (NCBI taxonomy): Eukaryota > Metazoa > Chordata > Aves > Passeriformes > Sylviidae > Sylvia > Sylvia atricapilla. The sequence continues at coordinate 66,488,649 of NC_089141.1, forward strand.
TTTGCTGTCATCAGTAGAGAATTCCCATTTTACACCACCTGACAGCCCCATCACAGCTATCACTTTGCAGACCCAAATGTGATGGGATTGGAAGCAATCACCGTAAATTACTGCTTTGTGCAGAACAATCGAGAGGCTCAGCGATGGATGTGCATAGGTAGCATGGAAAGAATTAGGCAGCAGAGAGAAAAAAGTAAAAAACGATGGCACAATGATGGTCATATCAAATTATCAAGAGAATATATCTTACTGGGGTTTACTTTCCTTTGTCGAACAGCAGTTTGTTTTACAAAAATGTTGTCTGGCATGCAGGAATATTCACCATCTCGTTAGCCGATTTGATTCTTTGCAGGGAGAGATTATTCTGTCTGCCTTGTTCAAATTAATTTTCTATTCAGTATGAAAACAGTCTCCCTCGATCTGGGCTAATCAATCTTCTGGTGGACATCATGAAATCTGAATGAACCCAAAAAAGAACAAATTGCAGCGGGCATGTAACAAGCCCCTCTTCTTTCTGTTAAACCCCTGTTAATAACGTGTGAAGGGGTGACAACAAAGAGCTTCTGTCTTCCTTATAAAGGACCCTTAAGGGCAGAGGCAGGCTGTAAGAAACTATTCTTTTGCTAATGATAGCTGAATTACTGAGAATGCTCAGTGTTAAAAACCCCACGAAAAAAAGGATCTTGTACATGGAAAGGAAGTATTTCCTTGGATGACTTTCTAATGACTGTCAAACATTTGCAGCCCTCACACAAAAGGAAGCATTGTGAAGACAAGGCACAAACAACCTAGTGCTACTGCTGTGGTTACATCTGCCAGTAGCTGTGAGCTGTAAGCACTCAAGTAGCCCCACAAATTAAAAATTGACTCCTGATTCCCAGTTTTCTTTACTTCACCCTTCCTATTTGTTTCTTTTTTTTATTATTTTCCCTCCAGCGTTGCTTGGTGTTATTGACTTTTTAAATTGAATAGATTTCAATTTATTATTATTATTATTATTATTATTGTTGTTGTTGTTGTTGTTATATTTAGATTTAGATAATATTAGATTTAGATAGATTTAGATTTATTGATTTTATTAGAAAAATCTTAGAGCCTTTCAATCACATACAAGTCTTTCTGAGTTGTATAAAAGACGTTTTCATATTATGTTGTTCACTTGTTTAAGATCATTACATTTCTATGTCACCATAACTCTCTCCTCAGCTGAAAACACACCCATTAATATATGTGCTATATGTAAAATTAGTGACTTGAAGAACATTCTTGCTCATAGATATACATCTTTTATATGACTCAAAGGTCAATAACTTTTCCTGTGTTTTAACATGTATTCCATTGTCAAGTTTACAAGGGGCAATTTAGTCCTAACCACACATTTTTTACACTTTCAGAAAATTCAGCCAAAAAAAAAAAAATCTCCCTCTATTCAATTTTATCTAGTATTTTGTGGTTTGGTATTTTTCCCTCAAATTCAAGTCAGGAAAACAACAAAAGAATTCATGGTTCGATAATTGCATCGGGTATAACAAGGGAACCTCATCACAGTGTCCACACCTGAACTCTCATAATAGTAAGTGTTTATAGCAGTCATATTTTGTCAATAACACAGAGAATTAACAGCTAAATTGTGAGGAGGAAAGATAATTCCTGCAGCTCATGTTGCATGCTAGATTCAAACAGGTGTGGCACTTTTTTCAGCACTGTGATAGCATCAAGGGACAGATTTTTGACATGGAACTTCTGTAACAATGAAATACTTAGAAATGGGGCAATATTTCTTATACTGGTGTAAATACTGAAAGCTATATATACATTAGGTTTTCTTTTTGTTTGGTTGGGGTTTTTTTGCCCTTAGTATAATTTTGTTAGTAAAGTTCTGTGGGCAAAATTTTAGGTATAAAATTTATGGTTTATGATGGGAAGTTTTTCTGTCAGTATGATGTGGGCAAAATTTTAGGTAAAAAAAAAATTATGGTTTATGATGGGAAGTTTTTCTGTCTGTATGATGTCTCAGCTGAGCTGGGGGAAAAAATCACACACCCTAAACTCATTTATCTGTGCACACAATATGCAGCTCTAATCTTGGCTTAGTGAGCGTCATTAAAGTAGGCGTGGTGGACACACTGGTGGAAAAACACCTTCAGTATTTTGTTTTACTGAAATAGCTCTGCTATCAGAGCAAATTCACAGAGACTCTTCAGTGGAGAGAAACAGGTTTATAGTACAACTAATTATGAAGCATTCACTGCAGGAAAAGTGAATGTAGACCGTATTACTATTCAAGGATATGCCTTGAAAAGCAACATGCCTAAAAACACTGAAGAGTTTCAGTGAACAAATTATCTAAGTGCTCCTCACATACTCCTGTGATTAAAAGGGTAAATGCAAGTCTGGCATGTATGGACTCCAAATTTTTAGAGAGGATTTGCATCAAATACTAAAGTAATTATGAAGTTCTACCAGAGCTGGGATAATATGTTTAGTAGTAAGGATAATTAATCATAGCAATAACCTAACAAGACATGTGACTATATTTCTGTAATTCAAAATATCTGTGTAAAACCAGTTGCTTTTCCCTAAAATATGTATTTGAGTTTAAAGAAAAAAATACTTTTCAATACCAGCATGTTATGCTTCCTGCATCTAGCCTTAGAAATGAAACTGAACACCATCACAGTAGAGGTGGATTACCTGCTTTCCAGGCTTAAAGGGTGCCTCTTATAGTTTTCTAAAAAATCCCCTGTAAGGGGTGAAATATATCTGCCTTAATTATAAACACCTAAACATGAGATATTCAAATTATCCATTCAACCAGTATGATCAATGGCAAGACATAAGCTGTTCATCTCAGCTGAAAACATGTAAGACAGATCAGATGAATTGCCCTCTGGAGGTGACTCTTTTGTACTGTAAAGGGAACTTGAAGGAATAGATTCCAATATATAGGCAAGTTTATAAATGCAGATTAATCCCTTCAGAGGTGTAGATCTAGCAGAGCAAAGGGCTCCAAGATCTTACTGCTTAAATATTTTCTTTATCTTTTCTTAAAGTATACAAGATACTCTGCTCTCAATAGGAAAGAGACACAAAGGTAGATTTTTCACATTAAGTTGCACTGATTGCTATCATTCACCTCCCATTACAGCAATATCTACATCACGAACACACATTCATAATTTTCTGTCTGTGAATGACACAAAGGACACAGACACTGAGGATTAAAGGCTTGATTTAAATCCCATTAAAATGGGAGAGACTTGCATTGACTTTAATGGGATTTAGATTGAGTGCAGAGGAGGCTGAATGCTGAACTGCTGTCAGGTTTGAAGTACAGGGGGTATTAAAGGGCAAACTAATAATGCTTCTGTTAAATGTTAAGTACCTGTTCTTCAGAGAGACTTGCCAAACTGGTCATTCAGTCTCTTTCATGATGACTCAAGAGACTCAGGAAGCAATAAACAAAATTATTAATGTAATTGCTACTTGTCTTCATGTCTTTCAATCTTTGTTACATTCCAATAAAGTAAGATGCTGTTAAAGACATGATGTGTTTGCTAGACACTACAAACAATTTATTTTATATGATAGTTTTTGCCATCTGATACGTCAAGGAATCTTTGTCTTCTATTGATGCGTTATTTGATCAATTTACAGGCCAATGAGAACATGTTGGGTTACATGAAGCCTACCATTGGAGGTATGTGTGATTCCTGTGGATTATAAGCTCTTCTATACCTGCAAAGTCCTTAGCTATCTGCATGAAATGAAGATAAAGCCCTCTGCAGTTGATAGGTGCCTGTGCTTCACCAAGCACATGGAAAACACTTGGTTGACTTCGCTGTGTGAATGGAGACAGGACATGGAACTCATGAAATAGGAAATGTTTTGAAAATGTTTATTTTCTGAGCCTGTTTTTTTACAAAGAGCTTTGAATCCTTAGTTGCTATTTTATATAATCACTGCCAAAGTAAAGATGCAGGGATGGTCCTCATTTGCTGTTAGAGCTGAGTCTCTGTGCAGGGATGAAGGTATGAGGCAACAGCACAAACTCAAACATCAGGAAACACTACTCTTATTGAGAGGAAGACTGAACACCAGAACAGGTTCCCCACAGTGGTTTTAGAGGAAAAGCTGTCTGGGCATAGTCCTGGGCAACCATCTGTAAGTGGTTCTGCTTGCACAGGGGTGGTGGACCAGGTGACCTCCAGGGTCCCTTCCAGCCTTAACTGTTCTGAATCTGTGATGAATGGCAGCGTCTGTGAGGTAACAGGGGTGTCAACCAGGTCACTGCTTCTGAATCCTTTGGAGAAGAGAAATTTGTGGAATAAGGGCATCCTGGATTCAGCTCAGTTCTGCTGGGACTGCTCAACCAGGTTTTTTTTTAATCTGGGGTGTCACCCTGATCTTTTTCAGCCTTCTGATATTTGCATTTTTGTACTAGAGTTTTTCACAGACTTTCAAGTGATGTTATGGCAACTGTCTGTCTTATTTTAGAAACTGTTCTTGATGTTTTCGCATTCCTCTCTGGAGGAAGAACAACTGATGGACTTCTAATTTGACCAGTGATTGGAGAGGTGACAGCCTTCATTCTCCAATCCCAGGTCACTGGCCGGGGTCTATATAAACCCAAGGGAAAAATAAACCACCTCTCTTTTTGCTCTTACAACCTGGCTGCGTGATTGTTGTTCTTTTGAGTCTGCCTAGCGACAAAGGCATTACAGCAGAGCTCGATGCATGTATCATAACACAATCTCCTCTGGGGAGCATTTGCATCCCTGATCTAGGGAATGCCCCAGGAATGTGAGTGTTCCCTGTGTCCCAGGAATGGAGGAGGTGAGGGGTGGGGCACATCCACAACTTCAAGCAACTTATTCTAGTGCCTCACCATGCTTGGAATAAATCCAATATATAATCTAAATCTACCCTCTTTCATTTTGAAATGTGAAAGATGAAACATGCTGCAAATGTGGTGTGTTCTTAATGAAGCTCCTGTGCAGCTGATCTCCGGTCATGCTGCAAACAAATCCAGGTTATGTAGACAAGAGACCAGGATATCATTCAGGATTTCCACATTGAATTTTACATGAACATTAAAAATTCTATTAAATCTACCACAATTAAGGTTCCAGGTAAAAAATGAAGCCGTATGAAGCAACATAGCCATTGATAACTGTATATTTTCAGGAATTCTGAGGAACAGTAAAGATCCTGCACACTTCTACATTGTCTGCCTGGACCAGGCAAAAGCTGTGTGCAATGTATAGCCTGGGAGGTAATAGTCCTCTGTTGTGGAGTAGGAATGTTGCCTGCTTGCCTGTGGTCCACTCTCTGTGACCTTAGTGAAAGACCAGATGCCAATGCAGATAGAACATTGTTGGTTTTAAGGTGATAAGAGCGTAGTTTCCCTTGGTTGCTGAGGCTGGATTTTCCCTGAGGTTTTGTGTGATATTCTGCAGAAATGTGCACACATATGGATTGACAACATTTGGAACTGAATGGAGCCCATTCTATCATACTCCCAAATTAAGTTAATTAATCTATTTAAAAGATCCCAAAGAATCTGTATACCAAGAAGGCATAATGTTCTCCACTGATGTTGTTAAAATTTAAAACATTAAATAAATATATTAAAAGAAAAAGAACCCACATGTGCAATTCTAGGTTTGAAATTTTAGACTTTTTATTGTTTGTTTTGTTTTACACATAATACATGGTACTGGAAATGAAACTGAATTTTTTTTGAATGCCCAAAATATTACACACATACCCTCTCCCTGACACATTTTAGAAAATCTTCTAAGTGCAGAAGAAAAAAAATAAATACATAAATACATTGATAGAAATCCTAGATTTGCAAAGCAACCTTTCACACGACGTTTAGGTCAACTCCATCTTATTTACAGTTTGTTTTAAGAAAAGTATAAGACTTTTTCCATCAGCAATTTTAGGTTTGTGTGTGTCTGTGCCAATGTTAACATTGATTTATCTTTGCTGTTTATGCCACCCCAAAAAATCTGAATTTAGAACTAATACCTAGCCTGTCTCACAAGTTGCAACTTAATGGGCTTCTTCTCTTTTCATATATAACAAGAAATACAAATAGCAATCCAAAATAATTTGATTTCTGAATTAAATAAGTCTGCTGACTGACTTGCTGTGACCTTACCATCCTTGTTCTAAACAGAGACTTGAATAGATCCTATTTAGACAGCAAATCCAGCTTGTTTTGTGATGACTTTTGAAATGTGTTGATGATGTATTCTTTCTGGTGAAGAAAGACAGATTTGAATGGGTTTTTTTTCTTTACATTCAGGGCTTTGCAAAATGTAGCAAGAGAAGAAAATCATGAATGCACTCAGTGCTCATGCCAGTTAGTGACTGTTTCACGTCAAACACAGACTTTGGAGTAGGAATGAAAAACCCATACTTGTGAGTGAGTGTTCTAATTGCTGGAGAAGAGTAATCAGCTTCTGCTGTTTTCCAGACTAATCAATCTTGGCTGCACTTACGATTTATGTATGGTACCAAAGATGAACATCAGGGTTGGATAATCTTTGCTTCTTGACATAAGCAGCCTGCAGCCTGATGTTTGGTACATGTTTTGTAGGTGAGAAAAGGCAAACTGACTTTCAAAAACAGCATTGTCATCCCCTGCCCTTTAGAAGGTACTGTGTCTCTTGAGTTGCTCTATAAAGGGCTGTGAAGAAATAAGACAGCGAATAATTTTATTTTTTTAAAATAATAAATACCAATTTTTTTGCATAGCAAATACCCTTGTTTTGAATTTTAGAAGGAAGGTAGTAATGGCTTGTGTGTTCATCATGGAGTTTATGCTTTAAAAGTTTGTTATGTGTACATAGAGTCTACCTGCCAGACTGGGTTTCTGGGAAAACAGGCATAATTTAAAATCCCAATTATATATAAACATGAGATATATGCTGAGCTGCTCAGCTGTGCCAAAATAGTAGCGATCTTGTGCCTGCCTGGAAGCAGACTGTTATAGGACATTCAATGGTGTAGGTGTGGGACTGTATCCAAAATGTCACTGCCCATGTAGAGTTGTTTCTTGCATCAGTAGCTGCAGAGGGGAGGGTGATTGGGGAGGGAATGTGTAGGAGATGATCCAGGGGCCTCAGGGAGATGTCTCCCCATGCATTACACTGAGCACATCAACTATGCCATGCAAGAAGACACTAGGGTGAGCACACAGGACATCTCCAGCTGTTCTAGTCACTGGTGTTTAGGTAACTGAAGACCTCTACTCGGGCCTTAGCATGGCTGGTAGCGATAATCTGCTCTTTGGCTCCTAACATACCTCAAGTGTACCAAGTTATGCTATGGATCTATCTTAAAGATCTGAAATCATGGATCTAGCTTTGGCCCTTATACCTTGGGCTTGTAATGTATTTTCATAACTTCTTAAAACAAATGGGTTAAATCCCCCTGATTTTAATCCAAGTATTCCTGTGTCTAAAATGATTTATGTTTCGAAGGCTTCCTGCCACAATACATGGGCCTAGTCTGACTCGTTCTTCCTCTTTCAATTTTTCTTTTAAGTATCCTAAATGATGGTTGTCACTAGAACCAGGAATCCAGACACATCGACATCAAAAGCAATTGTAATATGTATGTGGCAACAAGGGTGGGGGGAAGAGTGGAAGGAAGAGGAGCACTTTGAAGATGTCATGATAACTCAGGCATGTTTAGATTCAGTAAGTAGGTGTGCCTTTTTCTGTATCCTGCTCATCTGCAGAGTAGGATGTTTGAAGAGAGGGAAAAATGAAAGGTTATTTCCAGTAAAGGGGATGACATTTAACAATGGCAAAATCATTATGAAAAAAAACAAGTGGTGGAGGGAACATCAGGATTTTTAACCAGGAAATAACTGGGAAAAAAGGAGTATGTATTTGAAAGAAAGAGGAAAATTGTTGCCTTTTTTGTTTTCCAAAGCACTGATGTTTATAATTTATTTATGACTGAATTTTATAAAAGTGTTGCAATAAATGTAAGGCTGAAATGGAATAGTATTTTCCCCTATTAATTTGGTTATTTGCCAACAACATGACTGAAATGTAAATGTAAATGTAAATGTACATGTAAATTCAACCTATATTTGCAACTAACAAAATTTGGTTGCTTAGTTGGGAACAGATAGACAGACTCTGTCCATCTCTTGGGATTTTGGCAGAGGTATCACATGGGAGCCATGTGCTGAGGTGACCTCTGGTGTACCCCACAACCAGGGGAGCAGTCACTAAACCTCCCCCAACTTTTGGATGGCTGTGCCAGCCCTCACTGTCCCAACAAAATGAGAGCCATCATGGAGGGGCACCAGCAAGGATTTAGTAGAGGCTCTATATCATGTCTGCTGAGAGCATGAGAGAAACCATTTCCCAAGTAAATATCAACCACCAAATTGTGATCAGCAGGACACACCACTCAGTGAAGCATTTGCAGCAACTTGCTAGGGCAGTGGCACACTAAAGGCCAGGAGCTGTGATTTTGCACAATGACAATGCTCCTGTGTAACTGCAGAGAGTTTCTTACAGCTCTACTATTCTTCAACCTTTCCAAGCCTGCTGGCAAGGTGAGGACAACCAGAAATCCCCACAATCACTGCTGAAGTGCTTGTGCACTTGGCTCCAGGAGTATGGATATCTGGTAGGACTGCAAGGAGAGGATACAACCAGTTCAAGAGCAGTTAGTAGCTACAAGAGTAGTTTTTATCTTTCAGATATATTCAGAGCTTTATCCATTAAAAAAATTTTAAAAGTGGTTCTACTTTTTTTTTTTTCATCACTGAAAGTTAAGGATTTATCCCACCATCCAGATCATGAAGCTGCAACTTCCACATATTACCCTTTTCTAAGATGATCTTGACTCCTGTCACTCATTTGGCTAAAACCCCATGTTTGGAATATAAGAACCTTTTATTCTCACAATACTTTAATTTTTCATTAAAGTATTTAAGAGAAAAAGACACAGTATTAGTAAAAGACAATGAAAGAATGTATCAAAATATCCCAGGTATCTAGAGGTATAAAATGATTCAAAATATCAAAATAAATTTCAAATTATTTGTTCCACAATTGCATATATATATATATATATATGAATATATATATATGAATATAAAGTTGTGTGCTGGGGGGTGGGAGTTCTGCCACCTAACTTGAAAAACGTTCACTTTGATTGGTGCTGTATCAACGTTTCCTAATTTTGCTCTAGGTATTGCCCATTTGAGCCTGGGCTGAAGAGAGAATCACCAAGTTTCAGTGGCCTATTTCCCTCCAGCTGTTTGTTACCACCTCTATGCTAGTTCCAGCCCTAAAGCAATTTGTGAATACTAAACCCATTTCAGGAAAAATTGATTGGATTAATTTCTTTAGTTTAAGCAGTTTACCTGGTTTGCTTTGTCTGAAGTGGATTAGGAAACCCTAATATAAACTGTTCTTCTAGCAGAATTGTAGAAAAGCTGAACTCTTTGGCAGTGACTTCCGTAGCAAGACCTCACTCAAAGGAGCAGGGCAGGGCACTAGTCTCCAGGGACAGCTCCTCAAAGCACAAGAGGACCATCCGGATGTGCAGGAAACAGCAGGTGTGGCAGGCAGCCAACTCGGCTGAACGGGGAACTTGAACTCCTGGCTGAGCTCAAACACAAAATGGAAATACACAGAAAATGGAAATGGGGATCATCCAAGGAGTATGGAAACTGTAGCTTGAGCTTGAAGGGGTGAATCATGAAAACCCAAGTCAGGCTGGAGTTTAAACTGGTGAGTGGATGGGAAAGTGAGATCGAAAAGGCAGTTGTAAGTACATTGGGAACAAAAGGAAAACCAACAAAAATACAAATTCGCCACTGAATAGGATGCATGACTTGATGAAGGATAAAGACAGATTGACAGAGTGACTTGGTTCTTACTGGCAAGGTCTGTTTTACAGCTTCCCAAATCTCTGTGGCAGAGTTTGGAGGGAGAGAACTGCTACCTGTAGTAGGGTGTGAGGAATTAGAGACTCCTTAAACAAATTATACATGTGCATTCTGTCCATGGGGCTGGACAGAATGCCTCGAAGATTGCTGAGGGAGATGGTTTATAGCATTGGGATGCTCTTCAGCTTGGTCTTTGAAAAGCAGTAGAGAGTGCAGGAAGTTCTCGAAGATGTGAGAAAGACAAATGTCATGTACACCTTCAGAAAGTGCAAGGAGGAGGACCTGGGAGTCTACAGGCCAGCCAGTTTCACTTCAGCCTGTGGAGAAGTTATAGAGCAGATCCTCCTGGACACCACTTCCAGGTACATGGAGGAATAGAATGTGATTTACTGAGGGTAAATTATGCCTAATCCAATCTGATTGTCTTCTATAATAGAATGGCTGGCTGTGTGGTCAAAGGGATAGCAGTGGGAGTCCATGAAGGCTGGAAGGGATCTCTGGAGGTACTGGCATGTAGACAAGAGACTTATAAAAAGGCAAAAGACAATATATTACATAACTTTTCTAAAACATATTGCTTTTTATTTTTTAAATACGTGAAATACGTTAATTGACATTTAATCTGTGAGAAAGCATGAAGGGTTTTGGTTTGTTAAATTTATTATCTAGTGATGAGTAAACACTTACGTTTCAGTTTACTCTTCATTTTCTTGCAAGTTGATTGCCAAATCATCATAGTAGAAAGTAACAGTTTTCACTGGACATTCTGTTCTAAGGATCTCAGAGTTTCTGTATAGACACATCCTTTTTTCCAAAATAAAACATTTCATGTTTAACAAAAGCAGTGGTTTCAGGTTAGGGGAGGTATTTTCCACCTGGCCTCTGTCACCATGCTGCTGGTGCAGAAAAAGCAAGTTGGCATGGAAGGGTAATGGGAAGAACACCAGAGCCACACATCAAAAGAACAACTTGGATTTGTAACCATTGAATTCATTTTTGCAGAGGTGCTACAGGAAGTGTTTGTGCTGGCAGCCTAGATGTGTGGAGCGAAGAAAAAGAATGAAATTATACACTGCCCTTTCCTGGGATCAGACAACAGGGTCAGTTGTAGCTTTCATATTTGTGTCCAAACACGCACACTAAAGCTTTTACTTACCACAACCAGAGAAAAAACAAACTAAATAATGTATGAGATATTTTTTTATTTTGTTGTTTCCTCTCATCACCTCAAAGTAGGCAATAAATATATATTTAAAAAAACATATTTTAAGCATGCACCAATAGTACACATTATTAAAAAGACTACCAAGGACTGCAAGTAACTTTTCAGAGATTTTTTTTTTTTTATCATATCTGACACTGGTCTTGTGTATGATGTTATGAAGATGTAGCTGTTGAATGCTACAAGTTTAATTCTTCAGTGTCAGCAAAACTTTCCTATATGTCTTTTCCTGCTGACATGAGGGTGGTACTGCAGTCTGGTGACGGGGAGGCTTTCACTGCTTTCTGTATAAAGCAGTGGTGACTTGATCCGTCTGAGGTTGTTTTCTCTTGTTAAACCTGTGCTGGTTCATTGCCAGACAGCTGAAGTGGCAGGATGCCTGATTCATCTGGGAGTGGCAGCCTTTGCTATTCAGTCTGCATCTCTTAGTTGTATGCACAGTGCTGATTCTTATCATAGTGATATACATATCCAGTTAGAAGAAAAAAACACAAAAAGAAATATGAATAACTACGACTTGCTTCTGAATATGTTACTAGATGTTGAAAAAGCCGCAGTATCCCAAAGAAAACAGTGTTGTATCTAAGAAAAGAAGCAGTTTCTGTGTATGAGAAATCAGAGCAGAACAAATAATAAAAAAGAAGACATATTTATGAGTGATATCAGAGATATATTTATGAGTGGTGTCAGTGAACAGCATAGAAGCCAGGAAATAAAGGAAATTAATGAAAAAAGATTATGGAATGGAAGAGTAACCATCTGGGCTAAAGATAAAGTATTTTCTGAGTAGATCCAAACAAAACCAATACTAAGAATAATAAAGACAGGATGACCCTAATAGAATTGCAATGACTGACAGAGAGAAGGAAAAAGCATTCCATAAGTGCTTCAGTTCTTTTTTATGGACTGGGGAGAAAAATAAATTATATCTTCCTGTTGGATGATGCTGATCTAATATCCTCCAGTGGTAGCAAGCATAGCTAACAGGTGCAAGACATCACATGATTTTAAGTTAGCAGTTCCAATAATCTCACAACCATACCCTTGTTAAGATTAATGTTGAGATTAGTGTAAAGAACCTCTGGTTGCTTTTCAAGAAGCCTTGGAATTTCCAGAGGACTGCAGAGAAGATAACACTGTGCCATTATTTTAAAACAGAAAATGGATGAAAGCCCAGACTTGGATAATGGAGGTCTGGCAGTCAGAGCATAGTATTAGGACAAATAATGGAGAAGTATACATACACAGATTAAAAAATCATTAAGATATGTTAATGTAATTAATTTCAGTTAATAAAATTGAGAGAAATAGATCTTGGTGACATTAGTGAATATTTTCAATGAAGATCTGAGTTTGGTTGGAGAAACTGAGAAACTTCTGTAGAGGTCTGACTTGATACTGTGTAAGATTTTCACTAATATACCACAGAAAAACAGGTCAATGCATTACACTGATGCAAAACTGTATATCTCCAAACATAATTGTAAATATGAGTGCATCTGTGTCTTGTTTGGTTAACTGTGTTTTCCAGGAGGTGCCAGGGGGACAATTTTTGCTCTGTGTAATTGAGCATTTTTACCAATAACTCGGCAAAAGGGCATCATATTTTTTCTGAAAAAGTTTGGTGATGACACAAGATAACAGGCGTGAAAAAATAAGAAGAGATGGATCAGCAACAAAGAGTATCCAGGAACACTGTGTAAGAAAGAAAAAGAAAAAGAAAAAGAAAAAGAAAAAGAAAAAAAGAAAAAGAAAAAGAAAAAGAAAAAGAAAAAAGAAAAAAGAAAAAGAAAAAGAAAAAGAAAAAGAAAAAGAAAAAGAAAAAGAAAAAGAAAAAGAAAAAGAAAAAGAAAAAGAAAAAGAAAAAGAAAAAGAAAAAGAAAAAGAAAAAGAAAAAGAAAAAGAAAAAGAAAAAGAGACATTTCTGTACAGCCAAATAGAGGATCTATTATATGGGAATAGAAAAGTAAGCCATAAAAACTAAAAAAAGTAAGCCATAAAAGAGAGAGGACTTTCCTGCGAAATAGAGATTCTGAAGAGGACATTCATTTAGACCACATGGAAAAAAAATTAGCTAATACTATCCTTAGGTATATCCACCAGACAGAGATGGAAGGTTACAGGGTTGCCACACTTGGCAGAGAAGCAATTGCTACTGGAATAGAGTGTCCAGTTCTAGTGCTCAGAATTCGTGATGGATGTGAATAATTTGGAGAAGGGTCAACAAAAAGCCATGGGAATATTAAGGACCTGGAAAGTCTCCAGCAGTGCAATCTACTCAGCTTATCAGTGTGATGACTTAAGGATAACTGGTCACGGTACACAAAACAGGACAAATAGCAAAGAGCTGTTCAGTCCAGCAGTCAGAGGTCTGACAAGCTCCTCAGTCAAAAAGGTGAAGTTAAAACTCAAAATAAGGCACTTTTTTTTCCTTAGCAATCCATTAAATTAATAGCTACCTTCACTCACTGAAGAAGTGTGGTATCACTGGCAGTTTTTAAATCTAGATTGGGTGTGTCCCAAAATGCAAGTTTACTTATCCTGAAGCAGAAATAACCCTGTGAGACTCTGTGGACATTGATGGGATCAGACTGGTTATTTGAGCCTTGCTGCTCTTGATCTCTGACTGTATGGATATGTGCCCTGAGAGAGCTGGTTATCTGTGTGTCATGACACGGGGATGTTGCTACCTTAGATCTGATAAGGACTACAGCAGTGTTAGTCTGGTGATGAGCTCTGGCTAATTAACCGTGTCACGCACAAGGGCTAGTCAATCATCTGTGGTAATGTGACTCTGCTGCTTCCCTTTGTGGAGCTGGCTCTGCACAGTCCAGGGCTGTGCAGCTGTTTGATGTATGTACAGTTCAATACAGAACTTAAGCAAGTTTGTTTTCATGTACTAAAAGAAATGGTTACAATACAGTGCTTCTCTCTTTAATGAAAGTAGAGTCATTACTGTAACTTGTATTGTGGTATTTTAAACTCTTTTGTGTATCCAGATATAGCTGAGACATTACAGGGTGTCTGGTTTCCTCTGCATATTAGCCACATTATTCCTCACTTTCTTAGCTGTTTTTTGGCTCTGATGCTTTTATTTGCATCACTTAATGAGAAACATTGAACAGAGGATTTATTGTGACATTATTCATATTGAGAAAAGGAAATAGATGATGAGGAAATGAATAACTCATCTGTGAAAAACTGTGAAATGACAAAAATCCAGTGGAGACATTTTCACAGTTGTTTGTATCTGTTTATCATATCAGTCAGTAGGTGAGTCATTGCACCAGAACCTCTCTTACTCTTTATTTACTCCAGATAAATATTTGCAACATGCAAGTAATTATTTGTATTACTGGGTCTCATCCCTGAAATTTTCCAGAGATGTCCCCTGATTCCATGATACCTGTGTGTATATTGTATATTCTGCCTTTAACAAGGGTTTCCTACATGTTATAGTCAGTTGGAACTTCACAACATCTTTCTAAAAAGGTTTCCCCAAACAATGCCAATACACAAATACAGGATAAAAATTCAAAATTACAGCCTTCTCACTAAATGCAAGCACAGAAACACTTTAATAACCTGAAAAATAAATAGGAATTATGTAAAAAAAATAGGTGAGAAGGTTGAATATGAGTGTAAAAGTAGTGAACACATATGTAGGTTTAGTCATGGTAGACTAAGGGAGTAATCTGTATTTAAATTTAGGTGCCTCCTGAATTATTCTTCCTAAAGTAAATGGTTCTGTCTCTTGTCCAGAGCAGTTTGTAAATAAGCCCCTAAATGTTCTTCAGTTGCTGGGATTTGGTTTGGTCCTTAGGCCAATTCCAGTGGTTTTAGAGTGGATTAGTTTTTCAAGAAACAAAATCTATCCCTATTTGAAGTGTCTTCCAGTGTCTGATGGGGATATTAGTGTGTGAACTTACCGAGTCCATGTCATGCCCAATGCATATCTGACAGACAAGTGACAATACAAGGCTGCTGAGAAATCCTGTGTCATCCCAGAATGGGTTTTGTGCTACATTAAGTGTCATGTGCTGTTTTTAAAACCTGAGGACCATGAGGTACAGAATATAATCTACAGAGCACCTTGTTGCACCTGGAAGTGTTCCCTCTTCCCCTGACTTTTTTAGTTCAAGCATGTATTTCTGTTACAGGTTAACGAACTGGGTGAGCTGCTCATGTGGCAGCCCTGAAAATATATATTTGAGTTCCCTTCCCCTTCCGTCCTTTGAATACTATTCAATTCAGCACTGAGGATCCTGTCCCTCGCACACAAAAATGAAGCCATTTCTTCAGCCCCAGAACCTCTAGCTGACTGTGCTCAAAGTAGTAGCCAAGACACGGACACCAATTCTGCTTATCTTCTGCTTCAGAGAAAGGGATATCCTAGAAAACAGCTCTTTAAAAGAGGTGTCTTGATGGGACAGACACAATGGACCTAGGATTGTTTTCAGTCCCTCCTTATTGTGTCTCACAATCCATGTTTTCCATAGAGTGGGAAGGTAATTTCAGCAGAAAGCACCACAGAATCACTTGGATACAGCATGAACAGGAACAGAAAGATCTGCTCAAGAGATCTGGATATTCAATGGTGGCTTGAGCAATGGTATGTTTGATTTATGTGGGACAGAAATAAAGGCTAGCTTAGAGGTTGGACTTCAACTTTTCCTTGACCTTGTCTCAGGTAATGTCCTTGCGAATACTCTGAAGAAGATTTATCTGTAAAGTTGTTATCTAAGGTTGTTGTACCTTTAAGGTTCTGAACTCATCATGTTCTAAAACCATTCTTAAGCAGGAGCCATCTGTCAAGGTGATAGATCATTTCAAGTAAGACTATGCGAGATTCACTTGTGCATGTGGTTCTGTTCAACACTTCTTCAATTTTGGGCTGTTTATACACAGACACAGTGTACACTTAAGAAATGGAGTATGAAATAGACTCTGGAAGCAGTCTAGGAGATGGTACTAGAATTCAAAACTGTCTTCATGAATCAGAGAGACTAAGGTGGCTGCAACCATCAGTGTGAAACTTTGTAAAGGCAAGTAATATACATTGCTACAAGAGGCAAAGATCAGACCAACATATAAAGATAATTTAAAGTTTTTATCATTGTAAAAAGAGAAAACTCTCATTCTGGGACATACAGAAAGGAGAATCATATGTATGATAAATATTTTGTAAAATTCCAGTGTGAGATAACTTTAATTTCAATATCTTTCAAGTATTGTGCAGTAGTTTGTCATTGTCTATCATGTGCTTGTTACAGCAAAATGTCACAATCATAGTACTTATGCTGCAGTAGCAGCTGCAAACCTATAATCCTGTCTTACATAGAAGTCTGGTGGGCTTTTTTAATGTGGTATATATTTTTAGGAGTAATGTAAAAGTGTATTGATATAAGTGAGGTGAAGAAACTGATAAGTCTTGTCAAGTAGGGAGCCTTGAAGGGAAAACTCCTAATCAAAGTGGACAGTGTGTTCCCTCCTCCTGTTTAATTGGTATTAAGGAATGCATCTGCTTATCTTCATTAACTGTACATGACATCTGTATATATGTGATGTGTGTTTCACAACTTCCTTCCTGCTTTTCAAGAAGTGCAACAAAATCAAAGGTTTCTGAACAACAGAACCACTACTTCAACGTCACTTGAGATGCATAAAATTGTTTATGAGACAAAATGGAGGAGAGTGTATACACTATCACTAGTGTCACCTTACAAATAAGATATGCCTTTGCTTCTCAGAAAAAGAATTTCTTTTTCTTATAAAGTGAAATAATAATGCAGTGAGAGCCACTATCGTAACTTAATCCCTGTTGAAGGATATTAAAGGGTAGACAAACCCCAGATAGTCCACAGGAAGAAGACATGCAGACTTTGAATATTTAAACTAAAAAGTAAATATACTTGCCTAGTATTATTAGCACTGTACCTGATATACATTTGCCCACACTGAACTAAACTAGTTTGCCCACACTGAAACTAAATTAAACTGAAGTAAACTAAACTGAACTGAACTAAACTAAACTACTATCTAAGAAAGTTCAATGTTTGTCTGCCAAATGTCCATTGATTTCAGCTGTCCAGCTATCTCACAATGAAGTCAGTTTTGGTGTGTTATAAGACGAGCTTTCCAGAATATCCACTGAATACCAATTTATACACATGAATTATATTCTCCCGAGCCCTCTTTTCTCCCAGGGTGTAGAGTCCCTTTTCTCTCAATCTCTCCTTATCTGTTAAATCCCCCAGAAGTGCATTTAAGTAATTAGATACCTTAAAGCAAATATTGCAAATTCTTTGTTGATTGTTTCAAACAAATGCAATCAAATATATTGGAGAGGCCCTGGAGAGGGACTATTTACAAGGGCACATAGTGATAGAAGCAGGGGGTTCAGCCTTAAACTGAAACTTAGACTGGATATTAGGAAGAAATTCCTTTACATGAGGGTGGTGAGGCACTTGAACAGTTTGCTGAGAGAAGTTGTGGATGCCCCATCCTTCAAAGAGTTCCAGGCCTGGATGGGGCTTTGAACAAGCTGGTCTAGCAGATGCTGTTCCTGCCTAGTGTTGTTTTCTTCCAACCCAAACCAGTCTATGAAATTTCTGAAAATAAGAAAGCTTTTATTTTTTTTTTAATACAGCCAATAAATTATGATGAACCCATTATATTTGTATAGTCTAATGGTTCAAACACTTAGTCTTGCCTTTTAAAGTAGTAATCCTCACTTAGGATCCACCTGCATGACAGGTGACTGACACTGCCTCAGTCTACATAAGATCTGAGCTGAATAGAAGTTAGTCTGGTTTGCTCTGGAAGCAGTGCAACTACTTCACCTGAGCTTGCACTGAACTCTGCAGCTCATGGCTTTCTACACTCAGCCTTGTAGACATCCTTAATGCCTTTTCAAATATTTGAGCACTATTTAACGATTTCCAGATCATAATAAATCTCTCCAACTATACAAATAAATTATACAAAAAGTTCTAAAAGCCTTTTAAGATATGTTTATAAAACTTAACAAAGTCAGTAAAAAGGGGTGATTTAGATTCACTTAACCTTGAGTTGACATATGCTTAAAGAAACTCTGAGATATTGATTTTACATTTGAAATTCACTTCTCATTGTGAAACACTCCCAAATACTCTACAAATTGTCAATGGATTTGGGAGGCTCCCACTTTCTATCATGGAAATGTGGTTACCTCCAGTACACGACAGAGCAGATGTCTCCATGCAGAGTCTGAAACTGAAGAGTGGGGCAGGATGCTCTGCTAATCCACGCTGCAATTGGCAGGAAGAGAGAGGAACAGAGGAAACAGACTGTAATTATTTAATCTGGAATTTGGCCAAGACACCATGGCTGGCATTCCTGCTCTTTTGTAAGAGTGCCATGAAATGTCATTCTACTGCAGGTTTTGCAACTAATTGGGAAGACTGGAGTGCAGATGGTCAAACCTTGAAGAGCTGGAAAATTTGGTTACTTCTAGCTGAGAACTGAAAGCTCTTCAGTTCAGGCAAAAGCACAGTAGAAGTCTCAGCAAATCACATATGCTATATATTTCTTGTATTTTTAAACCCAGCTATAACTTCTCTAGTTTTTTCAGCATCTTTTATATTGTGAGCATTATCCTGACTTATGTGATTTATGTATATTTGTGTAGATATTTACACACACAGAGAAGTAAAAATGCATATGTGCATGGCTATGTTTCTAGAGTAATTTAAAGGCATTTGACTTGCACATTACTAAAATATCAATTTATTATTTTTCAGTCAACTCAAAATAAGTTGTTGAATTCTTGCATAAACTGAGAGCATATGTAAACAAATATTAAATGGCTTCACCTATTTGTGACATAATGTTTTTTCCTCTGAAGACATTTGTGATATCTCTCAACTTCAGTATGAACACTGTGATACAGATCAAATGCTTCCAAGATACTGAATAATGAGCTGCAAATATCAAGAAGCTTGCCATGTTCTTTGTCTATTTATTCCTTAACATGAAATTTCGGCAAACAAATTTAACAAGAGAGTTTTAGTAGTTAGTATGACAGAAAGTGTCTTCATAATAGATGTGGAGGCGCTCAATGCAGAGCATTAATGTCACAGGTTATTGCACAATCTGTTTCCATCTCCTATAAAAATATGAAGTTTTTAAATTTTTTGAAAAGTATTTCCTCTGTTGTCATTTAATAGCCAAAAAAGTTGCAAAACTTGATGCTATGAATTTTTCAAATTATAAATTATTTAAAAGACAAAATTATAAAAATATTCCTAACCAATTCTCTTTGGAATTTATGAATACCACTTAATAAATATTTATACATATCTTCATTTCCTTTCATAGTTTAGCCATTCAGTGTGAGTAGTGCATGATATGTCATCATTTCAAACTTTTAATAATATAAACTGACATCCACATCAGAAAACAATAAAAATATTTCCATCAGTGCTCAGCAGTCTTTATTATTCATGCTAATGAGCACAAAGTTTGAAAATGAAATAGACAAGTCCAGTGGTTAGACAGCCATTCATAGTTTGCATGAGTGACATATATAGCTTACATTACTCATATTATCGCATGAACTAATGTAAGATTGGTCTCCAAATATATTAAAACCCCTTAAAATTCAAAATATGAGATTGAAGTGATAAAACAAATTAAAACTAGTGTGTTTGTGGTTTTTTGTGGGCTATGTTTTCTTCAGACTGATATGTTTTTTAAAAATCCTGTATTGAATTGAAAACATTTTCAGATAAAACTAATGAAAAGCATTCTGTATACCACACAATTTATATTACAACATGAAATATATTTCTTTTGTAAATGTACAGGTATAAATATATAGATACATAGGTATTCTTATCCATGTACTCATAAATACACATCAAAACTGTGTGCACTTGGTTACTGCATGTGTTGAGTATTTGACTACAGCAGATATGAACCTTTCATACTGCATCTATGCTAGTTCCTCAAGACCAGTGGGGCCAAATCTGTAGGATGTGCTACCTCCTGTAGGTGCATTCCAGGAACAAGCTTCCTGTATCTTTGGCAAGATCCACTCTGGTCCTGTGAATACCTATTAGCAATTATGATGCTTGTTCCAGTTTTATTAAAAAAAAAAAAAAATCCAATTTCTTGAAATCGGCTATTTCACTTACAGCTCCAACTAAAACTTAAATCCATCAGTTTTGGGTTTGTTAACTTGGCATGTTTCTCTCCTGCTTCTGCAAAGGCTGCATGTGTTGATCCCGTTTATCTGGGAGAGATGTGAGCTTCCTGGGGATTTGTCATTATTCTTTTTCCTGATAGCTTCAGGTGAGAGCCATTGTCTGAGTCCCTTGGTGCCACCACTGATCTGTTTCTTCAGGGTAATCCGGTGTATCAATTACTCACTTTGGGAAATGAAGATCAAGAAAAGGTAAAAGGGCAACAAATGCTTCTCCTCATCCCACTCACCCAAGAGCAAAACAAGTAGAAGCAGCTTCTGGAGGATGTGGTTTCTGAAAAAGGCCTGCTTACCCTTATCCCTTATCAGTGTGTCCTTTCAGGCTTTACTGGGTTTTGGGATTTTTTTTCCAAAGCACTCCTGTAAGGCGGCTACACAAGACGCAAAGTTTTATACTTCAGCAACACTGAAGTTGAAGGTATCTACTAATGGGTATCACATAGATATTGATGTGTCTGCCTACTTGCCACATCGTACTTTAAAATTCCTTCCAGATACTACTTCCCACAATCAGGACATCCTTGGATTGTCACAACAATTTCATGAAGGTTTAGGATACTGATCACTAAGGTAAAACAGTAATTTCTGAAGGTTTTACCTTTCATTACAGTAGATTTTTCTTACTGATAGTAAGGGAAGGGGAAGGTGCGTGGGGCCTTTTCACTGCCTGCACAGCAAAATGACAGTACATAGGAAGACTGACAAGACCAAAGAGATGTTGTGGTTTTATTTAATGACAGCACTTTTAAGTCCTTTTGTCTGCCTTGGTCTTCTGAAGTGTTCAGCAACTTGGCTTACAAAGTTGAACCCAAGAGAACAGCATTCACACAGAGAATTCTGTTGCCTTTTGAGCACAGTACAAGAATGTGGTCAGAGCAGCAGGCTGCAGGACAGTGCAATAAAATGAGAACCCCTCTGTGGACCAACCCAGCCACAGGTTACCAGCTGGACCATCCTGCTACACCAACACCAAAAGTACCCAATCTGCCCTGCTCAGGAGCGGCCAGAGTAAGTCAGTGTTTGAAGAATGTAAGATACATGTACATGCGCATTGCTGGGAAAGTTCTAGCGTGTTTAGAAAGCTGACAACATGCTGCAGTTATGGCTTACCTTTAGAAGGCTGTAGGATCTTAAGGAAAATGTGCTTCTTCATAATGAGTGGTTGGTGAAGACCTTGAACCATATCACAAGATAAAGGAAGTGAAGAGGCCATGAGAGATACTAAGTACAACATTGACTTACAAGGGATCTCAACTTCACAGGTGCCTCTGGTCCAGGCCCAGGGAACTTGAAACTATGTGCTAAAGGTCCTGGGACTGTGAAAAAAGACAGATCTACATGGATGCAACAAGCCACTCAGAAAACAAGGAAACTTAACTACTTGGAACAAAACAGCAGTAGCATAATTTTGGGATGTACAGATACTGCAAGAAAATAAAGTTATGTATTTGACCTGTTATAGCATATTTAATCCGATAGTTTCCCACTGCTTCAAGAAAGGTAAATTAAAATACACACAAAATTACACTGTCAGCATACAAAGGGATGATGGTTTTCATGTGGCATATTCTAGCACTGAGTGCATAAACTTCTAAATTAATGAACTAAAAGCTCCTTGCCTTTTATTTGTGATGTCCCAAACATAAGAGAATTTTTGACTATATAAGGGTGTGTAGAGAACAGATTGTGAGTGACATTCTGCAGAAAAACAAGCAGAGCAAAGATAGGCATGATTGTTCCTATAAACATCAGGCAATTTTGCAATGCATATGCAAGTCTGAACTCTCTCAAATTTTCTAACAGCCATATAAAACCATCCCACCCAAAAACTCTGATATTTAGATTAGGATTGCTTACTTTTTTTTACATCACTGTCACTGTTTAACAACTAAATGGGACCCCCTAGGAGAAAAAAGGTCAGACATCTTTTTTGGAATGAATCAAAATTACAAATATTTTATTGGTAATTTAGGATGTTTACACTGCTTGATCCGCTGAAGTTGCTATTTTAAGTGATCACAGAAAATGAAATATAGAATTATTTTACACAGCTATACAGAACAATTTTTAAAAATCCTTTTAACATTATTTCAGTACATACAACATTCTCTTGCTAAGCCAGCTGTGTCTTGATTAAGAGCTGTTTGGGACACTGAAATGTCACAGCTCACAGCAGATGCTCCACAACCATCAACTTTTGCATTTGATTCTCTTGAGGTGCAGTACCAGTGTTTCAGTTCAGTTTAGGCAGAATTCAGAGCAGCTGGGGAACTTATCTGATGGCCAAAACACAGAGTTGCCGTGTAGTTTTTTAGTAGTAGTTTCAAAAAATTGTTTGTTTTTACCTTCAACCATTCTGTGTGAACTCTTCAGACCATTGGGACAGATGACTCTGTCCCACCACTCTGGGCAAGCACACTGAATTCCTATAAAGACGCCTGTGTCTCTCTGCAATTGCTCTGATACCTGTGACCCTGACTGAGGTTTAGAGAGCATTGGACTGGATGCCTTACCCCACAAGCTGATTTCAACCTCTTTTCCTATGTTTTCTAATCAACTCCCTAAAATATGTATTTGGATTTTTCTCTTTTTTTGTTCAAAGTAGCAAATGTCAGATAGGTTTTTTAAAGAGCCATGTTGGGCCACAATTCTGCTCGAACTGAATTGAATGGTTACATGTTTACTGATGTCAGTGAAAGGAGGAACAAGCATGTACTGAGGACTTCAGAAAACACCTGTGTGGAGCATTAAGATATTTAATCTTAGAACTGTGTAAGAACAGAGTTTTGAAATGTTTTATTACAGGAAATGAAAGCTTCAATAAAAATACTGCTTTGAATAATACTGAAAAATATGACAAAGAGCGTACTAATATTTATATATGAACCCAAAAAAGGGGCAGTATATATGGTCTTTATTTGAAAAACCTTAATATCTGACTTAGCAGGACTTAACAAAGAATTAGTCCAGGAAAAAATGATAAGTATGTTACACAGTTGCCAATACAACAGCTATATTTTAAATAAAAGTAACAATAATATACATGTACAATATTGTAACGATATAACTTGATGAAAATAACACTGATCAGTATCAAATCTAGGATTTCACTTACTATCCATCCTTAACAGATGAAATGCATTTCACAGAAATAGATGCAGGTAGGGTGACGTGAAGTGATATTCATGGCTTACTGTGAGAAAGTTACCATGAAAATTAAGGCAAAAATGTAAAGAAGGAAACCTAAAATAGATTTATATTTATAAAAGTTCAGAATTATAGCAGCTGAGTCGACATGCTGCTGCAAGATGGCAACAGCAACCTTATGGTACACACTTGCACACGCTCTCACACACAAATTCACTCATGCCCACGCTGAAACGCATGTGCAGGGGTCCTCCTCACCTTGATTATACAAGCATTCACTTACCAGCTTTTGATGGGGGCAACACCAGGAATGTGGCTCACCACCCTGTTTTTAGCTGTCTGCAAGGTAGCTGTAGCTACCTAAAGTCAGAAACCCATCTAACATCAGCTGAACATTTTAATGGAAGCTGTTTTCATCCTGAGCATGTTTAAGGCATTTTAGTAAAAAATCCGAAGTTTATCAAGACTGGAAAAAAAGGTATAAATCCTTACATGTGAGATCTGGAAATTTAAAATAAAAATATTCCTGAGTTTTGATAAATAATTTTATTATAATAAAAAAAACCAAGCCTATCGAAAACATGTTTTATAAAAGCATGTTATATGACAATTTTTCTTGAAAAACTCATGTCTTAGTGCATGAAATATGTTAATAAGTCTTTTGGGACATCTGTAACAAATTAATAGGAAATGAAAAGTCAAAGAATGACCTGTCATGTATATACAAAACATGCATTGCTCCCGGCAACACACATCATGTTTACTACAGGCATCTTTATCTTTTTCTCTTCTTGCAGGGTCCTGCCCATATCTTAATACTTTACAATTAATTACATTTCACTAAACTATTTACAGAAGCAGAAACTAATCACACATCTTCTTATGCCCATAAATATAAAACTACAGAAGTAGAATATATTTTAAAACAGTATGAAGATGGGTATGCTACATAGTACTGCTCTCTAGAAGTACAGTTCATGAATTATTTTTTTTACAAAGATTTAAATCTAAATGAAGATAGGAGTTCAAATTCTTTCTTTTTCCTTGGTTACATTTTTTCCACCTGCTATTTCTAAAAAATGTTGCCCCAAGACAGTATTTGGAATACAAAAAAACCCAGTTATAAATTGTCACAGAAGTATCTCCAGTAAAGAACCATCAGGCTCTGGAATGCCCACTTTTTATACAGGATACAATTAATCTGTTTTCAACTAAAAATAGCTGAAATAATAGCCGTTGTTTGTATGTTTCTTCTAGCATAAATTTTTGCTTTTGGTGTGTATTTCTCTCCTTTGCTATCAGTAAACACAAATACTCATACCCAAAGTGCTGCCAAATGCACTGAAGACACACAGTAGCTAAAGAAAGGAATTTATAGAACCCTCAGGAGGTTCCTTCTGACAGTAACAGGTAAAAACAATCATCAAAGTAAAATGCACTTTTGGCTTTACTGCATCCTTTAATATTTTCAGTAGCTACCTCTATAATACACCTGATAAAAAAATCTACTTTTTAACATTTAGACTGCTATTACAAAGTATTTCATGTTTTATTAAAAAAAAACTCACAATAGTGATGGTGGTTAATTTACTTTATAAAAGATAATACATTGAGTTATATATAATAATGGCTTAGATCCAATTAACTTGATATTATGCTGCTTAATAATTACTGTGACTTCAGTTCCTACAACTGTTACAAAGAATACAAACGATCGCTTAATGTACAGGAAGTGGGGATCATTTGGAAGTGCTGATTCAGAAGTATTCAAGTGCTAACAATGGCTTGTTCTTTCTATGCTTTTCTTCATGTTCCATAAACGATGATTTCATAAATGTCCATGATTTTCAATGTGACACAGTTTTAGGGCAATTTTTTCTTAATGTTCTTTTTTATGTGCAAATAAAAAACTACATTTTCTGAATGTTACCATCTTGTTAAAAGTAATTGCCATTTTTACCTAAAAAGGCACCAGCATTAATGTAAAAGAATATACCTTTTATGCTTGTTTTATGAAGAGCTGTACTTATTACTGGAGCGGAAATTATCATATCCGTGATCATTAGCTTTGAACTTTAAACAGGACTGCCTTTCCTCCAGGGACAACAGATCTTTGGATTGGCACCAGCAACACAAGCATGACTGTTAAAATAAAAGAAATAAACATTTTACCTCACTCTGTTTTTGCACAAGTGGCAAAATGCACTGAAAAGCTGCCCTTTCTCAGGAGTAGAGTAGGAAATGGCAAATGTGCAAGCTGCTGTTCTGGGATTATAGCATAAAGCACAGAAATGGGGTTCAACTCTGAGCTGCTTAAATGGCCCCATTAGCAACCTTAACTGCTGGAGTACAGGAAGAGTTATACTGAGTAGTTATATATAGTAACAGCCACACACATACCCCTTCAAATATGGTCTGCAATTCTAAACTGATTTTATCTGAAAATAAAATTATGACTCCTTGTCATCCTTTCTCTGATAATTGTTCTTGGGAAAAAGAAATAGTCTTCTCTATGCTTTCTAAGTAAGATGCTGCTATTTAGCTCATTGTTCTGAGGTGGAAAAAAAAGAAGCTAAAAGAAGGGTGAAAACCTACCTACAATTCATACATTTACTAAATGTACTGCAGACCTTTTTCTCATGGTCCTGTCTGGCCTTTGGGTGCTGGAAATGCCTTCCTTACACCACTTACTTCCATGCTCAGGATGCTGGAGAACTCTTATGTGCTCTCAGCTCCAATGACTCTTTTAGGGAGCAAGCAGGATAAACAGGGAAGACAAGACCAACACTAAAACCTCTGCAACCTGTGCTGGCACAATTATGCAGGAAATATATTAACACTACTAGATGTAGAGCTAACTGGCTTCTGCCTGAAAGATTTTTTCATCTTGCTAGTAAAGAATTTAAACAGCCAGGCAATAACCCTAGCTGTGGCCAGTGGTTAAATACCTAGCAAGAAAAGAAAAATCTAACAGTTTGCCATAGGCAATGTAACGACTCTGATATAGTGTCTGAATATAGTAAGGGTTCACAAAAGAAGCCCAAATCTTTGTATTTTCCAAGCAGACATGAAGGCTGAAGGGCTGCAATCCATATGCAATCCAGAGCCTGAAATCCTGTGTGGAGAATTAGTGCCCAGCTCTATTGACTCCGACCAAGCCAGAACTACAAACAGGTCTGTCTCATAAAACGTTGGCACTGGGAAGGGACAAGTACAGATTTGCACCCTCTGCCTTACACGGCTGATTGAAGTGCTCAGCCAGGATAAGGGAGCCCAGGGTCAGCACCCTCCCTGTCAGGATGCACAGGACATGGCTACGTGAATCTCTGCAGCACAGTCTGAGTCTGCTTTGTCAGTGCTCTGGAAGTAGCTGGATGCCAGCTTCAGTCAGGAAATGATGTAGCACTGATTAGCATGATCCCCAGAGGATTTATTGTACACTCTGCTGTTTTGCTTTCTCTTTTTATTCCCGTCAAATCTTAGTTTCCTCCTACGGAGCTTCAGCAGGAAAGGGAGAGAACATTTACCATAATCCAATTAAAATTTAGAGTAAAACTTGAAAACACTTTGTGCATGTTAAGGAATTAATTTTTTCTACTGACATCATCTTTTAACCAGAGGAGTAACTCCCAGCAGCCACTTACCTTAAAGCAGTTCTGGAATCTTTTGCTCACCAAATACAGAGCTATTGGATTGATGCAGGAGTTCAGTGAAGCCATGTTAATACCAATGTAGTCCATCACAAGAAAAAAGCTGTGTGGAAATTAGTGAGACATTTCTCATTTGCTTTGAAAAGGATTAGTAGAGGCTTACAACTATGGAAATTGGACTTGGTTTCACCCAATCAAATCTAGCTATTAAATGTAATAGTAATGGGGCTTAAACTTTTTAATGAGGATTAACTCACGCAGGTAACAGTTACACTCAACAAAAATGTCTGAATCAGAAGACCA
This sequence comes from Sylvia atricapilla, assembly GCF_009819655.1. NCBI lineage: Eukaryota > Metazoa > Chordata > Aves > Passeriformes > Sylviidae > Sylvia > Sylvia atricapilla. Next base: position 66,516,149 of record NC_089141.1, read on the forward strand.
TTCTTGTGAAAGTAAATTCTGGAGATCCAACTATCTTAACTTTTTGAAGATATTTACAAGGTCTTTTTGCACAAATTGAATCCTAGTTGCTCTGTTGGAAGGGAAAATAGAAACTCTCTTTCTATTTTCTTAGCACCACATGACAGAAGAACAGGCCCAAAAAGGATCAAAAGGAAGATGGGAAAAAGAAAGGGAATTCCTCAAAATTTTCTTTATCTGCCACTGGAGTGAAACCAGAGTGTCCCAGATAAACAAGCAGAGACAGCTCTAGACATACAAAGTAAGCTAGTTCAATTGGAAATCCAAATATGCTTATGGAGAATGCCCACAATATACAGACATTTTATTTTTGCATCCTCACCTTAAAAGTTCACATCTGTTGGGGTCCTTCTGATCATAAATAGTGAGTTTCAAGATTCTGCTTAAGTGAAGTGGGAGCCAACACAAGGCAAAAACAAGTACCAGACAGAACACAGTTTTGGCCACCTCACGTCTCTGAGAAAGAAAATTAGACAAAACAGTGTTACAGTTCCTCTCCCTCTCTCTTTTCCTCTAGATTGTTGTTGTCTTCTAACATCCAAGTGTTTAATAAACAAGATAAAAAAGCCTATCAAAATAGGAGTTAGGAAAACATCAAATAGCTTGTTTTCTCGGAATATGTGCTTGATCTTTTCTATTGTTTTAGATGTCTTGCACTGATTCAATGTATCTCTTATTTCAAGAAGTATGAGTAATATGAAAAATCGAGGTCATGAAAACATTAATTTAAGCAATAATTTAAATTAAAATTAAGAACACATTTGTCTCCCTGATCACTTTCAAATACCAGCTTGGTTTCAATTGCATTTCCTTGTGCTTTGATCTCACATCTTATTTTAAATGCCTGAAGAGATTCCAATTACAGCTCTAACCAGGTAAGAGGAAAGGAGCACAAACACAGAACAAACACAGAACAAAGTTTAATTCTAGTGACGTCTGATGCTTGTGTCTGGGGAACTAGTACCTAGGAGTGTATGCTGGAATATGTTTTGTTCTGCTAACATATACCAATAACCTCACTAGGGTTCAGCAAGAGCTTGCTTCAAAATAATTAACAGTTTTATAGCACCACTTTCTAGACTAGAGCAAGACCTCAGTTAGCATTACAAAATAGCCAACTCTCATTATAGTAAAGAAGAAATAAAACCTATAAAACCTGAAACACTAAAATCAAACAAGAAATAAACAATTTTGTGATTTTCAGTTAAAATCTTAGGTTCCTTGGGGCTCTAATATATACATATGTATGAGTTCAGCAGCACCACTGCTAGGAAAGTTTTCTCTGCTTCTAATCCTGAACTCACACAAGAAGAGAATGGTGTGGCAGGAAAATCAATAAGGTTATTAGTTAGAGTGTCTACAGTTAGAGAGTGGACAGGGGTAAATTTTTACCTGTTTTAAGTGGTCATTTAAAGCAATCTGCATCCCACTTTTCTTTCGTAACATCTCACAAGTCATGAGAGTATAGAAAAATGCTGTGATAGCCAGTGGCAAACAGAAGTAAAAGCTGAACAGCCACCAGTCTTTAGCTTGCTTGTAGAACTGTAAAGAAAAAAGCAAAGCAAAAACATGGTTAGGAATTAAATGCTGAGCATTTTGCTAAGTGTGCTAATCGGTCAGTCTGTCCTGAAGTAAGCCGTATATTACAGGTGAGAAAACAGGACAAGACAGCAGAATGTTCAAAGGCCACACAAAGTCAAAGATTTCTGAATGCTCTTCTTTGAACTAGTATGCTTCAGAAATGTCAGTATTTCATTTGAGCATTATATTCACCTACATGTCACATACACCTGTTGCACTTTACAATCCATACAACACTGCAAAGATGCAAGAAACTCTCCCAGAGATTTTATAAATGTTAGTGACGTACCATCATAAAGGGTGTTTTCTGTGTGGGGTGAAGCAAGCAGATTCTAAGATACCTTCCTCTGTACTCCATAGTAATCATGTCAAATGCAATAGCTTCTGGAACAGCCAGGATCACTGATATGACCCAGATCAGGACAATTTCCACAGCAGTCCACTTTGGCACTCCAATTCCTTTAATGCGACTCCAAGAAGCGACTGCTCGGTACCTGAAGCATCAGCACACATTTACAAATTCAAAATATGAGAAAACTCACACAGTTTAACTGGCTTAAATTCATCTTATTTGCATTGTATCAGCTGAGTGGAATTTGAGCCAAGGCTGGTACAAAAAAACAAATTAGAGACTTCAATGAAAAATGCTCTCACCTGTCTATACTGAGGGCACACAAACTCAGCACTGTGATGCCCACCGACGCCTTTTGAATGAAGGGCACCAATTTGCACATTTCAACACCAAAGGGCCAGTCCTCTGCAAGTAGCTGTGGAAAGAAAACAACAATTATCAAAAAAAGTCATTCCCAATGCTGAAACATGGAGTTCTATCTTGACTGTTTTCCTTTTCCACCAGGTCTTGCCCTATGAAGACAGGCTGAATGGGGTTTGCTCAGACTGGAGAAGGCACTGGGGAGACCCTGTAGCAACTTTTCAGTACCTAAAGGGGGCCTGAAGGAAGGCTGGAGTGGGACTTTTTAGAAGGGCATGACTTTTCACAAGTCATAGAAGAAAGGGGGAATGGCTTTAAACTGAGATGCTGTGAATGCCCCACCTCTGGAAGTGTTCCAGGCCAGGCTGGACAGGGCACTGAGCAACTTGTTCCACTGAAAGGCGTCTCTGCCCATACCATGCCAGGGAGGTTGGAACTAGACAACCTCTAAAGTTCAAGTCAAATCAAACCATTTTATGATTCTATGCAAAACCTAGTCAAGAAGAACCTGCTCACGAGGGAGCCCCTGAGGTGTGTGTCCTAAAAACTAGACAGTAGCAGCAGTCACTCCCTGGTGGGACATGGGTATCACTTAACTCTTAGTCCATCCTCCTTGAGCCCTGGGAACTCCACTCTTTTGCTTCTAACTTCATCTCCCCAGTGCTTATGGGAAAAAATGACAGAGCAGGAGAGGACCTTCCTCATCTTTAAATTGTTTTTATCTGCCTTGAGTGTTCATTGCTTTTCTTACATGTTTCAAATAAGACACTCTTGACCAGAAATACAGAAAATTACTTGAGGCTGATCAAAACAGGGACAAAGCCAATAGGTGCTTATCTGGGGTGGAGTTTATCTGAAGCTTAGTGTCTAAGCTCCATCAACTGAGAAGTCAGGCAACACTAGAGAGAAATGTATCCTCTATAGTTTTTTAGCTGACCATCTGATAAAAAATCAAAGGACCTGCTGGACACTCAAGGAGCACAGGCAGATAGTTTGATCTAAATTTTTTGCAGCAGGCAAAAACATCAGATGAAACCCCCATTAATTGTTATAGTTGATCAGTTTACCAACATTCTGTATAATAGTAACCAAAAGGACTATCTACACCTTCAGCATATGTCTAAGAACTAAGAAATAAAGAAAATAGCACTATGCATTTCAGGTTGGCTCACTTACACTTTGAATTATACACTTTAGTGGAAGTCTTGTTACATCCCCAGATGCAAATTTTATCTGATTCAGGGGAAAAGATTTACTAGACACAGAAAGCACCTTCCTCACAGCTGATTCTACGAACAGACAAACATCTGTAGCCTCAGTTTAGCAACATGTAGCCTTTGAACTCTGCTGTGAGCCTCTTTGATGGTCAAATACACCAGAGCAGCAGCCAAATCTTCCAGTTTTCACTAAAACAACATTCTCCACAACAAGGGCTGTGCCAAGAAATAGACGCAATTGTTATATAGAAGAGTAAACTTTTGGAGTTTCTGTAATTAGTTAGATTATCTAAGCCCATCTCTGTTTCTTCAAATGAGGTCTTTGGAATGTAATGCAGATACAGGACTACAAAATGGAAAAGGAGAAGGAAGAATGAGGACTACCCAAAAGAGACTGGAAAATCTTTCCCTTGGCTCGGGTGTCTTCAAACAATTCATTTAAGAGGGTTGGAAGAATGGAAGAATAGATCATTATACTGTGTGAATGTTTCTTGGAACCAGAAGGCTACAAAGTCTCCAAGGAGGGTTCTGGCCAGGCTGGATTGATGGGCCAAGGTCAAGGATATGAGGTTCAACAAGACTTGGGTCACAACAGCCTCACGCAGTACTACAGGCAGGAAGAGTGGTGGGGAAGTGGCTGGAAAGATCTGTCAGAAAAGGTCCTGGGAGTGCTAGTGATGCCTGGCTGAACATGAGCCATCATTGTGCCCAGGTGGCCAAGAAGACCAATGGCACCCTGGCCTGGATCAGAAGGACCAGGGCAGTGATTATCCCTGTATTTGACACTGGTGAGGACACACCCCAAGTGCTGTGTCCAGTTCTGGGCCCCTCACTACAAGAAACACATTGAGGTTGAGCTGCTGGAGTCTGTTCAGAGAAGGGCAACAAAGCTGATGAAAGGTCTGGAGAGTAAGTTGCATGAGGAGCAGCTGAGGGAGCTGGGATCATTCAGTCTCGAGAAGAGATCTCGTCGTTCCCTTCACTTGCCTGAAAGGAGGCTGTAAGTGGGGGACGGCTTCTTCTCCAAGTAAGAAACAACAGGAAAGGAGGAAATGGCCAAGTTGCACCAGAGAAGACTGGGAACTAGGAAAAACTTCACTGAAAGGGCTGTCAGGCATTGGCTGCTCAGGGAAGAGTTAAAAAAAAGATGTACATGTGGCTCTTGGGGACATGGCTTAGGGATGAACACAGCGGTGGCAAGGTTGGCAGTTGGACTTGATGATCCTAGATCTTTGCCAACCTTAACAATTCCATGATTCTATAACTGAAGGTAGCCACATACAGAGTTGCCTGCTCACATTGGTTTGCTTCAGCAAAGTCCTTATGCAAGCATACATGTCCATCTAAGGGTAAACACTTACACGGCCCATGAGAGTTTTTTGAAGAGTCCTGATATAATTTAAATATAATTTCATTTGAACACAAAAGAAGTTAAGAACATTTCATGACCATGGGCTTTTGTGAATCTCTGTGAAGTGCCCACCAGTATTTTCAAATACCAGAATACCTCCAAATATCTGCTTTAGCTCTGTGCTGTAATGGAATCTTTAAAAGAACAGCAGTACACAAACTGCAACATGGCCTAGCCATTCCTTCAGTGATCTACTTACGTAAGAATAAATATAATGCCTCTGCAGAAATGAAGCAGAGAAATAAATTCTAAGGATTTACATTTCTCGAGAATTTTAGGGAAAGTAATAAAGCACAGGAAGTAGGCATGAGTTTGTAATAACCATACAGTATCTTTTACTTATGTAATGTGGGAAAATAACACAGTGTGTGATTAAAGTATTTTCAGTAAAGTATCTCCCTGAGACGACTTCTGAATTTCTGTAAGGGGATGACAGTAACAATCTACTATTAAAACTGTAGTGTGAATAATTACATGTATTCTAAATTTACACCCTTACAGAATTCAGTGACAGCTGGACTAATTTATATCAATCAGGCAGTGAACCTCCAGCCTTTCACATCTATTTGCCACAGAAATCAAGGACTGGGTAACAAGTACATTGTATACTTATTTATGGTACCAGCTGTACATTGTACATGAGTGTATATAAGACCGGAGAGAACTCATATAAAAAGCACTTTGAAGTACAATATTCTTCTCTTTGTAACTGAAATGCAGAACTTTGGTCAAATCTCTATTGGCAGGATCTGTTGAAAGCTTTTATTTACATCTAGCTGGTGTGTAGACGCTCTCTGTCTCTCTTCCCTAAAATCACAACCCTTCAGCCACATGTTATAGATTTCACTGAACTAATACTTATCTCTCAGGTGCAGACAGTCACATCTGTGGTCCAAACTGACTGGATTTCAGCCAGCTCCAGTTTGGGATTATAGAGGTGTGGCACACGACTGAATGCAGTCTACTGAGTGAAAGGGTGCATTAGCTTCGGTTTATCATAACATAAAAACATTACTTTCATTCAGCCAGCTTATATCAGAGCAGAATGGACATGCAGCTGTCTGCACTGGATTGCAAAAACATGTGCTTTATGTCTTGCAGCTGATGTATTGTGAAATTTGAGCACTTTAATGCAGGAGTCACAAGTTTCTCCATCATGGTATTGCAAGTGGTTAATGATATGCTCTATACCAAATGCCTGAAAACATTAAGAAAGTAAAAGAAAGAAAGAAAAAAAAGAATGTTTTGATTCCTGAACTATGTTTCCTTGATGTTTGTTTGTTCTCTGTAGTGCTATCCCCTTCAAATACTGCCTTGATGTACAGTGAAGATCCAATGTAAAGTATTTGGGAGCATCACTTTTGTGGACAAGGGTAATTCTTAGTGAAACACAGATGCAGCCTATTGCAATATTGTATGAGTAAAATTATTCTCTTATGAGTCACAATAGGGTAGCTGTAAAGAGATTGTCATTTTACAAATGACAAATGGCTTGGAGCTATGAGAGAAGATACTGCCAAGTGGCAGCAAAGAGAAAAATAATGTTGTGTTTTCATAAGTAAGATGCCAAGAGTAGTCTACCACTGGCTGTATTCTGAGTGACCTTTCCAATGTTTTACAGTCATTTATTTTACACAGGCGAGGTTTTAATTGCTGAGCAGCAGAGATGTGTTTAAGATGAAACAGATCAAAAGGAAAGAGAAAACATTGCAGAATGAAGTGAAATCATACTCAAAAGAACCAATACATATGATGCATGCCTAGCCAACGCTTTCTCAGACCAGACAGATCTGAGCCTAAACTGATGTGCAAGCTGCAGAGCTATGAAAGAAGCCCCAAGAGATGCTGTGACTCACAGACACACCTGTGAATCACAATTCCCACTCTGCTCCTCTTAGTTGTGCAAGAACTGAAAGATGTTCTCAATCTGCTGCTGGAACGAGCCAGGCTGTGAGCACAATGTGCTGCTCTAGGGCGCAGCTGCTGTGGTCCCCAGCCAGAAGGCTGATACCTGGCTCCAACCCACTGCTGCTCAGGGGCTGCAGTGGGGCAGGAAGAAGCAGCAGAGTGTGCAAATATTCCCGTCAGTGCTCAGTCCCCAGCAGTGAAAACGCATGGGAAACGCAGAGCAGGAATTTGCGCTTCCGCCAAGCCGTGCGTACACAGCAAGTGACATTGGACTTGATTTTCATCATTATAAACAGCAGGTACAACAGAAACCAGACAAGCAGCTCTATGAATTCACACGCAACAGCTTTTCAATACGTCTCTGAAATGACTGGTAGATTTTCATAGATTTTCACCTGATTTTTTTTTTTTTAACACAGGGCGGTTATTCAGATATTTTACAGGAGCAGGCATTTTTCAAAACAGAAAATTTCCCCAGGAAATTAAGGTTATGGTCAGGGTTAAGTCAGGCAACATCACAAAATAATTACTATTTAGTTTTAATTATGTCAGGGTGAGGATCTCCCCTCTAGATAAAAAACATATTTCCCTGCTTTCAAGCATAGCTAGGAATGCTTTATTGATCTATCCAACAAACAGTGTAAAATCTTAATATGAACTATGCAACTACTATCTTTTCTTGTATCTTTATTATAACTCCTGCTAGAAACTCAATTTTAAAAAATTAAGATAATTTTATACAGTCATCTTGAAAATGACAGAAACCTTGTAATGTGCTGTTGCAGTAAAAAAAATTCTGCAATTTCACAACTTTGGTGGAAGGACTGTGTCAAAAGTAACCGCTTAGAACGCCATGCTGCTGTCAGATTGGGATGCATCAACACAGGGTAGATGAAAAAGCCAAAACAGGTCAAAACTTGCTTTGAAATTTGTCATGTCCATCCCTTATACATGTGAATGTATACACAACAAATGTACACATAATGAAAAAAACCTACTCTCAATTTACACTGAGTTAGATATATAGCATTGTTTAGATGCTAGTATATACTCTAGTATATACTCTAGTCTATACTCCAGTTTGGAGATCTCCCAAGAACACTATCTATGTATGTGTACTTTTAACAGCATTCAGACATTTCCACTACTCTGTATACTTGACTTGAGAATGGACTGTTCCCATCTAAAGTTATCCCTTCCCTGCCACTGTCTGCAAGAGTCCAGACAGGTTCCTCCACTGGACAATTCAGATCTTTTTTAAGTGCCTATAACCTGTACTTGTTCACCATAAAGGGTTCTTAAGTAAAACAGACTTCTAGCATAATATGGTCCGAAATCGATAAACTTAGTGTAAGAAACTCTGATATGAACTTTGCAAGACCTGAAGTAAGTGGTTCAGATCTTGAAAGAAAGGAAATAATGCATTTCTTTCATAAATCAGCCACTAATCTTTAACATCAGAAGAACCAGCAACCAAGAGTTCAAATATGAAATATTAGAGAATACTTTCTAAAGAGAAGCACCTTGATTAGAAAGTTAGAAAAAGGTTGGCTTTATCATAATGCCTACTAGGTACTACATGCCCTACAGGTACGTGCATTACAAGAGTTAGTGAGTTAATCACAAATAAATTTCCACAGAAAACTTTTTCAGAGCCCTTTTCAGAGAACAGCTGGATTAAAAAAGGAGCCAATTTGTGTCTGCATGGTATACAGAATCCCTAATCTGGCATTTCTTGTATTTCCAGTGCTCGATAATGCCATATTATGTTAACCTTAATTTTTATGTAATCCCTAAATTAAGTTAATGAAAATAAATCACTGCCTACAAAGCTTGCCCATAATTATTGGCTTGGATAAAGACCAGATTTTTTTCTTTCCCTTGAAAATTCTTCACTCTTCCATCGCGCTCTGAGGAAAAGAAACCTATGACAGTATTGCCAGGTAGATATCCTTCCTCAGACATTTGTTGGTAGTCAGAGTTCAGAATGCCCCACAATAATGTGCAGAGCCTAGATTGCTCCCCTTGTTAAAAATCCACTGGGATATGACAATAAATTGAATTTAATGTACAGGAATAAATATCACAAAATAAGAGAGAGAGAGATGTTGTTTGTGTATCAGAAGAGAAAGCATGTTAGTCTGTGATTTGATTGTGGGTTTTTAAGCCTATGAAAGGGAAAGCTAGTGTAAGTTCGGAATTTCCAGTCCCAACGTTTTGATGTCTTAGACATGGGGTCTTAACTTTATTTACTTGGGAAGGTCAGCATAAACTGTCCAGAACTGCAGACCTGTTTTGTTAGGTGCACAAGCTGCCATTGTCTTGTCTACCAAAGTTTAAGGGCAGAGAAGGACATAAAAAAGTTCACTGACAACCTACTCTATCCTTCTGCTCCTTAACTGCTGTTTGTGGCCTCAAATTAACAAGGATATGCTTACTTAGTCTGTTTAGTGGAGCAGCATAGGATCACCTACCATTCCAATTAGTAGGAATTTTGCGAAGTATCTATACTGGCAAACCATTACAGACTGCAGAACGACTGTCTCAGACCTTCCTCTGCTTCCCATTCTGCAGCTCAGAGATCCAGGCAAAGCCAGACCATTTACTAAGACCCAGAATACCATGAAAGTCTGCCTGGTTGTACATGCTGCTACTGAACGCCCTTCAAGCCCTCATTTCCTAGCCAGTTTCCTGACTGTGTGACCGATTCTGGTATTTTCTATTTTCTAGTGAATATATTGAATGGTATTCAAATTTAGCAAGTGCAATGGACTAATTAGCATCTTGTGCATTGGAGTGCATTTGCCTCCCTATCCAGGTAACACCTGCTTTTCTTTAGATACCCTTGACTTAGGAGATGTCAATTTTCATTTGTGCACTTTTTCAGCTACTTATGTATTCACTTAATCACAGGGGACATCTTTTGCAGTTATCCCTTTTAATACCTAATAAAAAGCTTCTTCTAGTGCAGCTCTGAATTGCCTCCTATGTCTGGAAAGCATTCACAGACACTTTCTACAGCAAGTGTTATGGAAAGAACTGCTGGCATTTTATTAACATGAGAAATTCTCTCACACTGTTTCATCCAGCTGCCTAACTTGATGACGTGGTAGCAAATTCTGAATCTGGACCTGTTTCATGCAGTTTTAAATTGTTGCAAACTGCAAGTTACAATTGCTAAATATATTTGATTTACTGAGGGAGCCTCTGCTTCTGGTACTGCTGAGTGATCAAAGCCAGGTTTTTATTGCATTACTGTATGTATTCTCCCTGTTGCTCTGGAATGAAATAGGATGTAGAGTCGATAAAAAGTTATCAACTCAAACTGCCCTCAACATTTTGATTAGATAAACATAGTATCTAATAGGTGTTTATTTCTTTTTTAAACTTGCATTTATTCAAAAATTCTGTCTAAAAATAGCAAATATTTCACTCATTATTATAAGGAATAATCTAAAGTGATTATGGGCTCTTCAGTAAGATGAGTAGCAGTGCGGAAGATTTAGCACCTGAGAGCTATTGCACAGCTCCTAAGATTATCAATAGCACAATAAAAATCCCAGACTTGCAGCTGGTGTAATATTTATTGGTCAGCAGTCTGAACCTTTATTCCTCCTTCTCCAGCCTAATCACAATGATATACTTGGTGACATTCAATCAAGGTTAAGAACAGAGGTATATTACTGCATATTAACACAAATTTTGAACTTATCAGCGACATTGCAAAGTCTCATACTGAGTAGCTGTTATTGATTGAATCTTTTTGATTTTTATGAGGACAAAAAGAATTTTTTGTTCAATATATTTTTTACAAAAACGTATTTTTAAAGAAGTTATTTTGTTTCTAAATTCCACCTTCATTCAAAAGAGCACACTCCTCTCACAAGAATTAAGAGGGTGTACAGTATAAAAATCACTGAAACTTCAAATCTGAGAACTATCATGTAATCTAAATTAACTGGAGCATTAATTTAACACAATGATGACATTCCCTGCTTTGTAATACTTGAATATTTTATAAGGATAAAGAGAGAAGATTCTCTCATCTCAGCAGCTTCTGGGATAATTATCATGGATTCAAAATCTGTCCTTTCAGCGTGGCTTTCTAAAAGTACAAGTACCAACCCCTACTTTACAATCATGCATATAAAGTGAAGAGAAGGTGATAGATGAAGACTCTTCTATTCACTTTATGAAGTCACTGATGGGTGCTCAGGGATCCAGACTGTAAACTTTCAAAGCAGAAGGAGCTCTATTATTTCCAGTACACCTTCAAAGAGTGGCAGACTACAACTAGAAGCTGGATTTAACTGCCCAACTAATTCCCTAGGACAAATGAATTGCACAAGCTGGTTTAGAGAAGACAGGGCTTGTACTCCCTCCATGACAAGTCTTATCAAGTCAAAACACTGACTACTGAAGGTGCAAGAGGAGCAGGTGTGGCTCGTTCCCTGTCGGCTGCCCATGCTGCAACACCGGCAAAGGGTGAAAGGGTTCACATCTCAGGCAAGCATCGCGCATCCCAACCAAGAGATGCATAAAACCTTAGCTGAACCATTCTGTTTCCTCCCAGAAAAGCCCCCACGCCAAAAGGGTCTGTACAGACCCATGTATCACGACCAAGCTTGCCGCAGCTGAATACAAGGGACCAAGTGGTACCGACATGAGAAGGTGGTATTTTGTGCCTCCTCTCCATTCCTCGACCAGACCACTGAACATTTATTTATTGCATTTACTTCCTTTATCCTTGCGACAGCACCTGTTACCAGGTGATTTTCAGAGCTTGGCCACCTCCGTTCTGCCCCATTCCTAGCCTGGAACGCTGAGAGGGATGGGACTGAGGCACAGAGAGTCTGCCATCTGCGACCACATCTGACGAGAATACCACCCTCCGGCAGGGTTACGTCCTGAGGTGAAGTCCACGGGTGTCTCCTGGCCAGGAAGGGCCGCGTCCCCCCGCAGCGGGGACGGGCATCAGCGGGGGCCGGCAAGGGACACCGAAGGGTGACCGTCGCACCCCCGCGCCCCAATCCATCCCCGGCCCCTCCTCACCTTGTACACATTGATGGGGATGTCGATGATGATGTGGAGCAGATCGCCCAGGGCCAAGCTGGCGATGAGAATGTTGGGGCCGTTCCTCATGCACTTGTTCTTGTAGATGATCCGCAGCAGCGTGGAGTTGCCGATGATGCCCAGGACGAAGACTAGGCAGGACACGACCGTGTTGATGTACTTGAAAGTCTCCTTGATCTCCGTCTGCCCCGTGCACATGGGGGGCGAGGCGGAGCGCGGCCGCCCGCCCGCAGCCCCCGCGCCCCTGGGCAGCGCGGCCGAGCGGCTCGCGTTGTGCTCGGCGCCGCGCAGCGCGGGCGTCGGGGCCGCGCTCTGCCGGCCCGGGCCCGGCCGGAGCGGGGAGCCGTCGTCCTCCGCGGCGGCGCGGCAGCTCAGAAGCAGCAGGAGCAGGAGGAGGGAGGGCATGGCTGTGCGGCACGGCAGATTGCCCCCGCCGCCGTCAGCGCCGACCTGCGCGGAGAGAGGGGACAGGGCGTCAGCTGCGGGGACGCCGCGCCCCGCCGCTCGCTGCCCCGGGGCCGGGACCGGAGCGCTGCCTGTCCCCGGGCGGTGCCGGCGCTGCGGGCGGCTCAGCCGGCAGAGCAGCGGCGGGGCGAAAGCCTGCGCGGCCGCGGCCAGCTGCCCCCTCCGGCCGGACCTGCTCGGCGTCGCCCCGCTCGTCTCCCCCTCACCGAGCCGAGCCGATCCTCCCCGCCCGCCGGCCGGGCGAGGCGAACGCGCTCCGCTGCTGTCGCCGCGCTCCGCGCCCCGGCTGCGTGTCCCCGCCCGGGCCCGGCCGCCGCCGCTGGCCGGCGATGGGCGCTCCGCTCGGGAGGGCGGCAGGGACCGGTGTCCGTCAGCCGCGCACCAGACCCCGTGGCCAAAGTCGCGCCGGCGGCCCAGGACCCCCCCTTTCTAAAACATCCAGGCGCATCTGGCCCATCAGTCACGGCCAGACCCCACCCGCGTCCTCCGCCCCCAGCGCAGCCCGGCCCAGCCCCCGCCCGCGGAGCCTCCCTCCCGTCTCCTGTCAGGAGCTTCCCCCGGCCGAAGGGCTCCCGGCCTCGTACCGACCGGGCCATGTGCCCTGCCACCTCCCCCTTGTCTTGTACCAGGCTGACTTGGCAGTCCAAAGAAGCAGGCTTTACGGGCTTTGAAACAATTTTTCTGGAGGGTTGTTACAAGAGGTATGGGCATTGCTGGAGGACGATTGGGAAGCAGAGGGCTCTTCCTCGCTGTCCTGTCCGTGGCTCACTCAGTAGCCGGGATTCTCCCTGCTAAAGAAATCCCCTTGCACAGCCCAAGGGGCGCGCACGCTGGAGAAGCTGCCTGTACAACATCTACACGTTTAGTGCCACGTTTTAAAGCGCTTCCCAAACTGTTCTTACATCAGAAACAGTATTTTGACTGCTCTGAAGTTGCAGTTCGGTTATCTGGTTGGTTGCCGCTTTGGGCAGCCTTAGCAAGGCGTCTGAGCTCAGTGAACTCGTTCCAGTCGTTGCACCCTTCAGTGAAGCGTAAGGAAAGGAGAAAAGAGATTTGTACAGGATTTTGTGGCGACTAAGAACAGCCTCTGCAGGTTGGAGACAATTGCATGTCTAACTAAAGAGAGTTGAATTTAAAACTGTTTTTCAGCATCTCTGTGCGCATCTCCCTGATGTTCTTTTTTCTTAAATCATTCTGGACGCTAAATCTTGAATATACACATGCTTTGTTACAGAAGCAACCTGCTCACCTACATTATTGACATACCCATACGGGAAAACACTGAAAGCACATGCTTTTTTTCAAAAATTGGCAATCGATTTATCTAATCTTTCCAGAATCTTCTGCTGACATACCCTTGCACTACTGGAGCAGACAGCCTTTTCTGGTCCTCATTTAACTTCCTTTTCACCTCTCCATCTTTGTCTAAAAGACTTCTTTATTAAACACCTTCTCATTCAATCATTCTTGATAAATTTCCGCATTTACGTCACAGTGATTCTCCCCCCCCACCCCTCCCCCCATTTTAAATTACAGTATGTGTGGAATAAAGTCATTAAAGTCACTTCAGACTGTACAAGGGTACCTGGAGGCTGATCGCACTCCAGCTGGAAGACTGATCTTTCCAAGTTCAGGCTTTTCAAGACTGCATTGTGCAACATGATTCATTTTTAAACACCATGGCTGATTCCTTTCCCTAAGTATGAACATTGAATTCTGTATTATATTCGGAGCCCTGGGGATTTAAACAGTCTTTTCAGTTTTCACATTTGCATTTTCTTAATTTCCAGTTCAGCAGTATGTAAGTGAACAATGTTTTGGTAAATGCAATATTGATTTAGAAATTCTTGCCGATTAACACAGCATTAACTTTAATCTCAAAATGTTTTTTTACTTGCAAGGTTCCAGCTGAGTCTCAAAGGCTTCTATCCAGACAATCAAGAAATACATTGCAACTACAGTGAGACATGTTTGCTAACATTTTTATTATCACCACTCCTTAAGATGTTTGCAACTAGTGGCATCTCTATTGCTGCCAATTGCTTCAGCTCCAGAAGTTTTAGTAACACCAATTTAGTTTCTGAAATATTTAATGTTAGTATATACAAACTTAGTATTTACAAACCTTCAGGCAGATGCTGATACCCGAAGCATATTGCTCTTTAATATTGCTCAAATGAGTCTATGTGACAAAGCATCTAAGCTGCTTCTAGCTGCAACTACCTGAATTTACCACCTTTTCAGTTTCTAGTATTTTTTTCAGATATTTGAGGAATTAAACCCAGCATATAGTGTGGAATAAGTCTGCTTTAATTAATGAAAATTAAAGTGTTTCACATAAATTTATGTGAGGATTAAGATAATACTGTTTTAAATACCAAGACCATATCAGATATCTTGGCAAATTAGCTGTAATTTGAATGAAGATCAACTAGCAAGGTTAATTTAGACTTTGACAGGAGAAAAACATCTGTAAATATAATAAACTTGTGCCCTTTAAATGGCCTCTGCAAATTAAGCTATGAAAGAAATTCCTTACTGAACTGTATGGAATACATTATATAAGATTATGTAAGCTGCTGCTAATGTGTCTGGCTTTTTTTTTTTTTTTTTTTTTTTTTTCCCTGGGAAGCAGAAATACTCCTTGTTCTATGGAAAGTTCACTTTTGTACAAAGCAGGGAAAGCTGGTCCCTCCAGACTGCCTGTTAGTCATTTTATTGTATTCTGCTTTTCCAATGCATTTCATCCCACCAGATATTAACAATTATGTGAATTAGCCTGTCACTGTTTTAATTATAAGTCAGATGCAGCATTTCCATCAATGACTGATAATGTTCGGACTTTTTTTTCTAATTTGGAATGCCATTTACAATGTAAAAAGACTGGATAACTTGTAATCATCACCAGGATGATTTTTAACAGAAAAAATACTCTAAGTCTATTATGTTACATGTAATATAAAACATGAGAATAGGTCACAATTATGGCATCAAAAAGTCCTTTAATTAACAAGCTTATGAGACACACTGCAGGATTGTATATGTTAATTCATATAATACTTTATTGAATCAATGAGAATTTTGTTATGAGTTTGCAGGTACTTTTGCAAATACCATTAGCTTTCTGCTTATGTTCAGCAGAAGTCTGTTCCATCAGGCTTACTTTTCTTTTTATTGAGTCTGGTGGAAATTTGCCCACTAACTGGGGCAGGTCTGGGATGAATAGAAAGAATAGCTGTCTCAGTGTGAGCCACTCATTAGACGCATGAGTTGAAATAAAGTCAGAAAATAGTCCTCTGTGTTACAGAAGTTACTATAGAAACATTACCAATGGCAATTTTGAAAGACTAAGTACTTTGATAAATTGAGATATTAAGATATTGCAGTTTTGTAACTGCATATGTTCATGTACTGGGCAGATGATAAAGAAGAATGACATTATCGGTCTGTTTTTTTTTAGTCTAAACTTACACGAAAAGATGGAATTCTTTTTAGTGTGATGTATAGCTATGCTTTGTCTTTTTCTACAAAGCAAAGCAACTTCCATAAATAATAGCGTTGTCTGTCAATTGCAGTGTATTGACATTATACCTAATGTATTTTATCATAAAAAGTTACAATAAAACCCAACCAGTAGATAGCACCAATGAAATATGAAGTTTGGATGCAGATATCAGTTTTAATGTAGGTTACATTGTATATGATTGCAAGATCAAAACAATGAACAACAATCAAATTTGTACTAAGAAGAAAACATTTGTCTGTCTCTTATAGTCTTTTTATTTGGAGCTTGAGGATTTTTTAAAATGGAATTAAGTTCAAGCCTTTGAGTCAGACTGGTTGGCAACTGAAATTTTTCTTCCTGTCTAACTCTAAAACTAAAACCAATATGCCACTTAGTAAAATTTGTTCCCCTCATCCTTCCTATTCAGCAGCAGCAAATTACAAGGTAAATTGCAGTCCTGAAACTGATAATGCATGTAATTAAATTGAGGTTTAAAACACACCGAATCACTGTCTCTTCAGGGAGAACATACTGAAATGAGTTTGGAGAAGTAGATGCAGGTTTGAAAGAACAGTATTTCTGAATTTTATGGATATGATTAAAACTTTTTTTGTCCGTTTGCTTATTCCCCATGACACTTCAATAGAATAGAGGTGCTTACTTCTAAATTCCAGCTGTAATAGAAGTTTGGATCAGAATCGCCCAGGAAGTCTAGATAAGATCAGTTGTTTTAAAAAAAAGTGCATATTTCAGCTGCTGTGTAATATATGCATTTATACAAGGGAGGTGATAACTGACCATACATTGTTTATGTTGTTGCATAAATATTACTCCAGGCAAGCTTTTCAAGTCTGGAATAAATTAATTTCCAGCCAAAATGCCTGACCTCCACAAGAGGTGCAGTGATCCACTCATCCATGCTTTTCTGCAAGTGTGGCCATGTAACACACACTGTGTTCATTTGGATAGAGCAAAATGCCAACACATTTTGGCTTTAATATGTACTGATAAGCTGCACACCAATAAAATCATTCAATGGAGAATGCTCAGAATAAGGAAATCCATGCTGTGAAGTAAAAGAGAGATTTCATGTGCCAGAGAGCTGGCTGTCCATGGGCTTCTTGTTAACTTCATGCTTGGCTCTGCACAGGATGGTTCCACCTAGCTACAAAATCAAATCTATTACTGTGGGGACAGGCTTAAGCAGTGGTGAAAGCTGGTTCTTGCCACAAGGTGCTGGGGTTCCTACCAGGGAGTAACATGGCTGTACTTAGTAACAACTTAAATAGTCCCTGGGATCCTCTGCTTGCGCTGGAGAGGGAGAGACTTCCATTTCTAAGGTGAGAGTTGTTCCCTTGAGGAGACTTAATGATCTTAAGGGTCTTTTCCAGCTTTAGTGGTTCCATGATTCTGTGGTTTTCACCAAACTGCACTGACAGACTGAGGGAAATAAGCAAGAGATAATGTTTAGGTGCCATATACCCAAGAGGTATAAGTACTGTTTATGTGGTTGACTGGTAGCTACTCAAATGCTCAGAGATCTTGAAAAGTCTTTTTACAATTTATGTCATGACCTTGGGCTCTAAGATTTTCTTGTATAAGACATAAAAAGATCTCACACGTGTAAGATCAGACTTTTGAAGAAGCTCTTCAAAGACTTTTATTTCAAATAAATATTGGATTGAAAATGAAAATAGTGCTTGGACATTTTCTCAGTTTTGGGTGTTGGCCAAAAAATATCTTTGTAGCTCATCAGCTCTCAATTCAGAGAATACCAGAGCACTTCTGCATGTCTGCAAAGACTGATCCTGGCTATTATCTTTTGGAAGTTCCTAACACTGCTGGTTCTACTGGAAACCATATTTTTGGTAGGAGGTGTTTGAGAGGCCCAGATCTAATGAATTAAAACCACACTCTTTCAAATCAGTGCATCTGCTTGATGACATGGCTACTTTAACTACATTTTTCCAAGTGTTGTTGAAGGATTTGTATTCTATGTGGCATTCTGTGGTTTCTATAGATGGAAGTCTTCTCAGAACATTGACAAACAGAGACCTTAATGTATTGAAAACAGGCATGTATTATTGTTACCTTGTGCATTTTGCAACAAAATCTACCTTCTAGCATTTAAAAATGTTGTAGTGCAGTAATGTCTTCTCCTTTTGTATAGTAAAGGAGTAAAGGCTCAAACTGTTAATATCCATTTTTACATAGAGCTATATTTGGTGCTAGAAGATTGTACACTGTCAGCCAAGGCAATAAGGAATTCTGTCTCTAAATGCTGTTTTATTTGTAGAAGGTGGCCTCTGGAAGAAGCCTCAGCATCTGACTTTTTATTGATGGTACCAAGATTTTCTGGGTTCAAAAACTTTCCTTCCCTTACAAAAGTGTGTCACATTATTTTAACAGACGGAGGAATCTGGGCTTGAAGACCTGATAGGTCCTTTACTTCAGGTGTATTAAAATAACAGTGACCTTTAACTTAACCCCTACAGGTATTGACTTGCAACATCAAAGTCCCCACTATGTAGCTACATGATGGACTCTTCTCTTAGTTTGCTGTCTTTTTTTCTCCCAGGTGCCTTGGAGTTATTTTGCTTTGTTTTTTCTGGAATCCATTTTGATTTCTAAATTACTGTGGTTTTGTGTGACATTTTATCCTGCTGTCTTTGGTCCTTCAGTTGAGTAAGTTTGGTAGCCACAGATGCTATCATCAGAATCACATAGGAGTTGAGGTTGGAAAGGACTTGTGAAGGTCACCATCTTTGTGTCTCTTTACTGCTGTCTCTCCAGTCACTCTGTATCTCTTTTGGATTGAGGAGCCCAGAACTCTGGTGTCCAGCTGGCACAAACATGAATTTGATACGGTCAATCCACTTGCAGACCTTTACAGAGCCTTACCTTGCTTGCTTCTGAGGCCACAGATCTACAGTAACATTTTGTAGATGCTCTAGAAACCTGGTCATATATTTGCTCTTAGATCAAGCCACGATTCCCTGAAGTGGACTTCTTTGCTCCTAACAGCAATCTATTTTTTATCTCCAGGAAATGGAGTATTCTTGTTTCAAGAGGAACTCTCCAAAGCTACTTCCTGCTCAAAAATACATTTTGATTTCTCCAGGGAAAAGTTCTCCCTAACCTGTTTTTAGCTCTCTCCCATCCTTGACCTTTAGGTATCATTTTGTTTTCATCTTCCCTTCATGACCCTTCTTTCTCTGTTCTGTTAGGGTACCTATATCTCTTTCTTTTAAGCTTCCAGGCCAGTGAAATAATTTCCTCCTCAATGTCAGTCAGAAATAAAGTCCTTAAACTCTTCCCATCACTTTTTTAGGCTGGACACCTTCTGCTACTGCCATTCATTTTTTTCAAGTAAATGCCCTGTTATGGCTCAGCATCAGTGCACACTTCATTTTCTCCTAATTGTCATGGGGTACAAATGTAGTCTTCAAGGTCCAGCTCTATCTCTGTTCCATTGTTTACTCTTCTCCACAGCTACTTTCTTCAGTTTTCCCTGATCTCATCTTACTGTTTTTTGGTGCTTCCTTTTTTTCAAATTAATATTTTATTTTTATAACCCTGTCATTGAATTCCTGCAGCTGGCATTATCTCTTCCTGTTATACCTGATATACTTCCTTAAGCCTTGACCACATCTATTGAAATCATCCCATAGAAAAGCTTGAACTTTGCTGGAGGACACTGCCACAGAATACTATTTCTTCTCAAGGCAATCCTCTGGTTTCTTCTCCAACTCTCCTGCTTCAAAGCTTCTGAATATGACATGGATGTATTACCCTGCGAGATCTTCATAGTACAGATTCTCTGCCAAACAGCATGACTCATATATCTGTTCTGAAAAAACTGACATTCAAATATGGCTCCTATTATCTCACCTTCCTACATAGGTGAAATTTGCTTTTTTTTTCACTGTTTCATTTTTTTACGTCTGGAAACTTGATCTTGCTCCCTTCCTGTTTGCAGAAGCTGATGCCTCCTCTCCTTCATAATGCCAGTATTTTCCTACAGATGTGTTTATAGTCTTTTTACTGTAGCGTAATAAGGTTGTGATCCTGTAGTAGGTGGGCAGAATAAAGTGTATTTAATTCTGTGCTGAAATTTCAACTTCAGGTTTCAGAAAGGCTATTCAAGCAGGTGAGAAGTTCTTAGAAAGTCTATTCCAAATTTAGCTGTGGTCCACAGGAATTTATCTTGCTAAAAGCTCTTTGTAAACTGGGAATAAATTCTCTAGTCTTTTTTACCTGCAGATAATGATAATGTCCTTAAAGTAAATAAATATTCAACTTCTTAAAAATGACAAGTAGATGTTGCATTTTCCAAGATTCTTCTCCAATATTCTCACCGTTCCAGCTCCATGGTGTTCATTTCTCATTCTCCACCATGCCAGTCTCCTGATGACCCAGAAATTCTACTCTAGCATATCTTTGTCTTCCTGTGCTTGCTAATCTGCACAACAGATAAAATGATTTGGGGATTTACTCTTGTGCCCATTGTTCTTTTTTTTTTTCTGGTGTGGCTGACATTTGTATACAATTGTGTTTTAGAATGTGACCACGTAAAATGTGCAAAGTAATTGAACAGCAATTCACAGTACTGTATTATCTCATGTTAATACAGGCATGTGCATTCAGTTTGGGCTAGCACATGCAGTTCTGGGCACTTTTTGGAAACAACTTTGACCCTCTAGAACTCAGTCTATGTCCATGTCTGTTTTTTTGTTTGTTTGTGTGTTTCTAGTCAGGAATAAAATTGTGCAATGACTATCTTCTTCTTCATTTCTTTTCCAAGCCAGCAGCTGAGGAGGAAAATTAAATGGCAATGAAGAAAAACAAGTGCAAATATTGCATCTTCCAAAAGGGTCATCCTAATTTGGGTAAAATGTCAAAGAGGATTTCAATATATCTTAGCCATTTCCCCTATTTCTGTTCATAGTCAGCAGAATGAGCTAGCTTCTATTATGTTAAAAATAAAGTACCAAAGTTGTATTTTCAGGTTAAATATAAAA
Source organism: Sylvia atricapilla (assembly GCF_009819655.1). Taxonomy (NCBI): domain Eukaryota; kingdom Metazoa; phylum Chordata; class Aves; order Passeriformes; family Sylviidae; genus Sylvia; species Sylvia atricapilla. The sequence goes on from NC_089141.1 coordinate 66,537,081, forward strand.
GAATGATAACCTATTAGCCCATGTTCTCATACTAATTCCTTGCCCACTTACTCTAATGACGTGAATGAGCATCATTCCTTTGTCTATTTTTAAACACAGAATGCTTTTGCAAACAAGACACTTTATTTTAGTGTGAATTTCCTGGGTAAATACAAGTTACATCCCTCAGATATAATTCCGGTGCATTTAGATTGATGCAAACCCTCCTTTGGATCACTTGACTGAAAGCTTTTCTTTCATAGCTGTGTTATGCCAGAAGTCCAGATGCAAAGAGCAAAAAGCCATGAGAATTAGGGGAAAGATAAGATACCATAACACTTAAGAATGCAACAGCAATTTTCTCTGCTTTTGATAACTTTTGTAGCAACATCTAATTTGCCAGAAGTATCTTATTGGTACAAATGTAAAAATGTTAAAACTAATTCCTTATAAGTTTCAATCCTTTTTATGGACTGATAATACAGATGAGCAGATTTACTGCTGCTTATTGATGGCATAAGGCAGTTTGGGTTAGTTAACACTGTTATGCTTCAGACCAATAATGAGCCTGTCAATGTATCTGTGCTTGCACTATATTAATAGTGATATTAATAAAAGATATTTTCCACTCCCTTTCTGAGCATTCCTTTTTCAGCTGTTATTTTCAGTGAACCTTTTGCCCCTTTTAATATTTTAAACCTCAGCAGGATCAATAGGTGAAAGATGAAACTGGTACATATATTTATTGCATCCGGAATAAAAGGGAAGGCAACAGCTAAAGAATTGGATTCCTTCCCTAATTTTTCATGTTAGCTGTAAATGTGTAAACAGTGGTTACTACCACATATCAGCAGCTGAGTAATTACAGAAACACGGAATATGCTGAGCTGGAAGGGACCCAGAAGGAACATTGAGTCCAACTGCTGGTCCTGCACAGGACCAATTCCAAGAGTCGCACCATGTGCCTGAGAACATTGCCCAAATGCTTCTTGAGCTCAGACAGGCTGGTGCTGTGACCTCGTCCCTGGGAAGTGTCTTCCAGTGCCCAGATACCCTCTGGATGAAGAAACTTTTTCTAATATTCAGCTTAAACCTCCCTTGACACAACTTCAAGCCGTTGCCTTGAAGCTTGATGAATACATTCCTGAGAATGTACATCAGCCATCATTTCTGATGGCTTCATATCCCATTTATTATCACCCCCTTGGCAGGTGACATGCTTTGTGAGTATGCCAGCCCACTGAACCCCATGAACAGTTATGGACCTAAACAATACTCTTCAAGGGCAAGTTTTGGGAAACAGGATAGTGTAATTCCACATATTTCTGGATGGATGGGTGAGTTAAATTTACCACTCTTGAGAGAACCTCACACAGCGTTGTGGTTATAACTGTTCCATCTAGGCCTGGCCTGGATAATGCCTGGGTGTGTTATGGATGGGATGTGATGATGATTCAGACTGTTCCAGTAAAAAACCTGGACACAGACACTTTATATATATATATATATATATATATATATATATATATATATATGGGATGGGATGTGTTGTGGAGGAGAGAGTTTAGATGTGTGCAAGTAAGTTACAGCATGCCTAGGTTCCTGACTAATCCTACTTACTGGTACAGACAGATCCTGCAGGTTCCAGGGAAGCCTTGAAGACAGAGGAAGACAGACTTACAGTGGACCTTGTAGTGGCCTTGTGCCAGCAAGGAATGACATGTAGTTCGTAAGTCACTGCCCCAATATAAGCAGACAAAGCTCTCACAGAGTCAGAGTAGGATCCACTTGTGCTGCAGATAGCACAGAATATGAACAGCTGATGGAAAAGGCCCATCTGACAAAACAACGGAGCATAGCAGTCTGAACTGTAAGGGAATCGCAGCTGTGCAACAGGGGAAAAAAAAAGAGCCCTTCCCTTTCTAAAGCTAGGTGGAGACCTGAGTAGCCTAATGAATCTCTGCAGGTTGGCCATAGTATGTCTAAACAGCACTGTGTCAATTCTCCAAGAGTAGGAGGCAAATAAAACTTCCATCAATGACTAGACAATGTTTTCTGGATAAATGGAGCTCTGTTAGTTCCTGATCTCCTTGTTTACCCACTAAGAGTGTGCTGGAGGCTGTACTTTGCATTAATGTAATTTACAAGCTAGGCATCTGCATGATAGATGCTAAACCTGAAGCAGCTTTTATAAGATTTCTTTGCATGAATAAAATCAGTTGTCTCTGAAGGTGATTAATTGCATTTGGACTTTAGGGTGTAAGACTGCTCAGATGATTTGTTTTCTGGGTAATCTATTATTCTCTCTCCTTTGAGTCTGGTGAGAGTATAGTGAGTAATTCAGACTTAATTTTCAAACTTTAGGCAGTTTAAAATTAGATGAGGTGATGCTTAGTGTCTGAGGTTTAGCTCAAAGAAGGTTTAGGATAGGATAAATAAGCAAAAAATATAAGGTGTTTCCTACATCTGTTTACTGAGTTTATTGGGATTCCTTAAATTTGTCTGTGTCTTGTCATATAAATTTTAGATACACTCAAGGACAAATGATGCCATATTGTCTCTTTTATCATTCATTCCTCATCTTAACATCTGTTTCCTAACCAATTATTTCTCTACATGTAACATTAGTCACCACTTAAGCCACCAGTAAATTTGGATCATCTTTTCTAGACAATAGCTGGGTGCATATTCTATACAGTTTCTATTTCTAAAATCACAATTAGAGTAACATATACTTTGATTCAAATGGGTTAATATTAATGATTATGATGAAACATTTCCTTTATCTCTATTTTTGGCTGAAGGAATTAGCCATAAGCTCAGACCAAAACAAACTTTTCCTTGGCATTGATTCAGATGTTTTTAACCTAATCCTCCTCTTTGGGAAATCAATAATGGCAGTCACATTGGTCTTCTGGAGGGAGAGACAGGGCCATTCATAATAAATATATTTTGTGAATTCAATTATCTTAAAAACACTGATACCAAAATAAATAAATTCACATCAGTAGTTTATTTTTCTGGACAAAATCCAGGTGAAATAAATATGTCATGAGCAAAGGACACAGGATACTCTACATTCCTGAAGAGACTTTGACATTCTAACATTTTTGTACTTAAAAATGAAAAACAATGTTTTCTGATGAATTGAATTTTTTAATGAATCATCAAGTTGATTAAATTTACTGAGACTATATAAAAATCTAAAAACAATTTCAGTGGAAAAGAAATGTTGACTGAATTTGATGGCTTAGGCCTTGTTGACTATGCACAAATGGCAATTGAATACAAGTTTTGACCTGAGAGGTTCACATTCTCATACAAGTTATTTGATGAGTGTCATACAAGTGTCATACAAGTATGAGTGTCAAAATTTGAACTGGTTTAGTTCCAACTAAAGTATGAACTTAACTGAGTAATTTTCATTTGGAGTTTATTTTTCCCAGAACCTAAATATTCGGTGGGAAAAGATTGACATATACAGACTGCAATTTGAATCTGTTGGAAAGAAAGGAAACTTAGAGCAATAATGCATTTGGTTTAGATGTCTCTTCCACCATATATTACAAGAAAGCTAAGCAGTATGAAAATGTGAGCTCATGTATTGTTCTGCTTCCGCCAATCTTTTTGTTAGAAATAGTCCCTGAACAGGTTTAACTAGAAATAATTACCTATGTAAGTTGTCACGCCAGTGAAGGTCAATGGGTAGAATTTGTCTGAGATAAATAATCTTCCCTTCCCTTCCCTTCCCTTCCCTTCCCTTCCCTTCCCTTCCCTTCCCTTCCCTTCCCTTCCCTTCCCTTCCCTTCCCTTCCCTTCCCTTCCCTTCCCTTCCCTTCCCTTCCCTTCCCTTCCCTTCCCTTCCCTTCCCTTCCCTTCCCTTCCCTTCCCTTCCCTTCCCTTCCCCTTCCCCTTCCCCTTCCCCTTCCCCTTCCCCTTCCCCTTCCCCTTCCCCTTCCCCTTCCCTTCTCCCAAAAGTGCTGAGAGAGAATTACCCACTGGCATTTGCTACAGTAGGAAAAAAGCCTTTTGCTTAATGATTTGCTGTGATTAGTTCACTTTAAGAGACTAGTGGCAAAATGAGGGAAAGATATCAGGCAGGAAATGATGAACAGGTTTTTTGGCAAGCTTGACACATCACCACTTCAGATGGGCTGAAAACTTAAAAAAGAAAGGTTATGATTATAATAGTGGTTATTTTTTAATAAAAAAAAGTGGGATGTTTCACTTTTGCACTGCTATTCCTGCCATCACATAGTTTGTTGTTTATCTTGATTTATTACAAGTCTCTGTAACTTCATGCTTTTCTAAAAAAAAAAAAAAAAAAAAAAAAAAAATTAACTCCACATCAGGGCTTGTGAATGTCCCCAGATATGATAACCTTAGGCATATGTTGTAGGTTTTCATTTCAAGCAACCGATTCCCAAAGTACAATGACAGGAATTCGAGTTAGTAAGTAACAGGGCCTTTATTTCCCCAGAGATACAAGTGTGGAAGTCAAGGGAAATACAATGACGTTGTTAATGTTTTATTTATAACCGTTGGTAGTCCCACCCTTGGCTACATTGTCTGAACTGTTCTGTTATTTTCATAAAAAGCACAACAGGCAATTTCTATTTTATACAGATGATTTATTTCTACACGTGTGAGGAGGAAAAGCTCCTTTTTATTGGCTGTGATCTATTAAAAGACTTGTCATAATAATTTATGCCTTAAAACACTGATTAGGTGAGCTAGATTAATTGGATAAACTAGGAAGGTGTAAGATTCTGGGAATTCCTTTTCATCTCACAAAAGATAATCTGACTTTAACCATTACTTCTGTGCTGATAAGTACTCTGAAGTTGCAATGATGATAGGGTCTTCAAGAAGCCATCACAGGATTTTGCTTGCTTTAGCATAACTGATTGCCAGTTGTTCAGTATAATTCCTGGTATTTTACAAAAGAACTTCTTTTGTAAAATGAAGTAAGATTATAGGAAGCACAGTTAGACTCACAATTCATGATGCCTTTTCCAAAATCAAACCAATTAAATCTGTTTAACATTGGTTTTAAATGGTTACAGGGCATCATTAGCTGAAGAACTAGATATGTATCTGTCAGTATATTTTAAGAAATTACAATTACATTCATGTAGTTTTGGCACTGTCACAGTTAGGAAGTACTTGAGAGAAATTCATGCCAGGTTGTCATGAAACACAACTAATTAAGTTCAAACAACATTTAAATATTTGGAGATCTGCTGGTTTATCCAAAGCTTTCCAAAATTTGCCCATGATTTTCTGTATGAAAACACTTCATTGAGTACTTAGCCAGTTACCAAGTCTGAAGTGAATGCAACCAGAAACATCACAGATCTTTATAATGTGGTTTTAAGTGTCTCACTAAAGTAGTCTGAAGTCAATTAATTGCAAATTGTGTGAATCAGCTGCTAATCAAGTAAACTGTTATTAGGAAAAGTAACAGAACAGGGTTTTGTTTTTAAGGTGTTTTGCAGAATCAAGCAAGTTATTTAACTTACAAGACTGCTTAAAATAAAGGAAGTCTTCAGATTCTATCTCAAAGGACTCCTGTGAACTCCAGTGAGATGAACTCATGCCAATATTATGAGATATGGCTGTCACCTGAACTGATATATGAATGAAGGCCTGGAAGCCTTCTTTGAATGGTATCAGAGGATGAGTACTTAAAAGGTAACTAGGAAGTGGAAAGAAGTGTCTAAGTTACTTTAGATCATGCAGCTAGAGACTTCAGACATCCCTACAGATATCCAGGACTGAATACAGGAAGATCCTGTCTGAAAAGCGGTTGAAGAACAATCTTAATTAAGGAGCTTCTTGAGAGCTGTGGAGCAAAAAGGAAGACTATATGCTGTAGTGTAGTATTTGGATTTTTCCTCATGAGTCAATAAAGAACCCTGAAGGAAATAGAATTTGACTTTTCCAGAGAATGAAGTTATTAAGGAGAAAACAGATTCTGAAAGAACTGCTGCATTTGACAGTAGGTAATGTCAATGCTACAGAGACCTGATGTGGCATTATTTCAGTTATATTTGTGGGGATCTGCTCTTAATGGCATTAGTAAGGTTTCCAGGCTGATTAATAGGGACCAAATCACAAAGACAGATGTGTAATATAAATGTGGCAGATATTTAATATTTGATATGAGTTTTGTTCTGCATTATCATGCAGAAGCCAAGCAGTGTGTTCTGATGTGTCTTCATGCACTCTCAGCTATCAGAAAAAGCAAATGCACAGCTGAATTTTGGCAGGCACATGTAGCAAAATGTATGGTAAGCAGGATAAACTGAAGAGCTATGATAATATTAATATGTAGCCTTAGATATCTTTTCTTACTAAATATTTGAATTTAGGTGAATTTCCTGTTGTGTCCCTGCTTTTTTTCTTTTTTTTTTTTTTTTCCATTCTTACCAGTTTCATATCATCCCTTTGAAAGACTTTCTTTCCTTTGAAAGATTTATTTTTTTTTTCTTTTTATTGAAGATTATGCTGCTGCAGAATGACAGAAAAGCTGATGTTTGGAAGGAACCTCTGGAGACCATCTGGTCCAGTCCCTTGTCAAACAGGACAATGCACAGCTGGATGTCCAGGACCATGTCCAAGAAACTTAAATATCTCCAGGTTTAGAGATTCGACAATCTCCCTGAGCAACCTGAGTCAGGGCTCAGTCACCTTCACTGAAAAAATTGTGTCCTGATACTCAGATGAAACAGGTAAAGATGCAGGGAATGATCTGGATTGCACACTTGCAACGTTTGAGGGTAGGGGGAGAAGCCTCAGTGACATGATGCAATCTCATTATGTATCTTGTGCAGTTTTCCTGTGTGCTGAAGATAAGGCTGAGAATAAGATTTCTACCTTTCATAGAAACTAGAAAACTAAAGGCTTTTTTAGGCAATTAAGTGGTAGGAAATTACTGTCTGAACTAGAATTAAATTTAGTCTCAATTTATGTGGATGTGTGGACAGAACGGAATAGATGGGAATTATACTGATCCTAGTAAAATATATTATGCTGTCACTGCAGAGATAAGACATTAGTAGGTACCTTTTGCCACATGTTGCTGGGCCTGTGCAGCAATAATCAATTTTCTGTCAGAGGAAAAGTCATATAATGACAAGTGGTAAGTTTGGAAAACCTGATAGATCTTTTTTAACCCTGTGAGATCACACTGCATTTTACCTAATACATTCATGGAAACCTTTTCTTCCACTACCAATAGTACCAGTGTTCCCTTAGTTTTTTACTGTTAAAATCATGCTATAATTGAACAATAGCTGTCTAGGGGACTTGATTATCCACCACATTACTGATGATTTTTAAAGTGTAACATTTTATTAGTTCATTATGAATACACTGTGTGTCAGTATTGTTTCCTTCTGTTTCCAGTTCTGAATTTCTAAATATGTTTGATTCAGTTGTGCTTTCTTTTTGTACGAAGCTTTTATTTTTTTTTCCCTTGGCTGTGACTGAAATGCAGAAAATAACAGAAGAATTATGAGCCCAAAAAAATAAGATATGGATAATTTCTGAAACAAGAAGGGCATGTTAGAATGTGTCCTATGTAAAATGCTGGTGATGCCCTGTGCTCCATATTTACACTTCAAAAGTGATTTGGGTTCTTTGTGAGACACCCAGGGTCTTAGACAATTTATCTTTACCCAGGTGTAACCTTGAGAATATTTTCCCATCACTCCAATAGCAGTGGAAAGAAAGTACTTCCATTATCTTCCATAACAAATCCTGAATATTTGCTTGTTCCAGAAGTGGAATGTACTTTAAATTTAGAGGTTCCACATAAGATTTTGTTTTCCTATCGAAGTATCATACAGGCAGACTTGATCTGCCAGTGTGGTGATCACTTTTCCCGACCCTCTTAGGGTGGTTAAACAAATACTCCCAGTGGATTCTGGTCTGAATTTCCCTTGACTAAGGACAGTCCTAAGGCAGGGCTAGGTTCTCATGTTACTGATGAGCCCATATCAAGGCATATAAACAAGTGGTGCTGTCTTAGCCAAAGAACAATGAGACAAGCAAAAGAACAAATGAGCAGCCAGTAATCTGATCCAAAATATCTCTCATCAGTGTGAAATACTGAGTATGCTAGTGTTTTTAATTATATATGGCTTACTGTTTTGAATAAACAAGCCCCAAAAGATAATGATAATCCAAAACCAGACCACACGAGTGTTTGGAATAATTTTTGTGACAAGCTGCAATTTGTTCCAGGAGAGAAAAAATAATAAATCATTCTTAATTTGTGTTGTTTTGATTTGTCCCTCTTGACATCATTCCTTTTAAGATGCCTAAGTATAATCCTTCCTTGTTTTTTTCTGCCCATACTAGTCTTACTTTCAAGGGACCACTAAGAGAAGATGAAGCTTCTGTAAGTGATTGATTGTCTGGTGAGAGTCAAGACCGTGCTGTGGCTGGAGAGCAAAACAATGATGTTTTTATCCAACTTTCTTTCAAGACTTTAAAGAAGAGTTGATAAGAACTTGCCAGGATAATCCTGAGGCAAACTGCATGAGGTTTTTGTGCTTTAGCCTGTCATGCACATTGCTTTTGTTATTGCACTGAAGAAGTTTACTGGTTACTGACTGCTCACAAACCAGTGCAAAACAGAGACAAATTTGGGGCTTGCTGAAACTCTGTTGTATTTCTCAAAAAGGTATAGCCAACTCATCTAAGTTAGATCATAACTTAACCTAAAAAACCATCATGTCTTGCTAGTGGTTAAAAGCAGTTAGGCATTTCTCAAGAAAGAGATTTTTATTAGAAAGTTGCAGTTGAAATCTAACATCTTTTGAGGAATGGGCTGTGTTAGATAAAGATTTCCAAAGGAACCATTTCTCAAAGCAAGACAACCACTTTTGGCATGCAGCATGAGCAATTTTGTTTTGTCCAAGATATTTAAACAAGGTCAGTTCATCAGCATTTATCCTGCTCCTTTGAAATTATACTTTGAAAGAACTCCTAACTTTGGGAGGCCGGGTCAGATAGGAGCTGTTTTCCTAGGGCTGTGTGACCAGTTCTATCCTTATTTTTTTGGTATCTGCCATAAAGAGAAATGAAAGAAGGAAAAAGAGGAAAAGAGCTTGGGTATATATATCGAGAACTAGATCAGAACTCAGGAATTATGTAGGTGATGATGAGTTTAAGCTGAAACAAAATGCATACAAATAAAACTACACTCAGGTACCACACAACTTGAAACACTCAAATACCATTTAAAATTCCCTCTGTGACTTTCATGTTTCCAGCTACACCCAAGTTTGCTCTGTTTTGAGCAGGGCTGAGTGTCTGAGCCTGAGTTGCAATGTGGATGGTGAATATTCCTTTGCCTGTGTTCCCTGATAGGCCCAATACACCTAATGTATTCAGGGTGTGTGTAACACACTGACAGGTTTGGCTGACTGCCAGCTGGTGGATGGGGTCCGCCGCTTGGGACCCAGAGAGCCACAGCCACCCCAAAGGATGTCTCGCTAGAAACAGCTCCTTGGGGGGTCAGGGCGCCCCTCAGCTGGCAGAGGGGCTTCTCAGCTTCGGGCAGAGCAGTGATTTTTCAGCTCAGTGATTTCAGCTCTCAGTGATTTCAGCTCATGCCCTTGTGAGTTAGCCCCTCTTTTAGCCAGCCGTGGTGAGAGAGAGAGAGCTTTCGTATGGAATTTCCGCAGGTGGTACTTTATTGAGAGGGTACCAGCGAAAGGGATCCAGGGACGAGGAACCTCTGCCAACCAGAGGAAACTCAGGGGTTTTTATGGGACACCAGGGTGGGAGGAAAAGGGTACAGAACCAATCAATTGTAACAGATCTACATAAAATCCCGAAGGGGCTTATGGGTCTCCAGACAGGTTGCCGTAGCTAGGATGTTTGCCTTTTTGTCCTAGGGGCTCAGGGTGAAATTGCGAAATTCTTCCTTAACTCCTCAGCTTAGCTCCCTCCCGGGCAGAGCAGCCGGGGCTCCGCCCACCTCCACAGCTGACTCTTTTTTTTAAAATGACAATTTTAAAATGACAAATTAAAATTTTTAATTATGCTTTTTACACAACAACTCAATGGGTTTTGGCAGCATCTTTCAGGGCTTTTGCCGTGTTTAATTTCATGCAGACACTGAGTGAACTGGAAACAAGGATGAGAAATTTTGTCTCTTCTCGCACTGTTTCTGATCATTTAACTAGATCATCACCCTCCTCAGCATGCTGTTCCTTTCTGGCCTGAATATTTGTCTGCACAGAGTAGAACCATTTTTTTAATAGATCACTATTTTGTTTTTTTTTTTTTCCCTAGGAATCCAAGTAGCAGAAAGAAAAATTTAATCTTGGAAGAGCAGCACTCCGAATGCACACAGGCACAATGGCACAGCAGGTACCTTGATTCATTCTCTGCTTTGTTGCCTAGCTTAGAACCTATTTTAATAATGACCGAAATAAAAAACTGGCATGTGAATTCCAAAATGTATTTTCCCTGCCAAAAGCTGAGAAATTTTTGTAAGGAAATTGTAACTCCCTGTCCAAAGCAGAGGCAACAAGTTGCCAAACACTGAACTCTTTTAACCAATGCTTTTCAAAAGAAATGCCATATTTCTGGTTTAAATAGGCCGTCTAAGTTTATTATTATAGTTCACAAGATTTCAGATATATTAAAAATTATTTTAGCCTGTCAGCTTAAGGTAATTTTTCTTTTTAAATGCTAACTGCTTGGATAGCAATTTGAAAACAGTCATGGAAAAGAAATGTTTTGTACCTGTCAGAACTGACTGTGATTGCTTTGTTTTGGTATTTTTTCTGTTTTGTTTTCTATTCCCCATTTCAAATTGTCACACAGTTTGCCAAGTCTTGCTTTAAGATGCACTGCACTGTTGTTATTGCTATTATTACTATTATACACTACTATTACTATTATTAATATTATTATTCCAAATAAGCCAAGGCCCATCATAGAAAACAAAGCTAGTCCTAAGTGGTTTTTCCTTTTGTGTGTTTTGTAACTTTACAGCCTTGTGAGTTTAAAAGCACTCTCAACAAAAGTATTAAAAAAAGGTTTCAATGTTTTTTTCCATATTAAGGAAGATGTGATGCGCAGAGCAGGAAGGAATGAGAAAGAGAAAAAAAGGGAGAGAGGCAGAGAGGAGTGAAAGCTCCAAGGGAGTGAAGAATTATATTATGGAGTATAGTTTTACATATGATTATCATAGAGACTTCATTTGTGACGTGCAAGAGGAACATCTAAAAGTTCTGCAGAGTTTGTGATGCCAGGTTTAAGTGAGAACTCTTGTGTATTACAAATGTGTACTGAATTAAAGGGCCTTTAAAAACAATGCCCCTACCCAAGTTCATATGCAAAAGATGTGATTGTTCAGAACTGAAGAATCATCCAGTGGAAGGCCACCAGAATCCCATTTGCACTTTGGGAAAAGCCTGAGGGATGTGGGCTTGTTCGACCTGGATAGGGGATAGTTTTGGGGCATCTAACAGCAGTGCTTGTGTGTGGGGCACTCATCAGGAGACAGAGATGGGTTCTTTAAGGAGATGCATGGCAGGTGAACAAGAAACTACAGTGGCACATTGGAACAGAAGAGCTACAAAGCAAAAAGAAACCAACACCAGATGTCTTGAGGACTGTCAAGCCATGTAGCAGGTTGCCCAGGGAGGCTTTTCAAACCTCACAGTACCCAGCCCTGAGCCACTGATCTGACCTCAGAGCTACCCCTGCACGGAGCAGCAGCTTAGACTCGAGACCTGCCACGGTTCCTTTCCACTTGAAAAATTCTGTGATCATGTTATACTATGGCTGCTTCCCAAATGCCAATGCCACTCTTACAGGTGAAATATGTTTTTGTGCATTTAATCAGAAAGTTGTCTGAGAATGTGACTAACTTAAACTAAATGGAAACTGAGTTACTGTGTCATGTATGATTTCTAGGACTTCCTTCTTCCTTTTCTCAGTAAGTGTTTTATTTTCTAACTTGCAAGCAGACACATCCAGTGGCTGGATTCTACACATCACAGATTATTCTCCTACAATAAACCCTCAGAAGAGCTTCACAGACAAAGGCAATTGTGCCACTTGACCTAAACACCAGCCCCAGCTGTTTTATGACTTAGCCTCTGGGCATCATCATTCACTGCATGGCAATTCAGGGCAAGAGCATGCATAGGTGGGCTCTTCACACACGTGGCAGGGATATTAACATGAGATATTCTGGAAGTGAAGCATGTTCCCATGCTGCTTTTAAGATGTTTATATTAAAGACAGCTATTGCACCAAGGGCTGAAATCCTTGACAGCACATTATTAGCTATGTAAGAATCAGGGAAAAGTACAGGCTTACAGGGAAAAAGATGACCATATCCTTGGACCTTTGTGAAATCAAGCCATTGCAATGTACCAGTCTCTAATTAGTTATTTCTCTTTCAGACTACTTTGAGAAAGCATATGCTGCCAAGTTAGCACTGTGAAATACCTATGCAATACATTTTCTGTGGAAGAACAGAATATGCACAAAAGAAATCTGTAATTCTCAACATTTTTTATGAGCAGGGCCCCTTTATGGCCTCATTTGTCTCTATGTAACCTTTGATTGCCTAACTAGCTTTAATTGCTGGCTCTATTTGAAGTCCTGCTGGGCTGGAGAGTTAAGAAACAAATGTAGTAGCTGTCTCCCAGTAAATAAATAGTCTCTCTCATGCCCTAGGTTACTTGAGTTGCTGCTGAGTATATCTTGGCATATTTTATTCGATTTCTTGAGAATTTTTTTTTTTTTTTAATATATCTATGTAGGTAATTTGATCCAATTATTTATTTAAAGCAACTAAGGCTGTTACACATGATTTTGGAAGAACAGAATTAGGTTCTTATTCTTTTCCATCAGATTAAGCAGAACAATATAAGTGCCATAGTTTTTAAGTGTCATATGTTTGTAAGTCTTTCCCTGGTAACAGCTCATATCATCATAATGCCTCATGAATCATTTGTGTACTCTCAAGATTTTCTTTGGAATAGAGTTGCAAACAAAAGAAGTAATTTTTAATTCTTTTTTCTTAATAATAACAGCAGCATCCTTGTCAAATGTAATGGATGAGCAATTACCATTTCATTTAGTCTGACTATGGAACCAGACATAGTTAGTCAGGAATGTGAGGTTAAAAAGACTTTTATGTATTTCCATGTCTTGCTAAAGAAAGGAAGTCTCTCTAGGTTCATCATCTGCTGTTTTTACATCTTGTATGTGGATTTTTTGTGTCCTGTAAACCCTGCTTCAGATCTGAATTTAGCTTTCGATTAATAATCCAACATTATCTTCCTGACTGTTGCTTATGTACTTCTAGTTTTCCTCTTAAAAAAAAAAAACAAAAACAAAAACAATAACAACAACAAAAAACCCAAACCCAAAAAAACCCAAAAAACAAAAAACCCCAAAAAACCAGAGAGTAAAATATAGATGTAGCTTTCTTCAAAATAAAAGGAAAGTGAGAAAGCAAAAAAACCCTATGCCTCCTAGAAAAAGTTTTAGAAAATTTTCTTCCACTACAATTTCTAAATTCTCTGAAATACATTTACAAAACAAAACAAAACAAACAACAAAAAAGGAAATTGAATGATTGAATCCTTGTGCACTTTTTTCAGGAACATTATACTTGTACGTACTACTGTAGTAAACTCCATTTATGTGTTCAGCTGAGCTGGGTTTATAATTCTATCCTCAAACTGTGCCAAGCAGCTCAGAGAACTCCACAGAGAATCAGTAGAATAATTTCATCTATATGCTAAAAAGTCAGTGAATGTGCTGTAACTCTCTTCCCTGGATGTCTTGGAATGTTATTACTTGGCACAGCTTAAAAATACCACTCAAAAAGAAAAAAAGAAGTGTGATTTAGGGCCAGATTCACTGACACATTCCAGTTGCTTTGTGCTTGTCTGGTGATAGAAAACAGCAGTAAACTAACAAGCTAAAGTGGATTTATGATTGCTTTGCATATCTGACATGGCATGGGGCTATTACAGCATACCAGAGGGAGTGCTCTCTTCCTTAGTGATGGGCTGGAGATAATGGGAAAGGGTGTTTGTTCTTGCTTATAACAGAATTCCTGATGACATGAAATAAAATCTTAAATCCAATCATGTATTCATGCTATTTTAGTATTGATTAAATTGTCTTCACCTGCTAATTGTTGGTGGATGTTGAGACAGTAGAAATGTCCCTTTAAGACTAAAATGGCATGCACCCACTGATATGAGAAAAGTTTGAAAGCTTTTTTAGGCAAAGATCGTGTGTGTATCACATTGTAAACTGCACGTGGAACGGGCTTCATATCCCTCCTGTTCTCATACCTCTAACTGATCCAGCCTAAATGAGAAAGTCCATTGCTATCAAGAAGGAATGTCACCAATGTCATGCAGAGCAAATACATTTGAGTATGTCTGTCTGACATGTGACATGAAAGGTTTCACTGAACCTTAGCAGTGTGAATTGTGCAGTGGAGGGCCTTTGTCATCACAGCTGAGGAATGCCTTAGACGTTCAATTGGCCTTGGCATCTCTGACACAGTGATAAGTGTGTGCAAATATTTCACCAGCACAAATTTCTTAGAAAATGAAGTACTAGTAGGTTTTGCCAGAATTTCCTGTCAGAATTCCCTCATTAAGGTTTTTTCTTGAGACAGTGTCAGTACTAATTGAGAACCATAGATTTATATATTAAGAATTTTATACTGTAATATGGCTTTTGTGTGATGCTTGCATAGTCCCCTATGAAACAATCAAGTTGTAGGACTCTGTTGAGATATGGAGAGCTGTTCTGGCAGCTGGATGGAGTGAATCTTTCAGCTGGGAAGGAATTACATTGAAATATTACTCATAGTAGAGGGGTCTGTAAGGAAAAACTAAGTCATTCTGTGAGGGGCCCAAAAGAGCTTGCCATGTATGGAGCCATATGTATCCAGGAAAGGTGTGAGCACGAATGATACCTGCCTAAGAATAATGCTGTGTAAGAGCTGCAATACAGGCTCAGGTGTATTTGCTTGAGTCACACAGTTCCTTCTGAGTCTATATACTGGCAGACATAAAGATATATTTCTGACATTGTTGCAAATCACATGATTGCTGGCTGAATGGCGTGCTCAGCTCTTCTCCCCTAACATGTTGTTCAAGCAAGGGCTATTATGCACATCAGCCAGTATGTCCAGATGAAGTGCAGAAAAGCTGTATTTTTCTGGTAGCTGTCTCCACTAGTAACTAAAATCAAATCAAATTTAAACCCTGAGACTCCATTTTGAGCACAGCTATCCTTAGAAAGACCTCAATTTTCAGACTGAGGTTTTTTTGTGGCATTTTACAAGAAAGTAGAATTCAACATTTAAAAAGCTATTTCTCAGATTATTCCTTGAAAACAGTTCAAACTTAAAGTTTAGCTGACAAGTATTATTTAATCAACAGTTCATGGAGGAAAACATAAATACTTCTTATCTCTGAAGAAAATATAAATAGAAATATCTCAGCATTGTGAAATAGCTGAATGGTATGATGTACATAAACATCCACAGCATTTTTGGCCTGTTTTTCAAGACCTCTTTCTGTCTTGTCAGAATGCTCAGGGTGATATATCAGCAGTCTGAATGAGAATAGATTGTTGTGGCAGATCATAAAATTTCATTATCGTAGAACTTTAATCTGAGATAAACTTGAATGTCTCTGATGGGAAAATTAGTGACCACCAAAGCAGCCTGGCCACCCAAGCCAGGGTTGATGTGGTTACAGATACCTTGTTGAAAGCCAGATGTAGTGAAACAAATTCTTAATTCTCCTTGTGTCAAATAAACTTGTTGGGAAAAATATTTTCAGACTCAGATATTTAACAGATATTCTACACATTTTCTAGATATACTATCTATTGTGGTCTCTTTCTTTGTCTTCCTCCCTCTTTACTCTCATAAACACTTGTGTCTTTACACAGTTTCCATCATTTATGCATCAGTCTTGCCTTCCCTGTTCACTGATTTGTCACCATATCAACTTCGTTGATGTGTCCATAATATCTAGTGGACAACTGACTGCAAAGTAGCTACTGAAGATGGTATTTGTGGCCAATAGCAATTCTGCCCCTAAGTGCAGCATGACTTTTATGAGAAATGTTTCTAATGCTGCATATTAGCAAGAGTTGCAAAAAAAGCAGGATTACAGCTCAAAGATGTGGCTATTTCAACCTGGTCCTGAATCTGGGAAATCATGTATTGCTTTGTTCCCATAAAATATATGATATTTCATTCATAGTAGAGAGGCACAAGATAAATTGTGCTCTGTGTCCTTGGAGGAAGAAGGACTAAGTGGATCATGAAAGCAGTTAATCTCTGCACATCAAAATTTCGCTGGGGTAGATTTCAGATTCAAAAAAGAATGTGCAATTCTGACCCAAGTACCTGGAAGACCCATTGCTTTAAATGAAGAAGGTCAATAGGGAATGTGGCCAATCCAGGCATAAATGAGTTCTTTGGGTGAGATTCAGAATGTGTAAGATGATGGGCTAGTGATACCTATCTCATCTGGAGTGGATAATCCTGACTGTTTAACTGGGGTTGATCATGTGTGTGAGGATTAGTGGAAAGAATAAAGGCTTCTAGGATCATGCTCAGCTCTGGTTTCAAGTCAGCAGAGATATTGACCATGCTGCATGTTTTGATTTACAATGCAACCACCTTTTTTGCTGGAACAAAAATTACTCTTATGTGGTATGTTGGGTATTGAACATTTAAAAACTGTAAATTAGGATCTGTGATTCTGACTAGAAATCAAAGACATAAACTCCAAAATTTTCATTTTTTAGAAATTCTGTGTTTCATTTGGCTGTTTTGAGTTTAGAATGTAACCAAAACACCGCAGTTTTCTAGACCTTCTTTTTGCTAGAGAAGAGCTAAACATTTCCTTGCGAATACCACCACAAGGCACTCAATTAGCTCTTTGTGAGCAAGACCAGATTCTGTAAATGCACTCACTGAGAAATGGTGCTGCAAGTTATGGCCAGAGTAAAGTGTGGGAAGAAGAACAGGGGAGACACAAGTGGCTTGACAAGGGAGAGGTAATCGGCAGGACCAGGCTTCCCTCTTCCTTCTCAGTTTAAGGCACAGGCTTGAGACTTGCTCAGCCCATATGTTCCAGCCCATAGAGATAAAGAAGTTTACCCAAACTCTCATTGAGTAAACCACATCATTCTGGGAATATTTTTTGTTCCCCTGAACCTCCCAGTACTCAGCCTGGGGCAAATTAACTCACACCCCGCATAGCTTAGTGCTGTGCTTAATCATGCAATTGAGACCATGGAGGAAGAGAATGCAGGAAACCTTTATTTTTCCACAGAACTGATACAGTACAGACAGAGTCTGCACAATAATGCTTCATTTACTGCCTTTCTCCTGTTATTTACCTCTTGGTGACCTAGCAGAAGCAGAGGTCACTTAGCTATATGGTTGCTCTGAGTTCTGAAACAGCTGTAGGAGACTGCCAGTTTTTCATTGTTTTCTCACAGTTTATCATGGCTCTGCAATATGAATCTCCTCAGTGTTCTGAGAGAGGGAGAGATTGTCTAGAGGAACTGGCACTGCCCTCCCTCATTATCACACACACTGGCTCTTTTCACATCTGTAACTACATTAAGAGAAGACAGAAATGATAAAAAATATCTTCCAGGGCAAATTGACACCATGTAAAATAGTTATAGAGTTTCTGCCTACCTCAGAATTGCTTTAATGCTGAATCATTAATCCTGATTGGAAGATTGCCATGATACCTGTGAGACGTATTGGTTCAGAACATTTTTATTTCATATTATCCTTTTAAAGCGTATCTCAGGAAATTTTAAAAAGTTTTTTTCTTCATAAAGGCTTCTATAGGAAATTACTATCTTTTGTAGGTTTTCTGAGGGCATGGGTGATTAAGTCAGACTGACTAAGAAATCATATTTATTTTTCAGTTTTCTTCCTTTCCAGAGTGTGTCTAGGCTGAATGTTATCTGTGGATGACATTTACTGTACATTATCAGCCATCTCTATTTGCTCTGGCTGTTTCTCAAAGGGCACCTGATGAGTCAGACTGTTTTTTTCTAGCGGGCTCTTTATGTGCTAGAGACAAGAATCTTTAATCCAGGCAAAGAAAAATATGCATGTTCCACACAAAATTCCACACCATTTTGTGTTTTATTTTACATTTGTAACTTCTCCATTTGGATTTCTGTTTCAGAACACACTTCTGTGCTTTGCAGTTTTTGTTTCCATGAAATAGCTACCGCAGGCTTAAGCATGACGCAAGTGAAGTTTACATTGCCAAGAACATAACTTCCCAAGAACTCCTGGATCTTGGCCACAAGGTTGAGTATGTGCTTCTGTTTAGTGGGAGCTAAGAAAGTGTCTCCATGTAAGACCTAGGTGCAGTTTAGGAGAGATGTTTGTCTCCAGGTATTGCTCCCTATGTAGGGGTACCATGCTTGACTGCCTGCATGTCACAGGTCCTCACATATTCCCCAGGAATTTCCCCAGCTCAGAGGTCCTTGATAGATCCTTGTGCACTCCAGGACATGTAAAATGCACCCCTCAGTTCCTTGGTACCTAATGGTCATTGTGGCAGGCTACAATTCAGGAATTGCATTGGGAGGAAAGAATGGCAAAAAAGCAATTCTCAGGATCTTCTGGTGGTGAACTCAGTAAAATACAGTGAATTATTTTTATTTATTCTTTTACAACACCACTGATTTCACACTGATTGCCGCTGGATGTATGCTCATGTCCCATGCCATCAAAATTATTAGACACTAAGCAGCCTCATTCATCATGCTGTTATTAACCTAAGTCCTTCTCCAGGTTGACATGAAAACATCTGGTTCTCTGCATGGCTTAGCACTGGATTGGGCTGGAGCCTTTAACAGAGCTCCACTGATTTAAATGTACATAGTATTCAAAATCACCTTGGAATAATTTTCATCATGATTTTTTATTCAGACTCTCATATAAGCTCTTATTTAGTCTCGACAATCTCACTTGGAAGGTGATTCTTTTGAAAGTGTATGTTTCTTAGATCTGTGTCCTGCTTATTTTAAATACATTGAGCTTGATTCACTTCTCAGATATATAAATATATAATTAATGTAAATGCATTCCCTTCCCTAGTCCTTTTTTGGAAGCATTCTGTGACAAGCAAGTACAAAATCTGACCTTCTGGTGATTGATTCTATGGTATTCAACCTCAAGCTTGTAAAAGTGAGAAATAAAATAATAAAAAATAATGACTTACAATGCTAGATGTGTTTCAAGTGAAAAATGATTCCAAATTAAAATCATCTTGCTTAAAGGCCTAAATGTTAATTAAGCCATTTATTTTTATTTGGCAGAAGGACAGAGGTAAGACAGCTCAGTCTTTCAAGGTTTTGGCTGTGTTACGTGAGTATACAACAGTATAAAACATTGTGTAAACTAGTTATTTGCAACAGACCAAATATTTATTTGTCCATCATGTAAGCATCTGTCTGGTTTTCCGGGCACATTAGATAGAACAAATGAGCAATAAAGATTATTCATGATAGGTAAGAAATGCAAATAATTTTTATGTTTGCATTTTGCAACTTGTACTCAATGCATCAAGGGCTCAAGAGTGTTTCTGTGTCTTTTGCATGTCTTTTAAAGCTATTTTTCTCAGTACCATTTTCCATGATTATAGAGCAGTGTGGGCTGACTTCCCTGCTTTCCAAGTTTCATAGCATTGTAGTGGTGATACTCCTGTCCAGCCATCTATCAACAATTCAGATGCACTGGAAAATCTGAGATTAATTAATGATTTAGTTTAATTTCAACTCCACATTCAATTGCTCAAATATATGTGCCTTCATTATAAAATCCACATGCAACCTCCCACTATAACCAGTGAAGTCCATAGCAGTATTGAAGTTTTTAGCACATCTAACATAAGAGATGGTTCCCTGCTGATAGGTGATTAGTATAATTTTAGACTCAAAGAGGTACAAAACTGCTGCGTCAGAGAAGCATAAGTCTTTCAGAGGTCCTCACATACTTTGCTTGATTTGTGAGAGTTTCTAGAATACCAGAAGAAGTCTCAAGGGTTGTATTTATGTATAGCCAAATGAATCTCCCTCAGGGTGTCTACTCTAGGATGAATCCAGCAGCTCTCCACACTACATCTGACACAATGCAGTTGCTTAAATATCTGTATTTGGTGCCATTTCAGACTGCCTAGGGTCAGTCTCCCATGTGGTCTCCAGCTGCTTTTGTGGAAAATCACTGATCTCCCATTGGTCTTGAGCCACATCCACCAGATGTACAGCAGATATTTTAGCACCCTTGGAATGTTAAATGGGACTTGATGCTTCTGTTCATGGAAGCACATTATGTCTGTGTATTGGCCAAAGCCTTGGCACAGTTGTCCAGAATATTCTTGCTGTCCTTTTCCTGTTACTTAGAAGTGTCTAGGTGCTGTGTAGGTCCTGTCTCATATCTCTCAGCCCTGTCATAACTGGGATCTTAGCTACCCTTGGATGTAATAGAAGATACCACCCTTTTATATTCAGGCAATTAAGTTGAACACTGTGTCTATAATGTGAGAATAGATTCATAGTTCACAGATGTCATGTGATATTCACCTTATGTGCATGCTTGAATATGCAACACAATCCTACCCAAAGAAAGGTTCAAATCAACTGTATGATGCTAAGGGCTGCCCAAGCAGCTGTAAGTCTCCCAACATACAGCATCAATTATACCTTCTGTGTGTGTCTTTACTAGAGAGTTAGTTAAGGTGTTTTCCATAAGGAACACTTAATATTGTGTTGTATATCGTGCTTGTAACAGTATTGCTAAGCACTTAGTTTCTTTCTATCAGCTCGTGATCAGAACAGGAAATTAATTATTTGAATCCTTAGTGTCTTGTTACCCTGCTTTTCAGTTAGTCATCTCAGCACACATTATTTCCTGTGTTTTGCCACATGGTTCTGCTGTTCTGCGGCGTGTTCTGTTTTGACTTGGCAATTTGCAAGAAACACTGTCTCCAATAAAACAAGTAGTGTAATAGGACTCACTGCTTACTCTGAAATGGTTTATAAAAAAAGTAATGAATCCAAATATTTACATAATGTGATTTGCATGGCTAACTTGTTGAACTTCTGGCTGCACCTGAAGAACAAGTTTTTTTTTTAATGTGATATGATTACAAATTTTAAGCCAAACTGTCTTCTCTGGTACAGAAGAATAGGCCCTAATGAAACTTGTGGGAGCTATGTGCATGTATCCAAGATTAAAATCTGACTCCAGAATTTGGTAATTATTTTATCATTTTAATGACATATCTGGAAATTTGATTCCATCATGGCAGTGGCTCCTCATTTTACTTTTCTCCTGCATCCTCTTCTATTTGTATTGCTATGGAAAAGATTATGAAAACTGGTCAGTGATTCCTAAAAAATTGAGTCTGGATTTGAGTTTAGCAAGAAGAGTTTGGAGAATGCATTACATAATTTAGGAAGCATGTGTAGGCAAAGAGAAATTGTTCTATGAATATAGATGATTTCACTGGGCATCAGGCATAAATAAGACTATCTCTTTGCTGCTGGGTCGAAATCTCATGTTTTTTCTTACTCTTGTGGGGCATTATTTCTATTTCATGCTCTGTGAATTATTAAATACTCATAATTTGCAGCTATGCAAGTGAGAGATCAGAAAGGAAATATTCTTTGGTACGCTGGCAAACTCTTGCCTAAAAGCTTTGGATTATTCACTCTATAAGATGATTTAATTTGTTTTTTAAAGAGCCTGCTTCTATTGAAGCTCCCAGGAATATATTTTTGTGTGTTCTGGTATGCCTATATTAGATCTGTAAAGCAGTTAGGATGTACACACTCTGTGATCTGAATCCATGTGTGTACACTCATCTAACCTTGTTCTACCATGTGTTCACACACATGGACGTGTGCAAAGACTAAATATACATGTAAGTATATAGTACATGGATTATGTATGTTATGTATTTGACTTATAAACATATTATATAGGTGATTTGACTGATCTTGCTTGCTTCAAACTGCACTGAAATCAAACATCTAATCTAAAGTGAGAATCTAGGATTCTTTATAGTCAGTGGAAAAGTGATTTGCAGAAGATTTTTCCATGATAACTTGCAAAAATTGTCTTTTTGATGTTTTTTCTTCATGTCTGAAGAAAGCCATGCAGCTAGATAGAGTAAGCTGGGATGAATACTGTTCAAACATCATCATCATCATCATCATCATCATCATAATAATAATAATAGACTATTCTACCTAATTTAAAAAATTGTAAGCATCCAACTTCAATACAGTAATATTTTTGTTTCCAAATACCATTCTGTCTTATACAGAATACTGCAGATGTTTGGTGCTCAAATTGACTGTGTTTCTTATTTCTTCGTAAAAGGAAGGATTAGCAGATGTACTGGTGGGAACAGCAGAAGCTGCCAGAATTTCTCTCCATTGGAGTAGTTAAGTTAGTATTGGCTGCAGTATAATTTTTTTTTTTAATTCTCTAGTTCGGTCACAGACCAGATGTGCACCAGTTCTAGAGTTAAGAATAAAAATTACTTTCATTGCACTCTGTTTTTTTTAAGAGATTGACACTGACATGGATAATTCCACCTTTTCATTATAAATGTCTCTTAGAAATCCCAGTTGGCATAGGTACCTCTAGACTCCTCTATTCTTGTGGAATAATATAAACAAATTATTGTAAAGGTGAAGCCAGGTAACTCCTTCACCTTCCCAGACTAAAAGCAGAAACAAAACAACCCCTCCTTTGTTCTGAAATCTCCTAGTTGAACTGTATTAAAGAACTGTATTTGCATTCAGCACAGAAACTACTGAAGGAGTAAACTATTAAAATAATGTTTTTACTTGACATCAAAAATCACTAATTTAAGAACTGCAACATGTAATTTTCTTAGTCCTCAGCTTTCAATGAACTGCAGGGAATTTATTAATCCCTGATTAGGAATTGTTTCAAAGGAGGAATAGTACGTGTTGGGGATATACATATTGGATATCTAGTGAGATACTCACTCTTTTCCACTGTGGAGACTTTAAAACATTTGTCTGAGCAGACTGACTGAACTATTACTCTTCATATAGTAGCAACAAAAAGAAATAAAAAGAATTTGTTTTAGTGTGGTTTGATTTCATACTTGCATTAAAAGAGCAGAAAATCACAGTCCATTTATTTGTTCCCATTTCTGCCAGATCTATTATTTTTTGTTTTAAATGATCTGTATCCTAGTCCACACTTCTAAGTAGAAGGATAGTTTCTTATACTTTATGAATACATAAACTTAAAAGAGTCACTAATTTCTTTTGATATTCTTATCTATCTTTACATTTCCCTTCATCAAATAAAGCTTGAGCCTCCAAGTAATGGCTTCATTGCCTAAATTATCTGTGAAAGGATAATCTTTCTGTTGCACATCATGCAAAAATGTGCAGAGTTTTTTGGTTTTTTTTTGGTCCTCACAAACATTGAACTTGCAAAGAGTTTCTCATTTTGATTTGTGATGTGTCAGGTTCAGTGTTAAAGATTTTGCTAGCCAGTTATATTTTTTGGACTCCAAGAGGAACATTATAGACACATGACTTGTCAGAGCAGAGGTTAGATCTTGCAATCTTTCCAATATTATTTGATGGGTTTCTAAATGTGAAAGAAAAAATATGATACACATATGGTCAGTGGGCCTTTTCCACTGTCCTCTTATTTCATCATCTTGTTAGGCTCATTCTCAGGGGAACCACTGATGGTTAACATGAAGGCAATAATCATTAGTGCTGCATACAAGTTCTTAATCTAAAACCACATACATAGTCTTCAAATACATTTATTTGAAGTGCTTGTGTGTTTATATATTTGCATGCATATTTGTAGTCATCTCATGATGCAAACATGACTGAAGTTATTTAGGTTTTTTTAGTTATTTAGTGATTTAGTCCCTGTGCACACCAGGCATTGACTTGAAGGAAGCTATCACAAAGCAGATGTTTCTCTGAGGTCTTTTAAATGGGATGGATTCACTTCTCATCCCAGTTCTAGGAAGTGAAGGTGGACGAGATCCATGCAAACACTCTTGTGCAAGGATGACTCTTGGTCACTGCCATTCAGAGGGATACAACTGGAACAGGTAATGGGGGTTTGGACCAGGTGTCTCCAGAGTCCCTTTCTAACCTTAACCATTCTCTGATCCTATGAAATGATAGTTTGCATTCTGCACTGAAAATTACCAGCTAGAATACTTTTTACCTATAAAATAGAGGATATTGGTTATTACCCATAACCTGTTGATGTTTTGTTACAGCTATCTTCAGACCTATAACAGAATTTTCAAGCAAAAGCTATATTATGTTGCATGATTTAATTTTAATTATATTACATTATATTACAAAGCTCCATAATCAATATTGTGTGATAATGAAATGCTGAATTCTGTACTAAGTATTTCAGAGGCTGATTTTAGCAAATCAAGTGAAAAAAATCCAGATTTTATCTAGAATCAAGTAGAGGAGATTCCTGAAGGCTCCTGAAGAGAGCTAGGAGACTCTTTGAAACACTAATGAAGGGAAGAGTAAACCTTCATTAGATGCTGATTTTTCATTCATCCTAGATATCTCTGTGTTCCTAAACTCAGTTTAAGATCTCAGTGTGAAAACTGCAATTGCCATAGCTCATTACAACTAATACCTGTAAACTTAGATGCCTCTGTTTGAAACTAGCCAGTATTTAGCTGCAGTTCAGCAGAAAAGTGATAGGAATATCACTGGAAAAACTATGAATCACTTAGTAGGAAAGGGAAGGAGGAAATATGAAATTCAAAACCAAGAGCTATCTTAGCAAAAGAGAAAAACACACCAGCGTAGGAATCTGGGACTTAGTCTTTTAAAATATATGTGGGTGTTTTTATGTCAAGCTATGAAATATGTGTCTACTTTGAAATCACGTCCTGCCCCGTTCAACCTTGACCTTGAATGTTTCCAGGGATGGGGAATCTAGCACCTCTCTGGGCAACCTGTTCCAGTGTTTCACCACTCCGTTTTTAATTGTTAAAAAATTTCTTTTTTATATGTAATCTAAGTTGACCCTCCTTCAGTTTAAAACCATTGTTGTTTCTCCTATTGCAGAGCCCTGTTATGGAACATACAAAAATCTTGAAATGATACTTGCCTGAAGCCCCCCAAAAAAGAAAAATTCTTAAGTTGAAACTTCAGTGCTGCTGACCATTTGAGGCATGTCTAGACCACATAATGATCACACAGCGATTTCTGCTCTGGTTCTGAGTGTGTTGGTAGTTCTCCCTGGCAGCCCAATTCAAAAGAGAGCTGGTAGCTTAAGTCCTGGAAGCAGTTTGCATGACATTGTCCCCAGGCTAGCCAAAGCTGTAGACTCTGCAGTTAATTATCTCTGCAGATCATCTGGCTGGCATAGCCCATGGTGTTTTCAGTCCTGACACTTCTTGGTCAGAGTTTGCACAATATAAAACTTGTCTTGGGAACTTTTATTATCATTGCTATTCTTATTAGTAAGAGAATCTGGTGCTCTGATTTTTTTGCCAGATATTGTACAAAGTACGAAGCACTATACAGGCCATAAAATAATGTATGTGAAATCTTTAAAAAAATTTTAAATACTTTTTTCCTTTTCTTTTAGATCTTTGTTTAGCATGACTGGAATGTTTTTCCTCACTAAAGCTCTCATTCCCTCAGAATTGAGGAAACTGATGAAATGTCGTCCAGAAATATGATTGATTATATTTTTTGTTCTTTTAAGTGATGAATTAAACTTTTACAATCTTTTACTTTGTCTTTCATTCTGGAAGTGTTTCAAGACAGTACTTTTGCCAATTTACCTGATAACAACTTAGATTATTTAGTGGCTGAAGGAATTGATAAAAACGTGAACTATAGATATATGTGCCTCAAACCCCTTGCAGCTACAAAGGCAACACTAATAAAAAAATCTAAACTGAAAAACTTTTTCTTGTTTGTCCTTGATTTGCCAGCACTTAAATGAAGGTGCAGTGGTCAGGGGTACAAGTAAAGGCCATAGACTGACTGAAAACTCTGGCAAGAGACTATGGAAAAGGAAATGCCAAAATAACGTCAGCATAGAAAAAAAGTGACAGGAGAATTGATATGTTTTCCTGAATTACTTGCAGGTTTAGTTGTGGGTTAGAAAATGTCAAAACACAGGAAGAAGAACCTGTATAAACAAGTGTGGAGTCAATTATCAAGACATGACAGAAGTCTGAGATGAAAGGACAAGTCCCAGTAAGCCACGAACATTTAAATGTTTACTTAAAATTTAAATGTTCAAGAAACTATTAAATTTAAATTTAGTAGACTTCTTCTCAGGAAGGTCCAGGAATCACAGAGGACACTTACATAACTAGATTTACCTATCTAGCAAGACAGTGTGGGACAGCAGCACACTGACTTGACAGGTGTGTGCTGTTTGTTACTAGTTTGGATGTATTTTTCCTGTAGATAAATATATCTTGCATTTTAATAGTTCATTTCCTAACAGGAATAATAATATGTATTCAAAGGCCAGATGTTCCACAGGGAAAAAATCCCCAAATCCCTCAAACTGTGAAAGCCACTGGAATGCAAAGCAGCTGTAGATGGTATCTGGTTGATTTAGGTAGTCATGGAGTGCACAGTCACCCAATTTCCATTTCAGCTATAGTCAACAGTTTTTAAAGACTGTTTCATTCTTTATATGACAACTTTTGTTAGGTGCCTCCCTACTTGAATGGAATATCTCTAGGATGCTTAAAGGAAGTCAGCATTGACTGCTTAAATGTTTTTAAGGGATGCACTTTAAAAAGTCCTTAAGGGATACTAATTGGCATACACTGCCAATGAATGAATTGTGATCCAGGAATAATTATACAGGTAACTGAACTCTGAAAATAATCTGAAATGCTAGTACTGTTTTATGGAAAGAGTGCATAATAATTAATAAGTCTGACAGTAATAAAGGAATTGGATAACCTTTGACTTGATTTAGTCTGAGCAGGGTATTGAATCCTCATATCCAAAATGCTGGAGAGTGTCCTGATTAACAGGTATAGCAGGAGACCCCTTCTTGAAGCAGGATTACATTGCTTCAGTAAATATACATTGTCCTTTGGTAGCCAACTGCTAAAAGGAGAGAATGCCCTTATTGGTGTTTCTTTGTTCCTTGGTATTTTGGGCACTGGCTTTTAACATGGGGACTGTTTCTTTCTCTAGATGGAGTTCCAGACATATACCACACATACACATTTACCACACATATTTACCAAAAAAAAGTAGAAATTAGAGTCTTCTGATGGGCTGCTGTTATGAGAATGACAATGAGGCACCTACATTGAGTGTTTCAGCTCTCTGAGAGAAGCAGAGGCTTAATTGAAGTGGAGGAATATCATCATCTGGAAGTGCCTGTGTTCAGGCAAAAGAAATGCCTCCATTGGGAAAACAGTTTTGCTTTATGCTGATCTTCATATGTGCTTTTAAATCTCCAGTAACTATTGTAGGAAATTTGGACAGGTGTGTTAGGTGACCCGGATCATTTTCTGGAGCTTGCACCTGAAATTTCTGTTAATTTTATTAAACTGAATAGGATGGCTTCCACATGCAATTTAACCTGCAACAGACTGAGGAGTAGGAAAATGTCTAAGACATTTAAAAGAATTGGTATGGACTGCAGCACAGTAATTCTGATACTCATTATACCCACTATCTTCATAATGTTTCATCAGAATCCTCTTAGGAACAACAACCTAAATATATTTTTATTTGCTTAGGTCTCAGTTCTGGATTTTCAGCCTTTGATTACGGCTTCCAGAGAAACTTCTATTTTCGTGTGTCTTGATTTAGTTCTTAAGACTGCCAGGCTTTTCATGGTTGGAATGCAAAAATATATGGTCCATCTATATGAGCAAATTTGACCTTATTCCATGCTACCTAAATAGGCAGTGCAGATGGGGCAATATGAGCTTTAATGTGTTATCTCTTTTCAGTTCAAGGGTTGGGGGAGTCTGAGTTCTTGTAAAAATGAACTACTCTCAGAACTTTACAGTGTTCTCAGACAAAGGCTTTGACAGGTTATATGATCAGATTTTGACTTGGTTGTTTAACTAATCTATGAATTTTGATCTCTTTAAGGAATGCTGGAAAACCCTCCAAATCCATCTCAATGGAATCCACTCCTGGAGGAGCAGTTACTGGATGGAAGCCCAGCAAGTTTGACTTTCTTTCCTCGCTAGTATAGAATTTCTGTGTTACCTTACTAAAGGCATACCTCATAGTGTTACTACTTTTATGTTTAGGTCGTGTTTCGTAACTAATTTCTTTTTTAAAAATACATTTCAGTGGGAAATATATCTTGGACTGGATTTAATTTAAAGCATGCTGCTATTAATGATCTTAATTTTGTATGTTTTTGCAGTGTTAAGCCATATGTTTTCAGTGGCATTTCATAAAATGATGCAGGATTTGTGAGTCTTCATGTATTAGCACATTTGTAAGGCAAAAAGACAATGCAATAACAAGGATCAACAAAATTGTCAGATCTATCTGAACAGAAAAGTTCTGGCAAGTTTGTTTTCTCAATTCTGAATATTGCAAAATGAAACAAAACTTTTCAAATAGAAACTGGACTGTACTTCCAGAAAAATGCATCTGTTCTACTCAAAAAAGTTGTTGTTTTGGATGACAAGGAGACCCTGAACCTTGTATCAAATTCAATATAAAACAAGAAAATTTAAACATAATGAAAAAATTATGCCTATTTTAGAAATTATGTAAATGTATAAATTACACATTCAGGGTTTTAACTCCACTGAAATGAATTACAAATACCTTGACTTGAGTATGGGGCAGGACTTAAACCACATATAATCTGGTCAAAAAATAGATGCCAAAAGTAGATAAACTGCAGACAACCTTGGATTCATAGTTCGTTCAGCTGAGGGGAAAAAAAAACCCCTGATTTGCAAAAAAAATTATACCAGAAGACAGGAACAGACAATAGTATGGAAGATAAGGAGACTTCCCATCTATCCAGACTTTTATCAGCCAGTTTTTCTCCTCCCTTTCTTTATTTTCCAGTCTCTTAAATAATACTGAATTTTCCGGCCTGCTGCTTGGATGTTCACCACGAATCCATGGATCTGTTTGTTCCTTAGCTGTACTACACATGGTTTACACCATTTATTATATTATTGCTGATAAGAAATGTTTTCTGAAAGATATTACATGACCCAGTTACCCAGAATTCATTGCTATAGACCTGGACCTATTTAATCCCAAGCAGGAGCACCGGGCTGTGATTAGTAGTGCCATCTGAACTTTAACTTACTTGACCAACATCTGTGTAATAAAGATCAGAATCAGGGCAGAAGCTACAGTATTGAAAATGCTATTTATGAGGTTTCTGAGTCCAAGTTCTGTGCACTGCTCAAAGGCTCCCTCTCAGTTCTTCTGTTTAAAGGATCTTCAGGTGTGTAATGGCTAATTTAGCAACTAAATATGAAGAGCATGCTAAATTCCTGCTCAAGAGATTACATTCTCCCATTAGTCCATTTTGCAGAAAATATCCAAAGCTAAGACAGTGATTTAAAGAGCATACTTGGGAACTGGCAAGCAATGAATTAGCACCTAATTCTTTTGCCAGCCTGAAAATTTGCAGTTCTCAGAGAGCTAAAACAATACCAAGACACTGCATGGATCTTAAATTGGATTACATGTATAATGATTTCATGGAGAGATAAAGCTGATTAATCCTTTCACTGAATCAGGGGATTCAAATAGCTTACTCTATTTGCACAATATTTGACATTATCCTGACAGACTGTTACAGCAAAAGTGCTTTTAAAAATGTGAGTTAGGTTTGGATGAAGATTTTGTAGCACAGCATGAATATTGTTTTTTCCTGTGTGATATTTTGTGCTTCTGAACTTGTTGGGCACTAAGGAAAACTTGTTCTCTTCTGGTAAGTCTGGCAACACTGAGACAATACAAAAAAGAATATAAGAAATGAAAGAGCTTAAACTGGGATCTTGATAATGCATGGCTTTTATGTCAGTCTTGCAATTTACACAATTTGGAGATTTTGAATGCATTTATTTAGATATATATTTTTTTTTGACTGAAGGGTTGACATAGAAAATTCTGAGGAAAGCAACCTATTTCAGAGGTTTATTACATATAAATTTTAATATTTCAATTTTTATAACTTTGAATTTCAATGAATTGTAAAATAATGGGATCCTTTTCCAAGTTAAAAAAGGGACACATTCTGATAATTGCCTAATCTATTTGAAACATGTTGTTAAGTAAGTTTTTCAACCAAAGTGTATCTAAACAGAGATCATGCTTTTTAAAAGCATTTTTCAGGCTCTTTTCTGCATCCAAACTACCAGCCTGGCATGTGATACTGGGGATTTGCTTGGTAAGTGTTTAACAATCATCAGCCATTATGTTTGCTTGGTGAACAGTGCATTTAGTTAAAACCCCCCTCTGCTTAGTTTAACCCTTCTCTGGATCTTGGCTGGCCTGGGACCAAGTCTGCTGAGAAAGCCTTGTAATTGTTTTACAATTCAATTTGAGATGCAAATTCTTTTTCATTCCACTTTTTAAACTAAATTTATTTAGTTCATTACAGTAGATTATAGCTTCTCAAAAGAATTGCGCTCATTTCTTTATTTACCATTTCTGCCTTCAATAGGGCATGCTTTATTGAAGAAAATGGTTATATTTTATTGAATGATGGTATCTCTCATCACTGTTACACACTATTAACTTCGAAGCCTGAGGCAAAGTCAAGGAAATGAAATGCACTAGCACATTCATCATTTGGCATTAAAAACAGTGAGAGAACATTAAATGACCTGTTCTCAGTCACATGACAGTCACAATCTTTAGTTATGCAAGAACTTGACTAACTGATTTTAACAGGATACCTTCTCATGGAGTCCTAGTCATAACATGAAGATAATTTTAATAATTGTTATTTTTATTATTTTCTGTATAGTAATTTTTTCCTTCAAATCTGTTTTTGTACACAATTACATCTAAGAGATAATTAATGAATGTTCTCAATTTTCTTTATAATATCAAAAGAGAACAAGTATTTTGTGGGGCTGCTGCAAAGCACAAATGTAGATCTTCCTAGAATTAGTTTCATGTTATTATCATTTTTTCAGACTCTTTTTATCCAATTTGAAAAGATTTTAATTCATATCCTCAGTATAGTTATAGAGTCAGTCAGCTGAAAGCCTTTATATATTCTTCATGCATCCTGTTTCCAGACCCTGTTTTTTAAATGTCACAATTCTGCCAGGTGCATAAGACCATTGCCACATTGATGTACCTTAAAATCAACGCATTGTTACATTTCAAGGTCAATTTTGATATCACTGAAAGTCATTTGACATCACTGAAAGTCCCAGTGATCCCTCTTAAGACCTCAGCAATGTATTTTATGAGGTACTGGACCAGATTTGCTCCACTAAACAGTCATATGTCATACTGTAGACATAAATTCTCCTGTTCAGCTGTTGAAAGACCCAGTCTAACCAAGACTTTAAGAAAAATTTCTTTGCTGAAAGGGAGTTCAAGTTTTGGAAAAAGCTGCTCAGGGAAGCAGTGAAATCACCTTCTCTGGAAGGATTAAAAAAGATAAGAACTGTAAATATTTCAAGTAACTGTTTTGTACTTTTTAATAAATCCTTGATCTAAATGTAAATGAGTACTCTTATTCAGATATTTTCGAATATGCATGTTCCTTTCTTTAGAAGGCTTCTGTATCATGGCATCCAGTGTTGTGCATTTAGTACCTTTGACTTATATTCAATTAAACATGGCTCAAAAAAGAATCACTGTCGTGAATGATCATAAACACGGCTTAATGAGAAACATATTTCCTTTAAAAGAAATCAGTTGTGAAAATAAAAGAAAATTAATTAACAGAATAGACTTCATGTGCTTTATCATACATCTGAAAGTACAGACAAAGAAAAAGTGATTTAAAGAGGAAGAAGGAAGAGAACTAGATGAGGAATCTTTTCCATTAAAAATTATAACCTCTTAAAATAAATAAAAAACTAGAAGCCTTATTTTTTACAAAACTGATAAAAATGTCTACTTATAATGGAATTTTGGGGCTAAGCTACAATAATCTTCTAGCCTGATGTTTATGATATTCTACTCATTGACTAGGATTTCATGCAAGATTTCAAACAGAAGTTTTCTAACCAATAAACTGTAGATTCAGATTTTTGTGTTATGTTACACAAAAGGCTTTTTAAACTTGTGTAAGCATGGGGAACAAAAACCAACAAAAGAAATCAAATGTTCGCATCCTAAAGAATATATTTCAGAGGTAAGGTATCTAAACTGAAGCCACACCAACAAAAATAGTAAAAAATCAAATCAAAAAATCAAATCAAAAAATCAGTAAAAATAGGACCTTATATCTGCACTGGTGACATCCTAATGTATGGTTTATATCTGGATGGGTATACATTTTCTGCATCTTTCTTAGATTTAAAAATACATTTTTCTAAAATATATTTTAGAAATATCTCTCCATCACTGTGCAGGAGGGGAGAGCAAAAAGGTGTTCCAAGACTAAAACTTTTTGAATTACAAAACCTTTTCTTTTTCAAAGGAACGTTTAACATTGTAATAAAATGAAATATGATTAAAGGTAATTGGATATATTAAAAATGATATTATGCAAAAAACAGAATACAAACCACCCCCCGCCCCCCAAGCCCAAAATATGAGCAACATGTTTGTTTCTTAGAATTGAAACAATTTGCCTGCAAATACCAGGTTTAAATCCTCAATATCTAAGTAGATCTTGGGCAGGGTTAAATATATCCCCTATCTTGGTTACAAGAAGAGCTGTAGAATGTCACTGACAGGGGTCCACAGATTCATGAAGCTGGCTGGAGGTGACTGGCTCTGTGCTCCTGTTTTCTTTTGCTGTCAATCTCAATCAGATTTTTAGCAGCTACAGAAGTGAACTTGGTGAACTTGGGCTCTCATACAAGACTTTGCTTTTTCCTGGAAAAAAAAATCCCTTATTTTACACTTAGAAAGAGTTATGGAAGAATGATTTAGTCTCTGCTCTTAAAATTAAATTTCAGCTTCCCATTGCATTGGCCTGTCTTGGCAACTGATGGGCTTTCTATGGCTTTACAATTTTCTGGCCTTCATAACTTGTCTTACAGAAGTTTAAGATATCAAATGTGCTTGGATTTGTCTCTGTTTTTTGAATAGGCAGATGACTTCTAGGTACCTGTGCCTAGAATTTGTATTGGTCAAGTATTATTAGCGTAAGTGTGTTGCAAACTCTGCCACTGTTCTTAGAACTGGTTGAGAAACCACATGTTCCTAGACAGCTGTTACTAATATATCAGAAAAAAATAGCTTAAATACTATTGTAATTTTTTGGCAAGCATGAAAGGACTGAGGTGAAGAAAATGGGTAACTTGTTTTATGGTGATATTGTACAAGAGATGATAGGCTTACTCAGACATAAACACTCATAAAATGACTATTGAATTGCAAAGAATCCAGGCCATTTTACATCTAAATAAGAATATCTGCAAAAATTCTGCTTGAATTCCCTTGAGTGCAGTATATTGTGTCTTTAAACTTTTTAATTTGAACTTATCCACAAGTCCTTCTGCGACCAGCTAAAGAGATGAATTAATGACATGTGATTTAACGAAATGGGCCCTGACAGGGTGGCTTGGTGCAGCCCTCTTTTGTACAGATTTGACCCAAATACATTTTAAGGTCCTGCTGATAAGAAATCAGTTATAAAGCACTAAGTTTCAGGACAGTGCCTGGTAGTTAGGCAACCTTTCTGTGTGTCTCATTTTGCATATAAAGCTCACATTGTCTTTAGAATAGAGTATCAAAAAGAGGGTTTGTCTCATGACTCCTTGACATCTCTTGTTCCCTTCTGCCCTGTACCAGTTTCTGTGCTGTGTAGGTTTAATCGAGCACTGTTCTCTGAACAGTGATTAAAGGCCAATTTGACTTGTTGCTGAGCAAGATGATAAGAGCTCTGGCTGTCAGCATGGTCAAAGATCAACCTTTACCCCTTACAGAGCTTACTGCAGCTTCATAATTTATTCTGCTGAAAGCTCCTCTGAGAACATGGCAGACTCTGCAGCTGTTGGTGGGCGGCCCCAGTTGTAACTGTTGCGGAGAAAAGACAAAAATGCAGTTATATTATAGCTGTTCCTGGAGTTCTTTGTCCTATGTAACAACTGTTTTTTTTTTTTTTTTTTTTTTTTTTTTTTTTTTTTTTTTGTTTTTTTTGTTTTTTTGTTTTTTGGTTTTTTTTGTTTTTTTTTTTTTTTAGGTTTTGGTTTGGTTTTGGTTTTTGTTGGTGGGTTTTTTAGCATTTGGCTGGTATAAGATATCATATAAACATGTTTAAAAGTTTTTATGTGCAGCCAAGGAAATCAAAGAAACATCACTTCTGCTAAACCCTCCGCTGAAGGACTCTGCTTTTTCTCAATTGCATATAAGTAAAATATGGTCTGAAAGACCATTTACATGTAAAAATTCAATTAGCCTGTGACACTTCTTTATGGCACTAAGAGAGAACAAGAAATAAAGCATCTGTGTGCAAAGAATGTCTACAGTATAATGTGTAGTCAATAACTGTGAATTGTCTAGTCATTCCTACCAAAATGCCTTAAGTCTAGGATTCTCCATATATAAAGGAGCTATAGAATCCATCACAGACAGAAAAACTATGTAAAGTCTCAGTGGCACATGCTGAAATTGCCTTTTGCTGCAGCTTTCCCAGAACTTTGCCCTAACACATTCTACTATCTCAGTCATTAAACTTCAGCCATTCTTCTCAAGACACACTCCCAAAATACAAGATATTCACTCTAACCAAGAGCTAGTAACTTTCTACTAACAACCTGAATCTTTATTTTCATTGCCTTCCTGAGTTACTGAGCACTGAAAATTATCCGCTGATACAAATATGTCAAGCTTCCCTGGTTATATTCGAGTCATTTTCAGTGGATGACTGGAGTTCAGTCCATGCCTTCTCAAGCTTTGCCTGTTTGTGTGGTACATCTGAGGAAACTTCTGATACTGAGTAATTGCACCTGCACCAAAAGAAATACTACACTAGGGAAACCAGAATGGTTACTCAAATTTTGTGTTACTACCCAAAAACAAAGGCTCAGAATTTGGTTTTGGCTGAATCAAAGCTTCCAGTAAACAGTTTTAAACTTTTTGTTTCTTTGTTTTTGTTTTGTTTTGTTTCCATTTAAAACAGCAACAGAGCATCAAAACTGAACCTTACGAAGTAATGGTTGATCATTTCTGCATGTAAGTATTTATAGCTGCTGATATTGCAGTTTTTATTGGTTTCACCATTGATTTAAAGAAAAGCAAAATTATATTATAAGTCATGATTGTTATATGACTTGGAGAACATGGTCCTTAGCTTTAACGTTTTGTTTTGTGCACACATTTTAATGCACATGTTTTCCTTTTTACTCTTGACTGTTAAAATGTTAGTGCCAGCAGCAGCAGAGCATTGCAAACTAAGTCTTTCCTTCCTTCCTTTTGGCCTGATGTAATTGATACTAGACAGTGCAGTGCCAAATAAATACAACTAAAGGAAGAAAGAATAGGAAGAAGTAGATTTTCATCTTTTGGCTAAACTTTAGAGTTCTTTTACATGTGTTGTAGTGATTGGTATGTACTACAAAGGAAAGAAACCTGTGGGCAATTTCATTGCAGTAGAAATAAATACTACATACTAGGAGAAAACAAAAGTAATTCTGCCTGTCTTTTGTATCTGGTATATAAAAGAAGTTCAATATAGAGACATCTGGAGCTTCAAAGCTAAAATTTCCCCAAAAAACTAGCTTCCTGGTTTTAACATTAATTTAACTAGAATGCTTGAATATAAAGGAGTGTTGTCCTTTATCCTTTAAAATGGAAAATCTGATCTTTCTGGAGTTTTTTATGTGTAATTGCTTAGAATAAAGTCTCAAAAATAGATTCTGCACCTTGCATAGCTTTGTTTGTTGTAATGCCTCATTTATATTTGTTACATTTATTTTTATTTATACTGCCATTATGGAATTTCAAGGAAGACCTATAATTTGTTCTTTAGTATTAACCTGTAAAAGTTTCAAGACAACTTTCCTGAAGTAGTTTTCATCTCCAGTATTCTGAGCCAGATTTTCCATTTTTGTGTGATTTGATCAAATCATCTCTGTTCATATTCTCTACCCCTTTATGTTGATTATCTGCCCAGAACTCCGTCCCCCTTAAAGGCTGTCCTGCTTTTGTCCAGTGTTTAGTTTTGAGCAACCATGTCAGTGTGAAAATTATTGTGCCTCATTCCAACTGAATGCTTTAGTCATAAAAACATATTTTATGACATATTTTTTGTTTTCAGGTGTGCTAATCAGCTCCCTGTGCCATTAGCATTCAATGCTGCGCCAGAGAAAAAGCTTTATTTCTTCTACTGAAACGTAGTTATGAGATTCATAAAGCTGTTATTCATGGTCAAGCCCTGTGCAAATGCAGACAGAAGAGAAGAGCCCTCTGTGTTGGGGCTATTCATTTTGGGCTGGGGAATTTTCCCCCAAGCAGTCCTCTCACAGTTTTGCTCAGATGGTGGGTATTTCTGTGTGACCAGGTTGCAGGCTACACAGTGAGTCTCTAATCCCCGAAACAATGTGAGGTCAATCATGTCCCTGCACACAAAGTAAGCATGAGACAGTGAAGGGCATTCTAAAAAAAAATTGTGGGCTGCTTTTTTAGTGATTAACATAGAGAACATATAAAGTAATAATTCCCTATATTATGTTTTAAATATTGCTATGAGTGGAAGACAATAGCCCCAGTATTTCAACATACTCATTTGGAGATGGAGGCATATTTAATTCTTCACCAGAGATTAATTGCTCTGTCACAATTGTTCTGTGAATTAAAATCCTTTGTAAGTTGCTGTGAATCTAAATATATCCTTCAACTCTACTTTTTCTGAAGTAAAATTTTGTAGTTTCAAAAGTAAAATTTTGTAGTTTCAAAAGTGATGATAAACACAGTATGAAAGATAAATTTTGGCACAGCAGAAAACATGGAAGAGACTTTATCGTAGTATTGCTATGTAATGATAGTAAGGTAGTTCCAAAAGTAGATTATATAGCTAATAAAATTGTAAAACATTGGGATTTATCAAGGATTTGGTGAAAAAAAGGACCAAATTAATTTTGTGCGTTGCCAATTGCAATATTTTTTTTTTAATTTAAGTGGTGTTATTAGAGAAAGTGGTCATTGTTTAAATACTGCAGATTAGAGAACTGTGTCAAGTATTCATTATATTGGTCAAGATTTGGGGTTAAATTGTGTTTCTGTTTTTCTCAATATAATGCAAAAATGCTTTCTCTTTATGAAAACCCATTCATTAAGATTATCCTAAAAAATACTGTAATTATCATTTGGGTAATTCAAAAGAATACTTCCTTTCAAATATTGTAACAGATAAAGGGTTTGGAGTCAAAAAACAGTTACTGGCAACAGAATAGTACACTGACATTAAAATTAAATTAACAAAAGTGAGCTTAGATTGTTTTTTATTATGTTATTAGATTTTTTTTTTTGTGTCTAGCCCTTCTTATACACAAGAAATAGCAGCCTCTAGTCCCAAACCACTTACCTAGTGGTCTGCAGCTCAAAATTTCTCAAAGTGATCATAATGATGTCTTACTTTTTTCCATGTATCTTTATTAACAAAAGTCAAATTAATCTTCCTCAGACTCAGCCATGTGTCTGAGACACAGCCACTGAAAAAGAATTAAGCTCTCCCTCAGTATAATACACACATCCTAAAAGCAAGTAGGATAAATCATCTTTTGGGGATTTCTCTCTCTTTTTATATTAGATGATGATTACTCAAACACCTTTGTTAAGACAAGTCAGTTTCAGATTCTCAAAATTAAGAGAGATGGATCTCTCTTGAAGCATCTTGGACCTTGATTGGTTTCTGGAATATCTGGAAAACAAAACTGCTTCTTGCTTGTGACACTTTACCTATACACCTAAAGTCAGACTGTATTCCTGTATTTGTGACTCTACTTTTAAAGTTTTATTGGTAAACGGACTTTTAGCAGTTATTTTTGGTTACTATTACACTGGTCATGCTTACTCCGCTTGATTATTCCATGATTAGAACTTTGCATTTTGATCTGAAGAAAATCTCCTACATCTGCCTAAATCTTTTTCTACAAGTTGAAAATCTTTCTTACTTAGGGGTTAAAATCTAAGGTTTAAGAACTGATTGCAAAGTTCTCCACAGGATTAGAGGATTAGACCTGTTGTATATGCTCCTGGCATGGAGGAAACTTTATTTATTCCTGTTATTTCTTGGGTTTGAATGAGTATCTGTTCAATGGTGCTTGACATTAGTAAGAACATGTGTATGGGTGTGGGATAAAAATCATGCACTTATTTGATTTATTCATAGGTGCTATTGATTTACACTGGAAATTCACCTGCCTCTGAAATAAATATTCAAGGTGCTCATACATTCTTGAACAATAATTGCTTTACTACCCAGGTGAGCATCCTGGTATTGCATCTTCAATATTATTAGTGTAAAGCATCCTTCCCAGATAATATTTCTGAAAATAATCCTAGTAAGAAAGTAATAATTATTGTCTGCAAAGTCTGCTATTATTTTTGCTACTATTTGACACATTCTTTCACCATGTCTAGAACTGCACAGAGAATTTAATAAAGATCTCATGTTTATTTCTATTTTTCAGGGTTACAGTGGTAGAGGATAAAATTATGCCCCCTCTTCCTTTACTGTTTAGCACCTAGAAGATATCTATCTACTGGAGTCTCATCTTGATACTTTTTAGTAAGTTATGGTGGGATTCAAGAAGATTGTCTTTGGAAGAAAGCAAATGCAGCAAAATTTGTCGTGGCTTAACACTGCCTATTCTTTTGGACTATTCACCCCTTAACAGTATCAAAAATGCTGCTTGTGGTAGATTTTAACTGTTCTATTATAATTTTATACCTGAAGCTGAACATATTCCTGATTTGTTTTCTTTCTTGAACAATTATATAAAAGTTCTGTTCTACCTCTTTCAAAGATTGGATATGGGAAAGCAGTCTAAGGAGAGACACAATTTTTTTCCCAACTATCTGGCCTTTGCTGACACGCGATAATACCTTCATTTTCATGTTTTTATTTTTCAGATTTTGTTTGGCTCCATGAAGTCAGAAAGGTGCATGAGATTTGTTTTTGAGGGTTTTTCTTTTTGGTTAGGCTTCAGTTTTTCATGTGAAAAATTGGACTACCAAAAGGAAACACCTGCCTTTATCTTGAACACACTTCTTCAGCTCTACAACATTGTTCCACCATTTCCCACGGGTCCAGCTTGCAGAACACCCAGCTGCACTCCAAGGTCAAGATTTTGCTTGGACTCAGAACTTGTTGTTTAAAATAATTAAGATGTGGATGGGCAGACACACCAACATCTAACATCACATAAAAGGAAAGTAACTTACGTGAAAATGCCACCTCAACAGGATGCAGCAAGAGCTATAAGCAGATATTTTCAATTTTAACTGCATTATTTACAGACATGCAAACCAGAACTACCTGAGTTATTCTCACAGTTAAGTGATCCAGAGTAAATCATCATCAGCTGGTCAAAATTTCCCTGGAAAATTATTACTGTAGATAAGACAATAACTCTATTATATGTGTTTCCACAAGCTCTTTACAAAGGGAAGCTATTCCTTTTCCTACCTGTAAAAGAAGCTTGTCTTTGCATGCCGTAATCTACATTAGGTAAAGAGGTGTCAAAAATTACACGGAATTAGTAGAGAACAAAAGTTGCTATAATGTCAGAGATGATAAAAAAAAAAAAAAAAAAGAAGCCACAACTGATTTAAAGTAAATATCTACCTTAGAGTTTTGTACTGCTGCCCAATTATCTGAATGCCTGAAACATAAAATCAAAAAGAGAAGCGAAGTCCTTTGAAAGTTTCCTGGTGATCCTGTCACAACCATCCAACCTGCTTGGGCAGGTTTGCTCTTTCTGTTCTCCTTTTCTGGGGCATTGATGTGAAAAACTTTCTTGAATATTGGAGAATTAAAGGACTTTGTGCAGATTCTTGTATTACAGGTTTGCCCTTAAGCAAAATAATTCTGTTTTTTCGCAAAGTTTCGCCACAATAAGCTTATCAGTCTGCCAATCAAATTCTACAGAAACTTTAGGTTTAAGTCAACAGATTTTCCATTGTAAAAAATATGGGTAAAATATTGTATGTAATAGTTAGTTTACTTCTGGTTTAGAAACAGGCTATATATAGCACATAGTTTTATATACTTTTATAATCACACTACTTCTCTTACTCTCTACAGCTATCTACATTGGCTTAGGTTAAATTTCTTTAAAGCATTTTTATTGTGAGTATTTCTTCAAGTTTCTTTGCTCAGAGAAAGATGAGAAATTCAAATAAACTTATCAGTATGTGAGACCAAACACATCTCTATCTCTATCTCTATCTCTATCTCTATCTCTATCTCTATCTCTATCTCTATCTCTATCTCTATCTCTCTCTCTCTCTCTCTCTCTCTCTCTCTCTCTCTATCTCTAACTCTATCTCTATCTCTATCTCTATCTCTATCTCTATCTATCTCTATCATCTATCTGTATCATATATCTATATCTATATATTGATATAATCTACAATGTTTTCAATTTGAATTATTTTCTTCTGTCTTAAATATACAAAAGCCTGATTTATGCTACTTGCAGTTATTCTGCTGGACTTGCAACTTTCAGTGTTAACTCATAAACTAAAAGATTGACATAGCTGTGTCATTTTTAATAAAGAGCTGTTTATCAGAGGAAAACTATGAACAGAAGTTTTTGTAAACATTCTGTCCTACAAGGTGTTCAATATGTTGCTATGTTTAGGTTGCTTACACCTATAATTTTCTACTGGATGTTTCTACTGGATGTTTCCCCATCTTTCTTTGTGACTCCTTTTAAAAAGCTGTTCATCATTAGACTGCACTGGATGTAGAAAAATAATGAAATATCAGCAACAAAA
Source organism: Sylvia atricapilla (assembly GCF_009819655.1). Taxonomy (NCBI): domain Eukaryota; kingdom Metazoa; phylum Chordata; class Aves; order Passeriformes; family Sylviidae; genus Sylvia; species Sylvia atricapilla. The sequence continues at coordinate 66,578,265 of NC_089141.1, forward strand.
TATTTCCTATAAAATCCTAACTGCTGAGAGTAGTGCTAGCAGCCTACACTACCAGTGTAGTGGTATTTTCAAAACCAGCTCAAGGATGGTATTTTCAAAACCAGCTAGGGGTCATGTCAGAGACTTTATTTTAGTGTCTAACTTACACTAGACTGTATTAGGTGTGTAGCCTACACTAAGCCCTCTGTGGACACTTTGGCTACAGAAGAGGACAAACAAGATATCTATGGTGGTGCTTTGATCAGTGCAGGTGAATCACAGCAGGGTGTTTCTCTTGCTGTCTTTAACGAAGTTTAATGTGACAAGCTCTGCTCTAAGGTGTCTAGCCCATGGGTGGTTTAAGCTAGATGAAATTAACCCTACTTCTAGTAACACTCAATGTGCTTGCTCTCCTCACAGACCCCAGAATTTGTTATTCTTGATTCCTCAGTCTGAGTGTACAGGAAGAAGTGGACCCTCCATTAAGTTATTCTGCAGTTAGCTACTATTGCTGTAACAAGAGAGGACTCTTGTACAAGCAAGAGAAGCAGGTGTGAGTATTTTACTCTCCAAGAGACAGGAGGGAAGACATATACCTCCATTCCTTTCTTCCTGGTGAACACCTCTGGCAGAAAAGTTTCTGGTGAAAGTCTTTTATCTTCAATTTAAAAAAAAAATCCGAAAAAACCCACACCCCTAATCTAATTCCTCATGCTTAAAAGGAGGGATACAGAGATACAGAGTCCAGACACAAGGAAGGGTTTCAAGCCTTCGGAAACCCAGTTTCATGGTATACTTTATACTAACTCAGACATGATGCTTATGGAAGAGATTTCTGATGCAAATCTACTTTGATCTTTTCAACTGTTTATTTAAGAACAAAGTTTATTGAGAAACCCATCTCAAAAGCTAACTTTTCCCTACTTGGGAGAAGCACTTAGGATGATGCATTTGGCTGTGAGACTTTGTGCCTAATGTTTCTGTTGGATGTGTCTTCTTCCAACCACAGAAAAGGTACATAAAAACCAGCAAGAACATGTGTCTTGATAAAGATCTGCTGTCACACTGGATACTTGGGAAGCAGTAGAAGGCCTAACTGATGAATTGCTAAATCCTTGGCTATGATCTGAAATCTTTATTAAAAACAGAATTATTTGGGTTGGAATTAGTTGGGTTGGGTTAGAGATGACATAGTTCCAACCCCTGCTTCCACTAGACCAGTCTGCTCAAAGCCCCATCCAACCAGCCTTGAACACTGCCAAGTGTGAGGCATTCACAGCTTCTCTGGGCTACCTGTTCCAGTGCCTCACCACCCTCACAGTAAAGAATTTTTTCTTGCTATCTCATATAAATCTACTGCCTTTCTGTTTAAAGACTTTACCTCGTGTCCTAACACTATGTGTTCTTGTCAGAAGTGCCTCTTCAGCCTTCTTGTAGACCCCCTTGAGGTACTTTCTTCAAGTTCTTTCTTCCCCTGACAATACTGTTGCCAGAGTATCAGGGTGGTTGAAACACACCTAAAATTTCTTAGGCAGAGCTGGAATTAGCATGTCCTCATGACAATACGCCATATACAGTAAATAATTTAACTGTAACATAGCTCAGGGATATGTATTCAAAGGAAGTTCAAAATATTTGGCAGGCAGTGAATTTCTTTTTACAGGGATGGAAAAGGTTATAAACTCATCTCTAATATAAATACTTGCAACCGGTAGCAGAACTCTATAATGGTAGTGTGCTAGTTAATGTCGTTCAGGTAAATAAGGAAATTTTCGGCCAAATATTTATGTCAGCAATTATGGTTATTTATAGTCATTTATATCCTTATTTTTAGCACACTGAAAACAACAATAAAAACCAGGATTTAATAGGCTTTAATAGGCAAAGTTAGAAGCAGGAAAATGGGATTTTCATTAAGAGGCTGTCATTTCCTTAAGAGAACGATTTTTTTTCCATCTTCTCACCAGTATATCTTAAGTAGCAGTACAACCTATAGACTTGCAAAAAGCTTGAACTTTGGGCTCTGTAACCAAAGGCTGCTCTTCCTTATTTTGCAGTAACCACTACCTTATGCCAATAAGGTGAGCTGCCCCATTCACTGCTATGTCCTTTATGTAGTTACAGAGACCTTCACAACAGAACTGCTATTGCCTAATTTTCAGAAAGCTTCTGATTTCAATATCCACTTCTTTGGTCATCTCCAGTGAGTATCTGCAACAATGAAGTCAATGGAACTGATTTGATTAGATACTGGCACAAATGAAAGTGCTACGGCTTCTTTTATACATTAAAAGGGAAGGAAATGGGTATTCTGCACATTAAGATATTTACTGCAAGTGAGGAGAAAATTGCCTGTCCTTTTTCAATACTCTGTGTGATAATGAAAGTCCCATTTTTCTGATGTGGATGAAAAATATTTTGAAGTGGTCCCTTTACATATGCTTAATTAAATTCAAAGGAGCTATAATTCAGATTCACACATTTGAAAACATCTAACAAAAATGAGTGCTTTCATTAGTTCAGAGATGTGTATGGTGAAGTGTCAGTTTAAAGTGAATTTCACATTAATTTCTGTACACATAAGAAGTTCAAGGAAGAATTTATATATATTAGGTAAATCATCAATTTAAAATTAATTTTGCCCTTGAAGATATGTGCTGCCGATTTTTGAAGGAGTAGAAACTCTATTCCCAAAATAGCTTGAAATCCTTATCAAGAAAGGATGTTATCAGCCTTCAATTTTAGCAAGTCTTTCCTCTCTCTTCTCCAGGTTTTCTTTATCATCTAACATTTGACCCATACTTATCAATATGTATTGTAAACTTTTAAAGCTTGTCAACAGAGAAAGTACAGTTCTAATGTAGGTAAAGATAAATATAACCTCACAACTTGTTTCCCATGATCCACCCATAAGCAACTTGTTTGAGGTTTGTGGTTTCTTCCTCAGGGAAAGCTCCCTCATTGTCTTCAAAGAATGATTGATTCAGTGAGCTGAACTAAGGACAAGAAGTCACGGGAGAGGTTTCTGCCCCAGTACCATGGCCTGGAAGAATGATGATAGGTTATCATTTCCCTTTTGTTGCAATTAATTCAGTTCATGGATATGCTACAGATAAACACCTAACAGGAACCAATCCCTTTTAGAATTGCTCCCAGACCTGGCAGGCAGAGAAGTCCTTGAGATTGTTGTGAACCACATAACAGAAAGTCTGAGGTGCAATTTAATATCTTAGGTAATATTTGAAGAATATGTTGAAATGTCATTTAATCAGGGCACTGTAGAATAGAATAACATTTTAGTTTTGAGCTAGACTTTGATTAGTGAGCGTTAATTGCTAGGAAAACATAGTCTATTTAGGATGGTTGAATAAATATAAACCACAATTCCTTTGTCTCTTTTCTTTCAGCTCTCAGAAAGACTTGCCTTCTGCACTGAAAAAAATCAGTCAAGCTTAGTGATTACTACAATATCTATACAAATACACAAGAATGTATTAATATTGTTATGATGAAATTATATTTTCTGAATATCTGATCAGACAGACTTTTCCACCTTGCTCCTTTTTCTGGTTATTTTGTTTTTTCTGTTTGTTACCAGACTGGAAAACTGATATTTCCTTCTGTTTCCCCCACAGTAAGCTATTCAGAACTGATTTGCAGTTGAGTGCATATGTGTTTTAAGCCCAGGATGAAACAGTGCTTTCTCAAACATAGCTTAACATCTACATGAAGGCTGGTGACTGAGCTACAAATGAAAAAATACATGACTTAATGCAGCCTCCTGATCTTTGCCTTTACAATGCCCTTTTGTTCTATAAATTTCCATGTGGGGAGATTAGGGAGGGTCAGTAAACAAAAATGTCTTTGCATGTCTTAAGAGATCTAAGTGCTCTGCCTGTAGAGTCAGCAACTTCCCATTGAGTTTCAAATAATCTGAAAGAGATGAGTTCCTTTCACAGCATGAAAATTCTGGCTGGGGCAACGGGTATTGTCTTCTGAGTCCTTACAATCTCAGACTCACAGTAGTGTGACTGGGCCACCTGGCTAGTGGGTGTTTTTGCAGCTTTTGCTTCATCAAAACCAATCATCAAATGCACGTACTACATCTCATTCCAGGCAACACATTTACTTAATAATACATATTTCCTTTATAATTTATAAAATAAAGCAAATGCTTTGTAACTGATTCAAAGGCAGAAGAACTGTAGAATGGTGGAGGAATAAAGAATTTGAAGGATTGTGGAAGAGACATAAGGTGCAGAGGATGCTGTCCACAGACAATATAATTTGGCTTTCTGGCTTTAAATTTTAAAGGACAGAGGCAATAGAAGAATGTGACATGGTTATATGGCGCACCCATTCTGTTCTTAGGAAATTCTGTTATGAAGAAGTTTCTGAAACATGAAACTTTGTGCAGAAGCAGATTTATAAGTCTGACGCTGCAGCTTAGCCTTTGGCTGATGTGAGAATTTTAGGATCAGGCCTTGAAAAGTTAATTTTGGTTTATCAGAGATTGATGAAAGTAAAGGATTAATTTGCTACCTGTATGGTCTCACACTGTACACACTGCTAAGATAAGCAACTCTAAACGAAACAGAAGTCCAAAACCCACAGCCTTTTAATGTCACTGAAATGAGCTATAAGATACACAGTGATGTTCAGTTCATAACACAGAAGCTTTGGAAGGAATTTGGATACTAATAAATGACCTATTGATGTGACTGTTTATTCCAACCATTTACAAACATAGAGGATTATGCAATGCTCTGACATAATTTCTGCTAGCAGCTGGAAACCTCTGCTGAACATCTGTCTGAAGTGATGTTCTCATAGTCCATCTGCCAAAACTAGCTGAGTAAATTGAAATGAAATTCCAATTTTTATTCCTTTCCCAAAACTTGTGTCGTCTTTCAAGGCAAAAACATTTTTGTGAAAACTTTTTCGACAATTCTTTTTGTCAATTCTGTAGCCTTTAGTATATTTTGTCTCATAAAAACATAGAACATGGGAACATGTGTCTCTGTGTCAGAAGATTCATAAAAACCATTTGCACTAGCTGTTATTTATATGTTGACAACTTGCTTTGAAATGACTGTTTGCTCTTCTTGGAAGCATGGACAATTTTAACCAGGGGCCTCAGTACTGAAAAGGCAGAAAAATGGTGTGGGGACTAGTATGTAGTTTTAACTTTCATTAATGATGAGGGTGAAATGGCAAAGAAATAGGAAAAATGTTTATCGCTTTCTTTATACCTACAAGTGTAAGTAGAAAAGCAAGGTAACAAAATGAAGGAAAGATTCCCTTTCCCATAATGTGAATTTGCTCTGGCTAAGTGTACTTTTAGACAATTTTCCATTGATCTTGACCTGTATTCTGAATACAACATGAAATAACATGAGAGGCAATTTAATTTTCCAGATGGAGAATGAAGAGTTCTGGTTCTGGACTAATTTTATCTATGTCATTAGCTCTTAGCTTTGGGTTTATTTCTTCTTACTTACGTCAAAATAGGTTAAAAGAGTTGAACTCTGCAACTGTCTGTTTCTGCTCACTGACTTGAGCAGCTTGTACTGACTACTGCAGATTTACACATGTTCCTTTCCTGTATGTTCCTAAACTTGAAGCATCATCTTCCCATGTTTAATCTCTTTATATTTTGTTAAATTGTAAAATAGAGATTATTAGGGTGTAAGTGCATTTTTGTGTGAAATTGTGTGTAAAAAAGTTATACAAATTCATTCTAGGAGTAGCAAGTCCCACAAGAAATTGTTACCACTCACATGCAGTGGGAAAAAGACTCAGGTCTTTACTTTGTTTTGAAGAAAATAACAATAAAGAAAACATCTATAAGAATTTCTGTGGTGAGAATGATAATTTTCTTATAACTAAATAAATAGAATTGTTTATTTTTTTATTTCTAAATGCTATTATTTGCAGATTCAGTGAAATCTATTTTTTGGACTTGATTCTATCCTCTTTTATCCTGCCATTAACATAGAAGCTAGAGAAATTAAACTGTGTAAAGTGGATATAAGTGACAGCAGAACTGGGACTGAGATTAGCTCCGTGGTTCTGTGATTAGACATACATCTTTCCCTCCACTGGTGACAAATGACACTTCTGGCCGTAGGAAAAGAGACGTATCTGGTATATCAGAAGAAAACACTCCATTCTTAACTGATAAGAATGTCCAGCTCTATGCAATAGATTTTATATACACAGTGACCCAGTTGTTTTTTTAAGTAAGTCCTTAATTTATAGGTCTTGTAAGTCTACTCTGTCTCCCAAATAAGCAATGAGGTCATCAGGATCCATAATTTATTAAAGTGCATTTTGTGAACAGGGAGTTCCTCTGTGAGGATATTGTGTTTCCCAAGGAAGTTAGGAAGAAATTTGCCAAAAAGGAACTAGGTTAAAAATTCAACAGATCCGTCTGTTTCTCTTGAGTTCCTCTGACAGATATTTCTGAACAGAGGTAGGATGGAAGTAGAAAGGAAACTTCGGGTTAAATGCTGAAGTGAAGGGTACCAATGCAGTGAGATACATCTCTAAAATGAAAACCACTTAAACTAGAATGAAAAAAGCCCCAAATCCTAGTTTCTAGTAGGCTAATGCACTAAAATGCAAAAGCCCAGATGTACAAGAGGATTCAGCCCTTACAACTATTTCACGTTCAAGATTCTAAATTTTCACACCTCAGCAGTTATCACACTCTCCTGTTACATATAAACCATTCTGAACTTGCTGGAGTGTTGTCTTGGGAATGCTAGGCATCCCAGGGCATACCCAGAGTTTATCCTACAGCTGGGCAGGTCGCTCCTACTAGCTCCTCATAATATACATCATGCTTAGTACAGAAACTGATTTGTGCAAAAGCATTCAGTCCTCATTCTCCTCTTTGCTCAATAACTGACTCGTACTGTTTATCTGAGCTGTTAGAGGTGTTATTCCTTACAGCCTCTGCATGAGTCAATTTGGACACAGTATCTCTAAAATTTGGAATGAAAAAGGCTTGTGAGTGCTGATGGGTGGGGAGAGAACAGGGTCTCTAGCTCTTCTGCTGGATCTGTTTTTCTTCACATGGCAGTATTCAATGTGCATTGGGCCAAAACCACTGAGAACTACTTTGGAAGGTAATGATGGGGAAAGTCGGCTGGCAGTGGGAGGGTCTGTTTAAGAGTGCCTAGTCCAGTGAGACAAATTTTCCAAAGTAGAATATGTTCAACAGAGAACCTGAGTTCTGGGTCTCTGACAACACCAGGCTCAGACCTTCTGTGTGAGACATCAGAGCTGGCAGGAAGGACAAATGAAAGTTTCATTTTTAATTCTTCACATATCACATTCTTCACACATTTCTAGTGAACATTAAGCTTTTGGGAGAATTGGAGAAGGCATCATAATTTATTTCTACAATGCTGAATAGCTTTATTAGAGAGGCCCATATCAGGCATAGGTCTTGGAAGGACTTCGCAACACAAAATCCCAAATACAAGAAATTGTTTAACTTAATAAGAACCTGTTTTGCCTTTCATCCCATTATTTGTTATTAGCCAATATGATGGTTTAGATTGCTGTCTTCTCTGGGAAATCATCTTGTGTTGAAACCCAGGCAAACATTAGAGCTGTGGGTCATGCTAAGCAGCAAGATGCCACCAGACATATTCCCTTAGGTAAAAACTTTTGCCTCTGCAGTGGGGATAAAATGATGATACAGCAGAGATGATGATTCTCTGAGGTAGAAAAAAATTCTTGTTTTGTTTATCTGTCCTTAGAGCCTATATCTGCAGGCACTCTCAATGTTAAACACTGACTCGGCAGAAATCTCAAATGTGACGTCCAAAATCTGTACTTCTTGAGTTGAGTATACTACGTAAAGAAAACATCAAGGAATCTTAACCATTGCTCAAAGTATTCGATATGATAGCCCTTGGAATAGAAGAGAAATCACTTTTGGTTATCTTTCAACCTCAGTAAGTTCAAACAAAAAGACAGAATATCAAATACACTTTATCTTGTATACACAGTGGAACATGCCAGCTAATAACGAGAAACAGATCATGACCCTAGAGTAACTCACCTCATTTAGAGATAATGGAATACAATCAAATATAACAATTTGAAATGCAAGTGCAATGCAGAATTTGCCTGTGATGCTTAAGAGCAGATTAGATTTATAAAGCCATTTGGAGTAACCTTTGCTGCATATAATTTTGAACAGCTCACCAGCATTAGAAATGCGTGATAGTATAAGTACTAAATTATTATTGCTACTTGTAACCAAACACCTTGTCTGAATTTCATAGTATCTTCCTCATTATCCAAATATTTATTAGGCTGGGTTTGACAACCATTCAGCATGAAGTTGCTCAGATAAGGTTAGTTCAAGAAATTACTAAAATTCTTTAACCCATCTTTCTTCCTATGACTACAGTGCACTCATTTCTTAAAGTTGATTCATTTTAGGATCACAGGATGAAAGACTCACCAAATCTTTGGAGATTGTGTTGTAAGGAAAATGAGTGTCATTCTTTGGCATAGAGAATTTTGAATGGCAGAATAGTGGGGAGTTCTGAAAGGTGACCTGTACCACTAATGTACCTCCACAGTCCTGCAACCATGTTAGCTTGGGAATTGTTTGAAAAAAATGTAATGATAACCATTTGTTCAGAAAATAAATTCTTTGCTTTTTGAGTGCCTTGTTTTCAGTACATTGACATATTTCCTACATGCTTTTCACACAAACCTTATTTGTACCGAGTGGTTCAATCTTGTTTTGGTTGCTAATGATTTAAGATGAGGAGTGGAATCTATCTGACAGTTTATCAGAAACTAAATTAACTCATTTCTGAAAAATCAGGTATTTGGACTACAGATTCTTCAGGGGATGTCAGTTCTACGGCTATGTATTTCTATAAGTGCACTCTAAATTCCAGTCTTCATATTAATACATTGATAGCAATTGCAGAAGTCATGTCTTCATCACAAGCTACTACCTTTCTTCCTGTCTGTCCCCAGGTAAAGCTGACTTGGTAGTAGCAGTACCAAAGCAAAGTCATTATTCAGAATTCTCTAAGAGAGTGCAAGTCTCTTCACTGTATAGTGAGAGAACTGTATAGTTAGGAAGAGAATAAGTTGATCCAAATAATGTTTCCACTACTATACAAGTATCTAAATGTTACAAAAATAGTAGAGACAGAATTCAGAGTAAGAAATGTAGGTAGAAAATAAATAGTTTTACACATTTTAAAAAAATATTGATGTTAATTCCAGCCTGACTTTAAGATCAATAACCATGAAAAGGGAAAAGGAAAAGGGAAGATCAACTTCCCAACAATTGTGGAAGAACTTCTAACCACCTAGCAGCTACTGGCCTTCTGAATACATGCCGAATGCAGTGATATGTATAAGCTATAATTTATACATAATATGTATATATATATATTTATATATAGCTTGGGTCATTGAAAAACTGTGAATTCACTTTCCTGTATTTATGTGTGTAAGAAAAAGGAATTTAAAAGAGAAAGAGAGAGAAAAGACTGAGGAGAATTCTTTCATAAACTTATTCATTTGCCCTTCAAAACAAAGAGTCAACTATTCTTTAAATGTTTTAGGTACACCTTATGAATAGCTATTATCCAGCCTATGAGTTTCTCTAGGGCCATCCAGGTTCTTCTATTTTTACTGATATTTTAGGTCATAGCAAAAACAGTCTAACAAACGAGAATACTCTTGCAGTACCTGTTGAATCCCTCGACACAAGTTTCCCTTGGCATGGTGGTTCTTTCTAACTGGCACATGAATATCATGGTCCCTCAGGGAAAGCAGATATGACCCATTATGACTACACTGTACACAGAGTACAATGTAAGTCAACACGGTACAACAGAAAAATAACTGATGAAAAGGCACTTTTTAAAGATGTTTTAAGAACACTGATTTTTTTGTACATGATTTGCATGTACGTGATACTTAATGAGCCTGTTCATGCACTGTGCTTGTGGAGCATTTGACTTTCAGAGGAATTTGAGTTGCTTCAGGGGGAAGAGAGCCTGGGTTCCCATATAGGACCAGTGCTCTGGCCTGTGTGGTAAGACAGTCAACATATGAAGCAAGGAAGGTGACTTCATGACTTCTGCTAAGAAGTGGAGACAAGGTACTGCCTGCTTGTTTAAAGACCGTAGGAAAAACACATCTGGAAGTCTGAAACAAGAAAGGAACTAGACACTATTTGCTTTGAGGGCTGTCAGGCACTTTTCCTGTCTTTCCCTTCTCTTACGTTGTTTTTGCCTGGGTTGCCAGTTGGATGAGCAGAGTACTCAGGGGTGACACGCAACTTGTGAATGTAGCCAAGTCCTGGAATCTGCTGCTGTTCGTGTCATGGAGAGAGGATACAGTCAGACAAGGAAAGTTATTTCCTGCACTTAACATCTGATCAGTCATTTGAAATGTAAACATGATTGGAGGAATAACAACTGCCAGAAATAAATGTGCCAGAAGAGAATAGTCTTGCTTCTTATTTGGTAACCAGCTGCTGTTCTCAGAAGCCTTAAAAGTTAAAAAAATCCTAACAATACATTTATAATACTTGACTTGGGGGTACATGCGGTTTGAAAATTCTCTATAAACATTTAAAGTAATGTAAATTTTCAGGAGTACTAGCACCTGCAATTTTGCAAGCATATTCAACTCAAGATATGTTCAGATCCTTGTCAATGGCTTGCTCTTTGATATATCACTAAATAATTTATTTCAGCCACAACTTTAGGCATTCTCTGCTGAAGAATAAAGGTATGATTTATGTGAAATCCCCTGCCAAGACATCCCGAAAAATGCTCATTCAGCTCTTAATGAAAACTAGTGAAAACTAGCTGAAAGTGTGGGATTTGTTTCAATGGCATGGGTTGTTTAACCGTGAACTAGTTAACATGAACTTTTTTTTTTTTTTTCAGTAGATGTGGGAGATAAGTGCTTTTAAAGTGATTTGTCTGATCTTAGAGGTTTATTTTAGAATATGAGTAATTGCTCTCATGAGGTTTCTTCCTAATGAATTGTAAGAGTTCAGTCTAACTATGAGGTATTTTGAGCTGGTTGAAAGGAACCTGACTCAAATCTGTCTTGTCAGAAAAGGGAACTAAGAATCAACTTTCTCTATTCTTAAATCCCACTTAAAATCCCTTTGAAAGTTATAGAATCACAATAATAGAGTTCACCATTTCAGTGGAAGAGCAATATTGGAAAATTTCATTATTCTTTTGTCATGCACTCTTGTGCTGTGTAATCTCTATCTTGAATTGATTAAACTTCTTCTTAAACAAAGATGAAAGGGAAGAATGAGAAAATTCCCATACAAGGGCATCTCAGGGGGTTTAGCAAGAACAACTGCAAGGTGCTACAACCCCTGTTATCAACACAGGCTGGAGGATGAGCAGATGGAGAGCAGCCCTAACAAGGACTTGTCGATGCTGGTGGGTGAGAGGCTGGAGTGAGTCCAATCTTAATCAGTTCTGAATGTGTCTTAAAAATCCATGGAGAGAGAGTATTCTCGGTTTGTTGCCTGCTCATTGGTACAAAGTTTGGAGACAAAATATGATCCTCTATTGGCCCTGAGGAAAGACTTGTAGTCTCAAGTCAAACTAAAGATCTGGCAGTATGCTATGAAGAGACAAGAATGACAGGATTCTAAAAGCTGACTTCAGGAATCAATAATACTGATACTTGATTTTTTTTTTCTCTCTCTGCTTTCATTGAAGCCCAAGATTATATATTGTCAGGGCCTGAGAAGAAGACAAAAGAATTCTACTGGAAAAAAGGGATTCCTTCAAAAATAGAGATTGGTTAAGTCTGTGTGCACATTTTTCCTGAGTAAAATTTGAATTCCTCGTGATACTTTGAATGTTTTAAATAGAAAATCAAATCAATTGTATTTAGCTGTGATTTTATAAAATTATCTGGTGGCTTTAAATGTAAGTAAGGAAAGTCAATATCTGGGGACTTGACAGAAGTACTATTCAAACAAAGGATTATTCTTTAATAAAGTACCATGGGCAGGAGTGTCTAATTAATCCATGGAAGTAATGTTAACAACATAATTGAGTACAATAAAACGCAAAATCTGGCAACACACAGGTATATGGCAGCTGCACAGTGGTTTTCAGTTATCCTAGCTCACCTTCTGCTGATGTCACTCATCTGCTAGTGGAATTAGTGAGTAAGATTCTCATTTCATAAAAGACAAAATCAAAGAGCAAAATACAAATTGGTTATGAAGGACCAGATTCTCCTCAATTCTGCTGTTCATATTGACTCTCTTTTCCCTGGATGTCTCACTGGATGAGTTTAAAGTCTGTAGAAGAGTAAACCAGATGCAAATCTGACCACACAGGCAGAACACCAAAAAGTCCAGTTAGTCCTGTGGCTACCTGAGATAACCACTGAGAGCTCACAAGGGGTATTTTTTCCTTCATGTCTGGGATGTAGTCAAGTTTATGATCAAACTCTTCATGTCTGGGCAGAAAAACCTGCCTATTTTTATTCTCTTCTCTTTTATCTTTCTCACTGGCCTTTATTAACTCCCTGTCAATTGATTTTACCAAATAATTTCATTCATCACCTTCTCTTTGGACGAGCCCCTTATAACACAACAGTATGACATATTCTGCTTGCTGAAGTTTATAGAAATGTGTGGAAAAGCACTTGGCTATTTCAGATCTATTACATTTTCTCTGAAGCTTGAGGCAACAACTTTCATAGATTTGGTGTAGCTAGGTCAAATGCAGATTTAGATTACCTCATATCCTTGAAAAGGTCAGGTCACAAGCAGTCACTGTAGAAGGAGTTGAAAACAAAAATTTCTCCTCTGGATAAATGCAAATGGATGGTTGGTTCCTACCATGTTGGAGTTCTTGTACAATCTGATGGAGAGAAGAGGAAAGAATTTGCTCTTACAAGAGAAAAGAGAAAGGTGGGCATGGAAGAAGAAAGATTAAAAACAACAAGCATGTCCTGGGTTGTAGTTTAGGATGTATTCTATCACCACCTTCAGTTAATGGCCCATCAATGCCTTTTGCATGACTCAGAGATAACTCCCTCCGGGCGTTATCTCTCTCTTTAATGGACCATCAAGGCTCTCTTCCATGACTCATCATCCCATTGTGAGATGCTCCGCCCATGGGGAAGAGCCAAGCATTCTCACCTGGATATAAGCTGGGAATTGGGACAGTAGAAGCAGCCCTCACCCACTGGATTCCCAGAGGACTGGAGCTACCAGACCTTTCTACAAAATTTCTATTTCAGGAAGACCACCTTGTCTGGACTGTTTCCATCACCCTGATCAGGTTGTATTCTGACTCTGTCAGTGGTTTTTCTTTTTGTATTTATTTTATTTTATTCTATTTTATTTTCCTTTTCTTCTCATTAAATTTTATTTCTGACTTAAAGCCTCTTACTTGGTTTGTTTTCAAAACCACAACAAAGGGTGAAAGCAGCACAGGGAAAATAAAGACAACAATGATTACAGGGAAGAATGAATAATATTGAGTGCTATTGATGGCCCCAGCACCCATGGCAGGTGGGAATTGTGCCAGTGAACATACAATAAAACAGAGTAAAGAGGAAGCAAGTCCATTATGGATCATGAGAGAGAGATCTACTGAGATCCTCCAGTTGCTTCTCACCATATCACCAATGCAAAGCAGATGGACCTTTATCTGGAGCAGTTGGTTATGGCAGGTTTAGAGCACCTCTGTGTCACTGGTGTAAATCAGCTCTTGGCTTCTCCTTTCTCTTCGTGACTTTTTTCTTCATCGAAGCTTGGATGCTACCATCCAAAAATTACCAAAAATAACCTCATAATATTGCAACTGGTTAATGAGTGCTTGATTCTTATTTTGTGTTTCATTTTTATCTGTCTTTTACCAAATGGCCACAGATCTCAACTGAGAAAGGAGAAGGAGGAAGATACAAACAATTTAGGAACAATCAGAGATGTATTATTTTATAAAACAATAAAGTAAATGGGAGCTTTAGGTGAAATTTTATCTAAGAATTATCAGCAGTGTATGGAGTGTAGAGCACTTAGAAGGAAGCAATTCAAGTAACTGGCCTTTAGAAAAAATTGTTTTGTTGTTTTATTGAATTACTGTTGAAAATATTCTAGTTTAAATACCTGCTATTTATTATACTGGATTTATTTTAGATTTCCAGTCTAGAATCAGATTTTCAAGCCAAGGTCCTTGTGAGGTAATTTCCCTGTCAGGAAGTCCTGAGTTAATCCTAATCATCAAACAAAAATTGCAGTACTGAGAGCCTGGAGATGAGAATGCAACTTTGGAAAATGTTTCCTCCAGCAATTAGCTGAGAAACTGCCATGGAAAGTTCTCATCTCTGTTAAGTTTTCTTGACCCCATCTTTTCGTTCCAGATGTTCTGTGATGTTTGCTCCGACTGCATCTGCACTCCTAAGTACAAGAGGAAATGAGTTCAAGCACTTCACCCCACTGTGCATCTGCTAGGCTGCACTCTGCACAAAGCAAGGCAGATCTTGCCAACTTTCCAAGATGAATCTGCTCTACCAGGGTCTGCTCCTAAGAAGGGGATGTGCGTCAATTGATACTACTTAGATCAGAACACAGGCTTGGTCCCTGTATGTTACTTATTTAGTTCTACAGCTATAACTTGGGGGATCAAGATGCACCTGGAGAAATATGATGGAGGTAAATATAGCAGAAAGACATAACACGATCTTTTCTAATATCAGCTACTGTCCAAAGATAAGCATAAAATAACATCTGACAGCATTTGTTTCAGACTCCTATACTTTAAGCCCTTTCACCTCTATCTGTGCTGGAACCTTTTTGGAAAAAGAGAAAGAGAGAGAGAGAGAGAGAAAGACAGTGAAAGAAATCATGTGCTTTATCAGTGAGGTAACTGAAGCTAAAAGTAACCAGTAGGAAAAAATCCCCTTTTCCAGAAACCATTGTTATTTTTTTGGCCCTGATCCAATTAACAGATAGCAATTTCCGTATTTCTTTGTCTTTACTTCTAAAAAATAATGGATGCAAAAAAATGCCTTGGGATTCTTACAGGATTCACAATCAAATTCCTTGAGTTATAATTGTAAGCCATTCAATTCCACTAATACATCAAGGAGGCTGAGGGGTTTAATTGTGTAGTACATCCAGATTGCTTACTCTCTGTTTCAGGGAAAATTGGTGGATCCAAAATGCTTTAAACATTAACTCTTTTTATGGTCATTTACCAAAAGTTTACATATCTAATGTGTCAAACTAGGAGTCATTTTGTGATAACACAGTGCCACAGACTCGGAAGGAATGAAGGAGAGAAAAACAGCTTCTCCACCTCTTCACCTTCATGCTCTAGCTGCCTCCATACTTGCTCTGCAGTTAACTGGTGGCTTTCTTGCAGTCAGCAGGAACTGGTACCAATATTTCCCTGAGAAGCAAGATGGTAAATCTATGGGGATACAGTTATATGAGACAGGCTGAGCCTGTGTAACAGCTTACTGTTGCTGAGAGGAACTGTTTCCTCTTCAACAGCTTTTTCACTTATTTCTCATTCTCCTCTGCTGACTTCTTTTTCACTAACTCTCAGGTGTGCCTGTCCCTGGGGCTTCATGTCTTCTAGCAAATTAGATTTGCCCAGGACTGTACTCTGGCACAGAGACCAGCTGGAAAGAAACAGCACCCTCCCCATCCATCACATTCTTGAAACTTCCAGCGGTTGGTGGCCATGTATAAGCTGCCTATGGGGAATGCTTTCTGGTCCATGATGGTTTTGCAGCTGTTCCCAGGAATTGTTGGAAGAGAGGTAGTTAACCTGGGCCAAAACCATACTGGGGTCATTAAAATAATTTACTGTAGACAGCATAAACAATCCAGTTCCAGTGCCTTGGAGTGGTAGTGTTCATTGTTTAATATATTCTTATTGCTGTAACTCAGGGACATGGCTTCTCTTCGTGACTTGGTAGGAAACCAGCTCAACTGAAATGGAAGGTAAAACCAAAAAGATTTTTGTCATCAACCCTTTAGGTATCAGACCACAGAGATGGGATTGGGAACAAGGGTATAATTCCAGGAATAGAGAGGGAGAGATGCAAAGAAGGGAAAAGATTGATTTATTCAGTGTCAGTTTTATATGCCTTATCCTCCTTAACAGTAGCATTAGAAATGTATACATATAATTAGAGATGTGTACATATGTGAATGGAGGAGGACTCTGTCCTGCAGCAATGCTGACTAAAGAGATTTGCAGCATAGTGCCAACAATCCACTGCTATATCTCCTGAGGTTTCTACCTCTTTGGATCTGTCATCTCATGTGAATTTGTTAGAAATTCCGAAGTTTTTTCCAACCGAGCCACGCTGTTAAGACAGTAATCTAGTGCATTTTGCTTTAAATGGACCACTGAGAGCTCACACACAGGCAGTTTAAATGGCAGACTGAAAGAGGTGATAGCATTCACTAAGACAAGCAAAAGGAGATGACCCTCCTTTAAACTCTTACTGTGATATATTAGCATCCAAAAGAGAGTGGTACACAGCATTCAGAAAGGTTTTCACTGTTCTCTCTGAGTCAACACTCTGGCATTCAGCAGCAGTGTCACTGCATTAGCACAGGCAGCCCCTGCCCTGGGACACAGATGTTCAGCTGGACAGAGGAAAGGCTGCAAAAACAATCTTACATACCTGCATAAAACCAGTTGATAGGGCTTTTTTAATATTTGTTTTTCCCACATCCTCAGTTTTTTAGTCTAGATCACCATATGATCACGTGAGAAAAACGATCTCAAGTCAGAATTTTTGAATCTGGCACTGCTGAAGGGTCTATGGGTTGAGAAGATCTTTGTCGTGCTGCAGGGTGATCCAACTGCCCCTCATAAAACTGTTCCCAATTATAGATACATCCCATGTGCTTTAAAGTAAACTTTCTGTCCTCATACAAATATAACTAATAAGAAAAAAATTAAAGCAAAACCTTTGAGGTTCTCAGTGTTCTGAGGAAACACTTCTAAGGATTATTTTGTAGCATGTACTGTTTAAAATTTCTTGCCAGCTCATTTTTACTCTAAGTTCTGTGTTCAGGCATTCTATTTCATATTTAACACTTCCTCTAGCATGCGAATATAAAGATTCTCACTCCATATCTACTCCCTAATATTTTTTTTTCTCCTGTAACAGATTCTATTTTTTCCCAAGATTCGGAGTGTTGTTTTTTTTTTTGTTTTTTTTTTTTTTTTTTAGATTTTTTTTTTCATGAGAGATTGGTTTCATGACAGGTTTAAAACTAGCAAATTCATTTCTAGAAGTTTAGAGTATAGAAGCCTCGATATTTGACAGTTTGTGGTGAACCTGTGAAAAATATTTTGCTTAGCAGGGTAAGTCATACAAGTCTTAACAGAATTAAAAGAACCTTTCAGGCACACATGCTGAAGTCTCATTAAAGCATCACCCTCACACCATTCTAAAGCACCTCTTAATTTCCACTCATAATATCTGACTCCTCTGCCCTTGCTTAACCAACTGTTTTAGTTCAGAATTTACTAGTAATTGCTATTGCAGTTAGAAGTTCTCCTGAGTTGCAAATTTGCATAATTTTGGGGGAATTCTGTTTTGTGTTGTGACTTTAGAATTGTAAAAAACTAGGAAACTTCCTTTATGTGCATGTTCAAAATACAAAAAATAATTTTTGCTAATGGAAAATGATTAAAAAAAAAAGATTCGACATTCATCACATTTTCTTTTGTAAATAATAGAGTCTATTTTAGATTTATACTTTGCTGCTGACAAAACATTAAGTGTCAGTTCTGGCCATAAAGGTCTGAATTAATTTCTTGTGAATTAATGGCAACCTGGTGTTTAAATGAAATAATTTCCTGAGATTGTCTCTGACTTCAGCCTTGGGGCTCCTTCTTTGAACTAATGTGTCTCAAAAAAGCAGCCAGGCAGATGTACGGATCTTGTGGTCTGGGAGCATTCTGTTTTAGTGGCCCCAGTTGTGAATAAAGCAATAAGTAGATGTATTATGCTACTGTCATAAGTAATGCAGCTGTTGGGGGCTGGCACAGAAGTGCATCAGTGATTAATGCAGTTTGATTCCTTCCTAGCTCTCATAGCTCCATCAGCTTCCTTCCTCCATTGGCTGTTAATTCTGCTGCTTTTGCTCTTTTACTGCTCTTTCTTCCTTGGGTATCTGTGAAGGAAAATCCTCAGCTGCAAAACCTGTGTGCATGTCTTTATCCTGGCAGTGAGTGGCCTGAGAGGAAAGTAATATTTTAGATGCTTTGATTATGCTAGTAAGGTAACCACCCAACTACATTGCTAGATCATCGAGGTTGCCTGCTATCCTACTACACCTATGGCACCTGCAGCCAAGTATGGTGCAACCCTGTCCCTGAGGCACTTTAGTGTCCTGAGAAAATGAAGGGAGGTACTGAGAAAGCAGTGGGGAATGTCAGCATCCTCTGGTTTGGTGTCTCATCTTCTAGGAACTTCTGTCTGTAATGGACCAGTTAGCACAGGTCTAGAGTAATGTTACTTTGGAGTGAGGCAATTTTGGTTGTGCCTGGGAGGTAGGTTTAAAAGGAGGCAACTGTAGAGCTGATAGTAAAATAATAACTTCAGTTTTTCAGGAAATGAGGAAGGAAGGCAGGAGGACAGAAAGGAAGGAAAGAAAGATAGAAGTCCCCACCCTGCTTTGAAGCAGATCACAAACTCTTTGATGTTGTATTTCTAGTGGAATAATATAGTTAATCAAATTATTTGAAATCATGACATTAAAACACTTTTACTTCATTGGAGTGGAACTTTTTAGCAATTTTAAACCAATTTCCTTTTCAAATTGTAAGGGAGATCAGCATAACCATATAAAAAATCCATTCTGACAACAATGCTTTTTTAAATAACTCTTCGATGGCTTCTAGATCTTAGTGAAGCAAGCTTTTAATATACCATTCCTTCTGGTGCAGCAAAACATCTGTTTCTCAGAAGACACTAAGCAAACTAGAGTTCTCTTGGAGTGTGGTCCTAGGATTATTGTTTTCCTGATGGATTTGGACAATAAAAGCTCTAAATGTTACCTGCTTTTCTTCCTAAATTAGCAGAGATGCATGGGTACTCTTATGCAAAACAACCTCAGTGGACCACATTGAATTGTTTGACTTAACTGATAAGAAGAAGCTGAGGGTCTTTAATTAAGGGAATAATTTCTGTGGACTTCAAGTGGAAGCAAGAAAAGAGAGGAGTAAATAGTATTTAGTGGCATGAGAAGCTTGGAGCCACAGAGTCCCTACAAGTGTGAAAAGCAAGAGAAAACAATCCCCCCAAATAGGGAAAACCTTTGATAGGTGAACCTTAGAGGAACAGACTATTCAATCACTTACAAAAGAGGCAGACGAGGCAATGACTGGCAGATTAGGTGGTGTCACCTGTGGGGTTTAGGGAAACAAGACTGGAAGAAGTGGAAATGAATTTGAATTTGTGAGTATGGAAGAGATGTGCACATTTATGAGGATCTCGTTTTGTTATGCTGATGATGCAAAGAGAAGACATTTTATTAGCATAAATCTCCTCAAAAAGAATCAAAGTGATTTAAATAACCATTACTCCTCTGAGTTCCTATTTATATTCAAAAGGAAGCATCTCATCTAGCTTTATTTCAAAACAGAACGTTTCACACTTCTTAATTATGTGTGAATTATAAAGCACTCATGTCCTCTTCCTCTGCAAAACACACAAGAGCAGGTGTATTCCACCAGAATCAATAACATGCTACTGAGTGGATGTCCTCCTTCCAAACATCTGCACAGGAAGAATGATACTATATCAAGGGTTGGTGTTGTGACAGACTTTATATTAACTATTGAGTCTGAAGGGCATCTGTTATAATGACTCATGGATAAGCTTTAGTGGCTAGCCATTTGTTTGTTGGAATAAGGCCAGAAGTTGCCATGTCTTAGATCAAGGCCACAAGAACTTGGTTCTGACTTCTAATAATCTTGGCTAAATTTTGATTTGCATTTTTACTCATTGCCTAAATGTAGAATTTGAGGTACAAAAATCTGAATCTAACAAGAAAAAAAGTAAGGCATATATCAGTCCTTCTAAACCAAAATTTCAACACAAAACTAGTTAAGAAATCTAAAGTAATTGTCAAGTCAACAGCTATTAAATAGCAAATATATAATGTGTGGTGGTCAACTAAAACATAATTTTTGAGCATGTACATATTAACAGAATAAGCTCCTATTTCTGAAATCCAGTTGTGATTTTTTTCTTGCTCCCTCACCATCTGACTTGTGTAGATTCATTCTCTCCTAAAGTATTTCAGTTTAAGGGGTTAATTTTTATCAGACAGGCAAGTCTGATTAAAATTGGAATTTGATTCCACTTTCAGCAGTCCAGGCTTCTGGAAAATGAATGCTTGGCAATATGTGTTAATTGAAATCATCAGTTCATAAACAACATTGGAATTTTAGATATGTTGGACCCCTGGTTTAAAAAGCAATGTGCTTTTGTAAATGCTGGAAAATGCAGTTCAACAACCACAAGGCCATGCTTAATTTTAGTGGAAGATTCTTATTGCTATGTTATCTTTCAGCATAAACTAATGCTGAAATTCTGGAAGATATACTATCTTTAGGAAAAATGAAATTAAATTCCTGCATTACATGACACAATGCAGAACATAAGCAGCTCAATTAAAATGCCAATTGTTTTTTAAAGGGCTTTAACTTAAAATGTAATAGTGGTTGCATTTCTTTTTTTCTAGCACATTTTCTTCCTTGAAAAAGACTGAACACATTTTTGTGGCTTGCTTTATTTGCAGATGCTTTCATTGCACCTTACATACATAATATATCATAATCAAGAACTATAATAAATCTTGGGCAGAATTCTGAGCATGAAAATGAAGAATCATGATGAGACACAAGAGTCACAAGGAGCAGAGCAGCAGAAAAATGGGGATATTTCAGTTGTGTTAGTCTACTTCTGTTCCTGGTCTGACAAAGAAAACAAAGATAGTTTCTTTAACTCTAAATGGTGAGGATGTATGGGGGAAAGTGGATAATGTAGGCTGGAAATAAACTGAGTAGGTAGGAGAAGATAAAGGCAGGAAAGATCAAGGAGAAGAGGTTATATTTAGGGTCCACGACTCTAGGCCCTGATCAGCAGTTTTCACCCTCCCTGATATCTTGTAAAAAGAGACTGAATTTGCTCAGGTTTTGTCTTTCACCTTCTTTTCTCTGAGACCAAGATGAAGTTTTGCATTTGTGACAGATTAGCTGAGGTAGAAAGGATATTTTCCCTTCCCAGCTGAATGTCCATTTTTGCAGGGAGGGAGCCTCACTTATTGTTCTGACAATTTAGAAGTCAAAAATAGTGTAATCAAATTCACGGAATTTCACTGTACATCAATTTGGAATTGGGAAGGGATTAAAGAAAAGCAGGCAGAAGACATCAGCTATGAATCCTTTACAGAACACTGAACTTTTCTACCAGTGTCATGATGACAGAAATCTCTCACAGGACTTCACCATCATGGGGAAAACGATGACAGGGTGCCAGGAACAGCCTGGGATCAATGTGGGACAGGGATTTACTGGAGCAGCGAGGGTGAGTAAGAGTAGTGATAAATTTTGTCTGATGTGCAGCCCAGTGTTTCCAAGAGAGTTAATAAAATTGCAGGTTATTGAAATGATGATTTGTGCACCATGTCTTTCCTAATGCAGGAGACAGCACACTTTGCTTCTCAAAGCCCATCCACAGAGAGACTCTGCAGGACACTTGGGAGCACTGAACAAGCAGCCTGTGCTCTTCTCTTGCTTTCAGAATAACACACTTAATTACTGGTGTAGAGTTTGGAGCACTGAGAATGTCTTAATTTGGATAATGAAAGAAAGATCTTGATCCCTGCTTTGCAAAATCCTCTTTTATAGTCAAGCCTACAAAAATAAGGCCAAAAGTGACGCAAGTCGTGCATATCCATTATCTAAACAGAAGAGATATACAACTAAAATGTGTATTAGGATTTTTTAAAAAATTGATTAATGACAGTAATTTTGAGTGGATATACAAAGCTTTTTTTTTTTTTTTTTTTTTTTTTTTTTTTTTTTTTTTTTTTTTTTTTTTTTTTTTTTTTTCCCTGTAAGAACTTCTAAATTAGCAACTTTGATTCAGGGTTTCTTCCTGAAGAAAAGCCAAATGAAACCAACAAACTGCCCCCATTTTTAGGGGTGTGTATATTTCCCTGTAGTTTTACTTTCATTTTTCTTTTTGTCTGTCATTTTCTTTGACTGAAGAGGAATGGGCAGCCTTTCATTTAATTTTCCCTTTTTAGTGACTGATTTAATTTGTGTGGCTAATTTTGCCATTCGGAGAATGACATGGTGAAACATCTTCTGGTTGCTTGAAGCTGAGGTCACTGCAGAGTTCAGTGATGCTTCCTAATTATATTGCATTTAAGGCACACCTAGGAGGCCAACATTGTGTAAAACAGCTTTTAGAAACCTTCATAGTGGACACTTCAGAGGGTGTATTTACTATAAACTCTAAGTTTATATTATATTTAGGGAATTTGGCTGTGTGTATTATCTATTTCTCTAACTAAATCATAGAATTTCAGATGTGGTAAAAGATGTTTCTGTCTCTTAAAGGACCCTCCAGCACTGAAATTTAGCTCTTGCCTACCATAGTCCATACATTTTTTTTCATTGTTCTGTTTCTGTAGGGTAATTTGGTTTGGTTTGATTTGTCTCTCAAATTTGTGGTTATTTTAGGACTTCAGATCTAAGTAAGAGTTCATCATATGCTAAACCAGAGTTTATCACACAATAAATAAAATTGTAATATGCTTGTTTACTGCCTCTGTGATGTTGCATGGCATTTGATGTTTGTATTAATCTGTTAATCTCTGCTATGTCTCTTTGTTTCCTAAATCTCAGGAAACTGTAGCTGTAAGCCTAAGAAGCAAGATGTAATCCCTAGAATTTAGGAAAGCATGTAAGTACAATTTAAAGTATTCTGAACTCCTTCTACAATTATACCTGATTCAAACCTGTTCCCGTTTGGCAGTAAAACTAAACTTGAACTAGCCATGTTAAAAACAAAATGAGCCTTTCAGAAAGCACTTGATGGGCTTTCCTTTCAAATAACTGCAAATTTCTAAATAAGTCAACAAGATGGCTACCTGTATATTTTGGATGCAGTTATTTGTTTGTGAAGGTGACAGACCTGCATTTCGTAGGAGAAGATAATGAAGTAATCCTTCAATTGATTTGTTTTGCATTTGAATTTATGAGTATTGCAAAGGAATGCAAAATATGACAAGGATATAGAAAGATTTTCATACAGAGATAAAAACATATCTCTTGGACAGATATAAGAAAAACAATCAAACAATTCTCATGAGATTCTTAAGTATTCATCATCATTACTTAGGGTTTTATTGATCTGCAGACCTCAGATCTGTCAATGCAGTCAACTTGCATACTTAATTCTAGTTGCTGGTACAAGAATATTTTAAGAAAGTGAGTGAATTAAGGTGATAAGTAATGCTTGTGCCTTAGCAGCATTTCCTATTTTGCAATCATTGGACAAGATAAGAAGTGAGATAAAATCTGTCCAAAGAAGAAACCTCTCCTTACCAAAAGAAACACAAAATATTCCAACAGAGAAGTCCCATTTTGCCTTATACACTTATTTTGTAGAGGTCAGGGTCTTCTTTTATAGTTTTTATTTTAATGTGTTTTGAGAGGAGTGAGGTGTTTTGTTGAAAATTCAGTAAAATCATGAAGACGTGATCGGGAGATCTTCCATGCAACAAGTTTATTGCTGCTTTAGCTTGATTTATCCCTCCCCTTCTGAGGAATTAGCAGAGGATGAGAGATACTGAGCTGGCTTTAGGAATTTAACATTCTTTTATCAGTGTTTATATTCAGGGCTGAAAAACAAACAGAAGAAATTTGTTGGAATTTTCTCTATCAGATTTCTGATATACCAACCTGCCGAGAGATTAAATGCGAGTAGTCACAACAGAACCCACTGTTCATTTATTCTAATCACTGAGGATGAGCAGACTCAGAAAACTTTCAAGCTGTGCAGAACCACAACTTCAGAGGTGGTGACAATTAAGTTGGAGCATTTCTAGGGAATGTGCAACTTGTAAGTAATATTCGTGCATGGGTAGGGAATGAGTTTTAGTGTAGGAACTGAGGAAATGTACTATGTGGACTGTTGTGCCCTGACTGCTCAAAAATAATTCTAGTGGCCTAATTATAAAACAATTATATTCTGGAAGCTTGACTGATTTGAAGATTTGCTAATTGCTATAATAGAGATGGGAAATTAGAAAGAAATTAACATTGGCAGAGTGAAAGGTGTTTAATTCCTGAGACTTTATAAAAAATCTTTTTACTTTTGGGTGAAGGAGATATTCTAATGGGATCTTTGGGATGCTAAGTTGTTCTGAGGGTAATCATTTTGATAGGATACTGGCAAGGACACTAATGACATTGTCAATCATACATAATGTAAACATAAACAAAATAGTATTTAAGGAGCACAATAAAATAGACCAAATTCAATGTCATACTTATGATTACTTATGACTATGTCATAACAAAAGAATATGCACATTAAATAATTTTGGTTGTAAAAGACAAGTTTAAAGAAAGGGTTTTTTTTAATAGTTCTCAAAGACAAAACACTAATCAAGGTACTATAAACTTTCAGGCCAAGAGGTGTTAAGGGAAAGAATAACCAAGAGTTGACATGGCTTTGTTTTGTAAGAATGCATCTTCAAGTCTAGAAATACAGCAGAACCACTTTTCTCTGCTGATTTCTTCCTGAACAAAATTTTTACTTCCTAGAATATTTTTAGCATGACAGATCACAAACAACTTCAGGAAAAGTAGCAAGTTCTAATTAAAACTGATCTAGTCTGACAGCTGAACAATGGTAAATTGGATAGGAGAACAGAGTTTTGCACAGTTTACTGACCAAAATTAATTGCACAGCCCCCAGCAAGAGTTTTTTTCTCTTCAAAGTACTTATTACAACACCTTTTTACTTTCTTTTCTAACAGAATTTGTCTGTTTTAGTCTCTGTTAGAAGGGGGAATTATTGTTGTGAGATATCCTTGCACCACTTAGTTCTGTGCTGTTTTACCAAGTGAAGCAGTAAATTTGATGCTTTGGTGCTGTTTGGGTGCTGTTTGACCTGGAGCTTAACAAAATATAATCTATTTTTATACTTGTCAGAATATCACAAGAGGATAAAAATGTACTGATAATTTACTCTGAAAGGATTATGAACACCCATCACGTTCCCATTTGTCAGTGAAATCGGTTATAGAGAATTGTTCTTTACTGTCCATCTCAACCAAAGGTACTCTGGCTACACCTTCTGGCAGTCAAATTGTTGCAACTATCCCATGGTGACTGCTTTATTTCGTTAATTGTTCTTCTGGAACTCGAATAGTCCTGATTCAAATGACCCTTTGTGTGTGCTCTGATCAATTAGAAGGGAAGAATGAGAAACAGAACTTTTTGTAGCTTTTTAAAAATCTTTCTCTTGCTTGCTGTGTGAGGTTGCAAGTTGCAAAGGAAGCACTTGTTTATCAGAGCATTAAGTAGATCATTGTTTATATTCACATGAGAAGAGCAAGACTGCGGTATTAAGGTAATGGAGGAGATTTGAGTGCCTCTCCTAACTTTGGTTCAAGGAATTATATTCTAAATTTGAGCTGGTCTTGGAGTCTTATGAGCAGTAAAATAAATCCTCAAGCTTTTTCTTGAGCTATTCAAAGTCAGGGTTGCTGCCCACTGGATTGTTTCCATGGGCTATAGCTGAGGGAAGCTGAGCCTCAGACATAGACTGTTAACACTTACAGCTTGGTTTGCTTGCCAAAGCACAGTCATCAGGTGTCATTTAGAATCTCCAAAGCTGCTAGAAATTTCACCACAGGGTATGTAGATCTGATGTGAACCTTATAGGAACTCATGCGTTTCTGCAGTGGCAGCTGAGGGCCATGTGGGATCTCAAATGAATCAGGATGCAAATGTGTGCAAATCAGTCCTATACCCAGCCTGGTGAAAGCATCTCCATGTTCAGAAATAGCATATACAGAAATACTGTGTTAATAGCAAACTTGTGCATGTAGCTTTCACTTTCAATATATTCATGCAGCCTTAAAACAGTATTTACAAGCAGCACAAAGATAAATGCATAACATGTGTATACATATTGTTCTGTATCCTTAGAAAAATATTTTTTTTTTGTAAGCTTAAAGGACATACATAATGTGTTCCACAATTTGGATTAATCTTTCATTCTCTTAAGAAGTTAAAAAAAGGGAAAAGCCAGCAAGAAACTTTATTTATTTCCTGCATTCTGCTTTACTTGTCATTTTGAGGTAAACTTC
Organism: Sylvia atricapilla; assembly: GCF_009819655.1. NCBI lineage: Eukaryota > Metazoa > Chordata > Aves > Passeriformes > Sylviidae > Sylvia > Sylvia atricapilla. The sequence continues at coordinate 66,604,681 of NC_089141.1, forward strand.
TGTAGATATTGCAATCAGTATCAACAGAGTAAAAGTGGCCACAGCATAATATTATCTACTTTCTGATTAATCTTTTATTTCTTTAAAAACAAAGCTGCTTTCATTTTTATATGCAGTCACACTGAGAGGGCCCCAAAGAGATATTTTATCTATGTATCTTTTACTAGGTTAAATTTAGCTGCAGTTGCCTGTAGCCATCATCTAATTACCTAGTTGCCCAAACTAGAGACTTATTATTGTTCACTTTGTATGGAAAAAGCATACACTCCATGTACATTGTTGGGAATTCCTAAAGAGTTTGTGAAAAATGAGGACAGAGATAGAGATTTTGTTGTTAATTTGAAATTAGTCAGTACTGAAGCACTGGATCCTCTTTTTCTGTCACCTTTCCTGTAGGGTGAGAATTAAAACTTTCTAAGAAAGTAATGGAAATACCTTTTTTTTTTTTTTTTTTTTTTTTTTTTTTTTTTTTTTTTTTTTTTTTTTTTTTTTTTCCCAGAACAATTACATCCATTTGTTCATTTTTTTTAATCTGTGATAAATGGTTGTATTTGGATTCTGGACAATTATGTACGTGAGAAGCAAATGAGTAAAACTGAAGCTTCTTCCACGCTTCTATTCTTCCATGCATCTCAATCAATCAAAGAAATATTTCAGCTCAGCAGTAACTGGCTCTGTTATCAGATTTCTGTATAAGAGGGTATTTAGGGAGAATGAGGCACGTTAAAATTAATACATGTAGAAAAAGTTTGTTCAATAATGTGTGTACTGTCAGCTGCAAGTTGCTTGGAGATGGTTTGTATTTCATTTTGAGGACTATGGAGAGATTACTTTACTAGGAGCTGCATCTACTTGTATTGTGTAAACTCCCAGATGTTGCTGTTTCAGTGTTTTAAATATTGAGAGTACAAAACATTGATTAGCTCCTGGTATTAGTTTTTATCTTTTTACAGCTGAAGGATCTTAAAATGAGAAAAAATTTTTTAAAATGAGATAGTATTAATGATATTATTCTATGCTCTTTTTTAAAAAAATCATAATTACTTGCCTTTGCCACAGCAAGGCTGCTGTAATCTCAACTATTTTGTTAATGTCCTCAAAACTTTCGATATTAATACAGTTCAAACCTGGCCCTGTCTATTGTCTCCTTTTTCTCCAGCATCAGCACATTTTTCCCTGGTTCTAGCACTGTTTATGTTCATTATACTATGCCTACAGAATAGATAGCATTTATTGAAACCAACAAGGCACTGATGCAATCCAGGAAAACAGGAGCTGTTTCTTCAGATGGTGTTCTTCACAATCTTTTCATGAGGCTGCTGTAGATGCTAAAAATTTGGAAGGGTTGGAAAAGGGGTTGTCTGAGTGGCTAAAAGAAAAATACTTTAGGGACAACAACTCTGGCTTAAACATCATGAGTCAAAAATTATTGCTCTGTCAAAGTATCCAGGGAAGAATTTACAGTGGCCACTGTCAGTTGGGATAGATGGATATTTAGTTAAACTATTTCAGACCACAGCCTTCCTAAAGCTGTTTTCTGGATGAGTGCTGTTTTATAAATGGCGGTGCTTCTGCAACCAGCCAGTGTACTTTCAAACTACATATCCTGTTCACTCAGGTGTCTATGCTCTGAAAAGCATTTTTGGCTGACAGAAACAGCTGGGGGACCCAACACTGTTTTATGGACCTCAGAACAAGAGATGAGGCACTTATTCACATTTTCTTACCAGCAAGTCAAACTCATGACGGGGTGTGTAGATATCATGTGTTCTCCCCAAACATCCAGCTGTTCAGGATGCTCCTAGCTCTCTTTTCTGACTAGTACTCCACAGCCCAGCTCCCTTGTTTTTGTACTGGATGAGACTAAAATTGGAAAAGACTGACTGAGTTTTCTGGGTTTTTCATGAATTTTCATGCCTTGAGCACCAAACAGTGTATATGTTCTTCAGAGAACCCCGTGTTTATCCTCAGCACAACTTCTTGCCACAGAAATGACAGTCCCCATTCTGTTATTGGAGCCTGAGAGCTGACTTTTGGGCAGCATGCCCAGGGTCCTGCACAAAGTCTGCATTAGAGCCAGAATACTTTGTACTGAACTTCTTATAATTTAGGGGTTATATCAATAGTGATGGTGATCTTGAGAGTTAACACAAATGTACAACCTGGGAGTTAGGTCTGAGTTTGAGCTGATAAGAGCATGAAGCAGCCTGGCCCATGTGCTATGTGTTTTGGGAAGACTCTTCCCGTAACTGCTCGAGTGATTATTTGGAACAATGTGCTACCATCCATTACTATTCTTATCTCTGCTACCACTTATCCTAAACCTGAGTCATCTATTGTATCTCAAGTGGATTTTACGGAGCGTTCCATATTTTATATTCTACGTGATGGCATTGGCCCATTTTCTATAATCTTTTGTTGGAGTTTCCTGGATTGCAAACCACAGTCAAAATTTTCTCAGGCTGGGAAATCAAATATAAACTGGCATAGTATAAGAAAGAAACAATCAGACTTAATTGGATTTCTTAACCAGAAATGGGGAAAAAATAAATTACCTAAATCATACAATTTTGGAGTGGCTCTATCCTAATAAAATTTAAAAAAAATTCTATTTGCAATACCACTTTAAACCTGATCTGCAGATTTTTAATGTGGTTGGTTACTTTGTATATCGATTTTCTGAGCCAAATAGATCCTCACTCTGTTTTCTGATTAAAGAAAAATACTCTAGGCAGTAGCTGCAAAAACTTAGACCATTTGTAAAGACTGTCAGGAGGTTATTTTAAAAATACTTTTTTTTTTTTCTAACTGGAATTACTGTATTTTTATATTGTTGGTAGTAGACTTCTCCTCCTTGGAACAATATGCGGATCTCATGAAAAAATCCCCTTTTCAAGTATTTTGAGACACAAGTTCAGTCAGTAGATTAATTTAGGATGTAAATGAGATGTGTAGCATTCCAGCTGCTATCTAAAGTATTCTTGCCATGATTCTCCCCTTTGAAATAGTATTTTGGGAAGCCATAATGTTAAAATTCTGTCATTGCTGTTTAGGCTTTAAGACAGTTCTTTGCAGCATAAAGTCAGAGCTAATCTCCATTGGAGATCTGCAGGTGGTATTAATCTTGCCACACTCTAAGTATGGAGACAGCAGGGTCTAGAGGTAAGACAGCAGCTTAGGTTTACACTAGATCTAATGGAGGAGACCTATTAGAGAGATTAGAGAGTGATTAATTTGACCATGTTGCTCCTATTCCTTTATTTCTGCAGGGATGGGTAGGCGCCCCATTGGGAAACCAGTATCATTCAACATGGTAGCAAGCTGGGAGCTACTGCAACCAGATTTTTCTGTTACCACTAAAACAGTGAATTAAACCTACACTGATTATAAATGCAACATTTTCACAGCAAAATATCTTTATACATTGCTTCCCATATATGACTAATCTACTGGATTGACTGGATTGAAATTAGAATGTTCTCTGTCTTGGCTAATATTTCATCAGAAGGTTTAGACTCTAAACTCTTTAGACTAAAATCCAGCTTACTTCAATTCTGGAAACTTAACTATAACAATTTTTCTAAAGGATAAGCATGTTCTCTCTCTTCCTTCTGTAGTGCACTGAATTTTATTTCCAGTTGTAAAAGCCATTATAAGCAACCTGCAAATACACCATGTTTGGTGACAGCCAAATTTATCTCAGTGTTAAATTCAGGAATAGTCTTTCTAGTGTCTGTAGATGTGGGAGATGAAAAGATAGAACAGTTCTGGCTGAGTTTCAGAACAACCTGGATATTCTTGTTCATTTGTTCCTTTTGTTATGGTTGTTGTTTTTTAAATGATTATTTTCTCCACCAAATTTTAAGGTAATATGTTTAGAAACCTAGCTTCATTGCTCATCTCCTCTACATACCAGTGAGGAACAAATGGACTCAGGTGGATGAAAAATGTAATACTAATAGTGTTAATTTAAGTCACAATGGCCAAGAAGCATAAATTTCTCCCATCTTCCTCAACCGTCTCAACCAGCCTAGATGGTTGAGATGAACAGTTGTGAAGAAGCTGATTCTTAACATCAAATGAAGAATAATTCTTGGTTTGTTTGCATATTTTGGTGTGTGGGATTTTTTTTTTTTTTCCCAGACATCTAGGACAAAAGGAGAAGACAAAATTCAGATCTATGGCTTGTTGGTGCCTCAAATTATTGGTTTGATTTGATTAAAATATCTCTGCTCCCTAAATTCAGGATGAAAGTACAGTCTTAAGATATCTGAGTCTGGCAGACTCAGGTGTATTGCTCTGTGGATCAGTATTGGTCCAATTCTATTGTGTGAGGTCTTGTAACACTGAAATAGGAGCGCTCATTTCAAAACATGAAGACTGTGATACTCCTAGAGTTCATGCAAAAGATAATGCATTTCTGAACAAACCTTCCCTTCAGGTATTTCTATACTTTGATGAAATCACCTTTGAGACATCTCTTCCTCAGGCAGAACAGTCCTGGCTCTCTCAGCCTGTCCCCACAGTAGAGGTGGCCCAAGCCCTTCAACACCTTGGTGGTCCTTAGTTTGCCTCTGTCTCTCTTGTACTGGGGAGTCCAGACCTGGGCACAGAACCACAGCGCTCCAGGAAAATCCATGCATGTTCTTCTCACAGGAAAAAAAATAGCAAAGGTGAAAGTTTTATAGTTTATAAAAAGCAAACTGAGCATTCATAGAGTCTGTGGGGTTTTACTGCATGGGAGGTCTTGGATTTCATCCCTAATGGACCAAGCTACCATGCTGTTCACAATGAGGGACACAGGCGTTCAGCTTTCAAAAGAATTCTTTTTTCTTAATTGTTTATAAAGCCTACATGCCTATGTAAATCTTCTGAACCACCCTGCCAGTCTTGGGGAATCTGGATTACCCTGACAACTCTCTTAAGCACTCCAGTGCCTAAGTGGAGGACATAGAGGAGATAAGACAGCTTTAAATTTTTATCAGTGATTGAAATAGTGCGTCTCATTTGGATCATCCATATTTAAGAAAAATTAGATCAAGCCAGAAGAATTGCAAATGCAGTGTGTAGGTTCTTTGGCAGAGTGGAACCAGTAGGACATGGTTCTTTCAGCTTAATAAAATGAAAGCTGATAGGAGATAATACTTCTGATAGTAAAATGTGAGGTGAGGAGGAGAAATATTTACATGCCTGGCATGTAAGTTTAATAAATAAATATAAACTGGCTATGAGTAATTTTGGACTAGAAATTAGAAGATTTTTCTCAACCTGGAAAGAAATAATTAAAAAAATAGAGAAATTGAATGGGTTAAAGATGAAAGGTGCTGCAGTTATAGAAAAAAATTTATAACCTTGCTCATGGTAGGAGAGGAAAAGGCTTGATTATCTAGGAATATCTTTCGCTTTGATGTTCTCATCTCTTTTTTTTTATCATCCTTTTAGATGCTTCAGATTTTCCCATGAACTCACTGGTTGGAATTTTCCATAGCCTAGCAAGGCACAGAAGTGAGTTTTACATAATTATTGATGATCTCTATTCTCTAGAATATGCCTGTTTACTTTATTTGGATTGTAAGAATACAGGTACCACATTCTTTGCCACAGTTCAGTAACAACCTATGATTTTTCCTCGTGGTACATTACCTTTGCCTTTAAGTTTTCCCTCATGTGAGGAAAGGAAAGACAGAATCTAAAAATTTCCCTTCAGCTCTATTAATATATTTCAGTTTCTAATTAAATATTTCTTTTCTTTAGTTGATTTAAATGGGACCAAAGTTTTAGCAGATGTTTTTGAAATGCAGCTCCACTGAAGATAAAATGCATTCATTTGTTCTCAATAACACATATGTAGTTCAGAATTGATAATCTGAGGTGTTTTGTGTACTGCTTTGTGCCTTATTATTACTTCTGCATTGGAGAAACCACAGCTTTGCGAAAATAATTTTTACTTGACTAATTTATAGAAGCAGAGGTTTTCTGGAAGCATGATAAAATCCATATCTGCTTACTTAGGGTGGAGGACTTTTCTCAAAGACTTCTATCTCTCCAAAAGGACTTTCTCTTCCTCTTAAAGACTTTCATATCAGCAGAGGCCAATAACCCCTAGATCTTTTTATGACTGAAAGGATGTTTGTTTTTGGAAAACTTTTCCACCACCAATCAGTGATTTTCTGGTTTCATGTCATCCAGATTCCTGTTTCTTTCCAGATTAGGGTGCCTCAGAGTCACACTGTGCTTTTTCTCTTGATGAAATATTGTGAGAAATAGAAATGGTGCATATGTATCTAGCAATCTGGGAAAGAAAGAAAAAAAAAAAGGTTCTTGAGACATTTGTGGCATGAGAAAGGAGGTGTTTTTTCAAGAACTGTGGCCTGGACTCACTGAGGTATTGTCATGCAGTGTCTTTTCACTGTGGTTGACTGAAACAAGATAGCTCTTTAGTCACAGGCTTTTTTAAATTCTTGTATGTTGTTTCCACATTTACTTTGTAATTACAGGCATATTGAGATGCACAGATAGGTTATACAGGAATATGTAAGTAAAAAGGAAGCAATTAAGACATTTTTAAAAGCAATGTTCATAGAAGCATAGTATCACATGATCACATATTGAAAAAGACTCTTGAGAACATTGAGTCTGACCCTAAAATATATAAAATCAGTCAAACAACATAAAACTCAGTAGCCTGTGTTGCTGCAGCCAAAAGAAGAAAGGACAGCATAGCAGTGAACTGAGGAAGAATGTGACAATTCTGAATTAGGTAACAGGATTCAGTCTAGCAGCCACATGCATTCTTTCAGTCATGATAGTTGCAAAGGTGCCTAGTATGGCTTCTAATTTTTCTTTTAAGAGAAGATCCTACCTGTAAGCAGAAAAATCCTATTTTGACTTCTGTGGGAGCAAGTTCCTTATCAATGATCTCTTTCACAGTAGTGCCAAGAGATGGGAATGAAGCCATATGGTACAGTACCACCAATCTTTCCTCACCCTCATTGGGACTGGCTTAAATAAAACAGTTCACTTTTTTTTTTTTTTTTTTTTTTTTTTTTCCTGTGCGAGAGAGAGAGATGAGAAGCGGAAATGAATTTTTATGAAAATTTAATTAAGTGGACTGTCTCTGTGAGTCCAGTGAGGGCCGCAGTGGGCTCAAAACAAGGACTGAGGGCAAAGTCAGGAGCTGAGCTGTTAATGGAAAGAGTAGGTCATTCTTTCATCTAATTTATAGTGTAATGTTAAATCAGCTCAAACTGTGATTAATAGCTTCAGCTAGAAAAAGACTATTCCCTCAAAAAGCTAACATGCCTTAATTATTCTATTTCTAAGTGTCCCCATGTCTTTTGACAGGTTTTCACAAAACAACTCCGGGGGAGTAATCACAGTTTTGCCATTCAGGCCCTTGCACCCAGCTTGTACCACAAGTATTTAAACAAACATTTTGCCTGTGTTTCAGTCTGAGTGGTTCTTCTCTTCCTGCTCCATTGCCTTTTGATAACATATATTTTTTTGGCTTGTCATTCCCAGTTGGTTTGCATATTTTTGTTTCTGTCATGCAAATGTAGTCCCTTTGTCATAGTTACAGAATGAACAAAGATTTTCAGTGTATTTTTGTAATGTTCCTTTACACTTAGAGTATATGCTGAAAAAATTAATAGATCATCTGTAATCCTATTAATATGTGCCAGAAGACAACATTACACAGCAAAGCTTATTTTTCCTTCATCTTGGCAATGTTAAGACAGCATTAAGACTCTCAATGTTAAGACAATGTTAAGACTCTCAAGTTTAAGAGAAGAGTGAACATAGGGAAGTACCACTTCTACTTTTTATAGACATTCACTTCTATTTTCCTATCTTTTGGATTTCCTTTGAAGGGTTAAAAATAAACTTGTTATTCTTTATTAAGTATGCAGTGAGCACATGAGATCAAAAAAGAAAATTAATGATTTATCAACCATAACCTTCATGCAACTAGTGTGTTGTAGTATGGGTGTTGTAGTTATCTTATGAAAGCAGAAGGATGTCACCACTGCCTCAAGGAGATAAAATGCAGTTATTACTGCAAAAGTTTATTAGTCACAATGCAAATGTGTCACAAAAGGATAAAGACAGACACCTAATCAGAACGTTGTATCATCTAAAGGTTTTTAATCTTCCTTTTTTCAGTTGTTGCTACTATGTGATTGAAAATTAGGAAATTTCCACAAGGCTGTTTTGTCATCTTGTGGAAGGAGTTTCAGCCTTTATCAGTGATGAGATCAAAAAAGTATGTGAAGATTTGTGGAATAATCCATAATGGGGAAAAAGTATTTTGTGTATAAACAACAGCAGAAGCTCAGGCAATAAACAAGCGAATTGGACACATTCATTGCAGTGATAATACTCAAGTTCAGGCTCCTGTTTCCCACTTGTCATTGGGATGCAGCAGTTTGAGGGGCTTAACAGCTCCCTTTGCTGGCAAAAAACAAGAAATGCAGTTTGTGTGCACAGTCCCTGGTTCCCTTTGGCATATCAGGTTTTAATTAGCATCACAGGCAATATGTCCTGGCTCCTGCTCTCAGTTGTGAGATAGTAGAGTTTTTCAACAATTCAGGACCTTCAAGAAAAAGTATAAATAGACCATCAAAAGAATCAAGAAAGCAAGTTAAACTAGTATAAACACACTAAATGAAATCAAGATTGAACCAAAATCACAAATAGAAAATCAAACAATTACTCTGTATAACACAGGCAAAATAAGATTGACTGAGAAAGCTAGTTCCTCTAATGTATACTAAACTTTATCTATATAAAGTTTATATATATAAACATCTATATATAAAAGTATACTATAGTATACTTTAGCATACTATACTAAATTATATAAACTAATATATTAGTTTATATACTATAGTATATAAACTAATATATTAGTTTATATACTATAGTATATAAACTAATATACTATACTAAATTTAGTAAACTAAATTATACTAAATAATTATTTAGTATAATAAACTAATTATTTAGTATATAATTTATACTAAAATTATATAGTATAAATTAGTAAATTTATACTATACTAAACTATACTAAACTGTAGTATAGTATACTATGCATTAGTAAACTAACGTATACTATCCTCTATAGTATACTAAACTATACCAAACTATACTAAAAAGCTAGCCCATATCTTACACCCTTACCAGGAACCTTAACCAGGACCAGAAAATTCATCTGAAGCCTTTCCTGAATCCCAAAGCCTAAATCTCAGTCTCAAAGGTGAGTTTAATCCCCAGCCCTGGCTTGAATGCAAGTCCCCAAACAGAAATCTCAATGAGATGCCTGAAGGCCTAGTCACCCTAACCCAAGGTCTTCAGACCCTCACTCTAAGCTTGAAGTCTGAGTCTTTTTAAAATCTTAGCTCACATGTGTTAGGCCCACCAGGAGAGCAGGGTTTGTGAGATTATGCAGCAAATGCCTAGAGAGATGATTGTAATGGGCAAAAACCCCAGGCTAATGTTAGGAAATTTGAATTAGTGCAAAATGACAAAATTTTTATTACTGCTCTCAGTATTAACTGCCCCTTTCCCCCCCAAAAAAACATAAACCAAAACAAAAACCCCAAAATAGAAACCGAAAACCCCCAAACCCCAAAAACAAACAAACAAAAAACCAAATCCCAACAATCAGGGAAAATGCCTTGGCTACCCTCTGGGCATTTCTACTCCCCTTTCATGCCTCTAATCCATTTGCTGTGCTCTATGCTCAGATCCTTTGGTGAGGCAATGGGTGATGCAGGAGGCTGGGGTTGGTGTGTAGCAGGTCCTTTTATCTTCATGCTCCTTGTTTCTTACCTGGTCCAACAGAGTTTCCTCCACCAACCACAGTCCTTTAGAGTCCCATTGTTGGGAAAGATGGAGCAGGAAGGGCTTATGTTTATGATTGTCTGGTAAGAAATACTGGAGATATAAAATTTGTCAGTGAAATAGAAATGAAGGCCAGCTTTGAGATGTGGGCATGGCAGGCAGGAAGAGGGTGATTAACTGGAGACAGGTTGAAGGACAGAAAACAAAAGGACCCAAGAATGCAGCCGGTCTCCACCCTGCCAAGGCATCAAGGAAAAAGTAGATGAGAAGAGTAGTCTTTAGAGTTTAGAATATAAGATGATATGGTAATTTAGTAGTTCTCATAGGCTGCATGCAAAGTTTGTAGGTTTTGTATCTTGTGCCGGTTGGTCACTGTAAATTAGAATATTCAACACAAAAGGAGATATAATGTGCTGTAACAAGGTCCTCGCTCTCTTACCTCTTACGCTCTTGCTCTCTCACTCTCTCACTCCTTCCCTTCTCGCCACTCTCGTTTTCCCCTTCTCTTCTCCCTGCTCTCTTGCCTCTTCACCCCTTCTCTTGCCCGCTCTCTCCCTCTGCCTCTTCTACCTCCCTCTCTCCTACTGCTCTGACCCTGGCACTCTTCTTACCTCTCTTATCCCTCGTAGGTTTTTACCTCCCTTCCCTCATACCCCCTTGCTCTCTCTCCCTCTCTCTTTGGGGCTTCCCTTCAGCCGAGGCTGGTGGCTGAAGCAGGCCCTCTTTACCCACCACCCTTGCAATAAAACCACATGTTTCTAGAATATCTCAGGTCTGCACAGTACCTTTGCCCCTGCCATCCACGCATGCCTCTACAGTCCCACCTCCTCCTGATTCTTCTCTCTCTCCCTGTCCAGTCTGATATATGTTTACAGCCCTTGCTTTGGCAGCTGGTTTTTCTCCAGTACTCAGACGGCAAATTTTTTGGCATCTTTCCTTTTTTTTGCACCCTTCTTTGTTATATTCTCTTGTGTTTTCTGCTCTAGCATAATTGTCTCTTTTCTCGCCCCTTTGCCTCAGCACTTCCTACCTAACCTGTCTTTGCAGAGGCTCCAGAAGCTCCTCTGATTCTGTCATAAAGCTCCACACATTCACTGTGGAGCTGGCATGGGCTGTGTCAGGAACAGCACAGTCCGTGACCTCCTCCCACACAGGTCAGCCCTAGAGGCCATCATGGACACAAAACCCAACCACTAACCCTCTGCCCTACTAAAGCCCCTTATGGAGTCAGGGGAGCAGGGAGGTCATGGAATGAGAGAGGAAGATGTACATTAGAGGGAAAGAACTCAGTTGTTTACTGTGGGGGGCCCTCTGTAAAAGCAGCTGACTGTCCATGGGATGGAGGCTGGGTAGGAGGGAGCTCAGCCAGCAGAGCAGTGAGAAAAGATGGGGATGTGTGTGGAACAGAGATGGAAGCATGTCCTTTTTGCTCACCCTAGGTCCAAGCACAATCCCACAGAGCTTGTAAAACCCTCAGCCCCACCTCTAATTCTTAGCCCAGTTCTTAAAGTTTTTCTAGTCTGTAGCCTCAAAGCATATACCCAAATCCTAAGACTTAATACCTTCCTCTATTCTTCATCCTAGGTTGTACTTTTGCCATCCTGTGCAACCATTAACACTTAAATGTTTCATTATGTTATTCTTGACATTTTGGAAAGGTTTTCCTCAGGAAAAAATATTTCTCTTGAGTGCAGAAAGAGAAGTGACATGATTCAAGTGATGCCACCTGTGGCTTTCATGTGATTTGAAGTCAAGAAAAACTATTTTGCATAAAGTCTTTATCAAGGTGCAGAAAACTGTTAAAACCCAAAAGTTAGCTAAATTTTTTATAAGGTTTTTTTGAGGAAAACAGTTTCCCAAAGTATTATAGAAGGCAGCAAAATCAAAGCACCGATTCTCTGTGAATCCATCATACTGTCATACGCTAGGAAGATATATAGAGGTATGACACACCCAAATGGTAAAAAGTTGTGATTTTTGAAGTTATATCAAGTTCTATGATTATAGAGCACTCGTCCTTTTCACTAGGCTGTCATTTTACAAGTTGGTGGATTTGTGTTTGTGATTGAAGTTTGGTATCACAAGTTCTAGTTCTACTGTAACAGGAGCCTGATACCTCTTCTGATCCTGTGCTTCGTGGGCTGTCAAACAACCAGGATTCAAGAAGTCCCTAAACTATGGAACTCTGGAATGTGGCTGAGTATTCTGGGAGGTATATTGGCTGCTCCCTCCCTGATTCTGTCGTAAATCCATTCTTTTTGCCATTGTTTGGCAGAAGATACTGGTCTAGAGGGACTTTTGGCATGAAGAATTGCAAACATTTATCTTCCCTTGTGACCTTTTAAAGTGGGATGTATAAAGGGCCTTACAGTTCTTGTTCTGTCAAATTCCAAGCAGTTTGTGCTATGCCAAACACCTTTTCTACCCACACACCTCCTTTCAGTGCTGATAAAAATCTTTCAGGATCATATCATGACTTGAAAATTAGTCTGACAGCTTTTGATTGAAAACAGACTTGAAATACAAAATACTGGCTAATAAATCATTTACACATGCCTTATTAGCTGACATTTAAAGTTGTGTAATACATATGGACTCAAAAACCTAAGACAAAGCAAAAGTTTCTTAAAATTACATCTTCTCCACATTCCCATTATATAAACAAAACCAAATTATTTTTCCTTTCCTTACTGACCTAACCTGATATCCTTCAATCTTCATATATAATCACTATTCCTACTTTCTTTTTGGTAAAATTCCCTGTGTGTTTTTTCTTCTCACTGGCTTTTTCTGGTGGCTAAAGGTTGCATCTTTAAATGCTCCTGTATAATTGAAGTGGAAGCTGGAGGCAGATGAGGACATTTAGTGGTGTCCAGGTGACACTGAGTCAAACATGACCAGATGTCTGCACCTGGTGCACTCACCAAGCATTCTCTCCCTAGTCAGTGAAGAGAACTCAGGACTAGCTAACAGTGGTTCAGTTCATTTTTACTGAACTGTACACATTCAAGGTGATCAAAATTTGGCCCTCCTTGCTGATCACCAAACTTGTGGGTACAGTAGGCATACAAAAATCAGACTTTACTTTTATATCTACCAAATGTCGCTCACATAAGGAGCCCCAAACATGTCCTGTATGCCCTGTGACTACCTAACAGGTAAATAATTTATGGATTTTTGACTTTCTTCCAGTTTTGGCATCACCTTTGCATTACAAAGAGTATTTCATTTTTTTGAAATATGAAAATATGAAAACACTGGGAGAAACTTTAACTATTGAGAACCAAGTATCAAATTCAATGCTTGTGAATTCAGGCTATTCGTTTAGGCAAATCTAGAATTCTGTGTTAGTAAATTTTGCCCTTGAGCTTTTCCTGAGTTGACTCATGGCTGCCTGCAGTGAGATCAGCTGAGGCTGGTGGTAATATAAGCTGATCTCCTTAGGCTCCTTTCATATTCACTGAAGACAAATAGTCATCTTCAGGTGTACCTTGGCTGCATATTTAGGGTAGGATAAATTGCCTGTGGCAGTAATTATTTTTCCTTGATGACTGACAAGGGAATGGAGGATGATAAAGTCAGACTAACTGTGAGACACACAAGCTGGATCTGAGTAAAATTTGTGTTGCTTTTCAGCTTTCCCTGCTTAAGTCATTCATTAGGTTTTCAGGCTAAGGGACAGACATTTCTGATGGAGCTTCCTAACCATCAAGAGTGGTGTGCATTTTGTGTTAAGCTTAGTGGAGGTGGTGATCCATATTTTGTCAATTACCATATAGTAATTGGTAGGATGCTCATTTTTTTCCACCTCTTATTATTATTATTTATCTGCCAGAAGCTGTTAGTTTGTGTCTTGCATATTTCTTGCCTAGCACTGGCATATCCTGTCTGGCACTTTTCCCAAGACTTCTATGTCCCATTGGCTTTTGTTCATGCACTCACAATTAACTGAATATTTGGGGCGTGTTGTCCCGCAGACTAGATTCCATTTTCTGGTGTGCTGTTGTTAGCACTGTACTTTGGTCAACTCTTTTTGCAATAGTGTATAAATCTTTTAACAGTACCTTCCTTCCGAAGAGGATCGTTTTGGAATTGACTGTTGTGCCACTAGATGGCAATATTAGGTAAATCACACTTTTAAGTTAGACAAACCCTACCCTAAAGGCACATCTGTATCAAGACAAAGGGAAACATGTTTTAAAGGAAATATTGCTTTTTTTCTACGCAGCATGTACTGCTGGAGATTTGTCATGTCATCGGATAGCACTTAAGCATAAGATATTCACTTTTCCTCTGGTACTGGGATTCCTTGTGACCATGTTTTTATTAGGTTCAAATTATCCTTTTGTGTTTTGTCTTCTCTTTCTTGCTTGTCAGTTATATTTTCTGTGTAACTCTTTTTAACCTCTTCATATGTGGAAGCTCTTGTATGGAACTTACTGCATTTTTGTTTATTCTGGGTTTGATCTCTGTTTCTATTTTATATATGAATTAAAATCCTGCAGAGAAAAGTAAATTGCCCAGTGTGGCCTGATGGTTGTTGATCTTTCAGAAGTATTTATGGAATTGTGGAAGAAGATACAAGTAGCCTTTGCCAATGGTCTGTCTGTGCTGTAGTGTAGAAAGTAGTTCAACAGTGTTATTTTTCTGCTGCTATTTTAGCTGCGTTTTTTGTTCTTTTTTTTTTATTATTTTTTTGTGGTTGTTGTTGTTTGTTCTGCCTTGCTTTTTGGTTTGAAATGTTGCAGTTTAACAAGGCTTGATAGTGAGTAGGTGTCGTTCTTTACGTTTCATTGCTGTTCTCCCATCTTGATCTAGTTTTTGTAGAAATATATATGTCTTTTTTTTTCTTGTTTGTCAGTCAGTTTTAGATAAATTCCATTCTCCAGCTGTGTCTCTTGCCTGCCCTCTTTCATGGGCTTCTGTCTACCAAAACCTTGACTCCTGAACACTAGCCAATTTACCAAGAATTCCCTCAGGCTCTCCACCTCTTTATAAACATCTTCTCCCATGTGTACACATACAGGCAGAGGGAAGCTAAGAAATAAGCAGAGAAACTATTCCATGAAGAAGGAAAGTGAAAGAGCAGGAGAACTTTAAAATGTACATGCTTGAGCTGATTGCAGTTCAGGGACATTTAAGAGGGCTGGAGAGCCATCAGACAATAGTGATTGGGTCCTAGGATGAATCACCAGTCCTCGGTGGGTATATTCAGAAGGTCAACAAAGATTAGAGAACATCACAGAGGGTAATAAAGTGAAAGTAAGAAGCAGAAATGCAGGAGCCTAACCAAGAAAAGTAGATAGGACATTTTAAATCCTGTGGAAAGCCCTAGACTGTCCAAGCATCAGTATCTACTTCTACAGTGCTTACAAAATCAACGAGACCAGTATGAAAACGAAAAGCTTATCCATCCTACTGGAGCATGCAAGAGTGAAAACACCATCACTTTTCCCTGGAGATTCAAAAAGTCTACTGGGTAAGAGAATCAGTTTGCCTCAAGCTGAGGGTGATACATGGAGGAAAAGTCATGTATAGTGACTCTTCTGTCTGCGCTAGTGAGGCTCATCGTTACTGCTACAGACTTTTACATCCTTGCTTATACCTTTCACCTGGAAAGTATAAAGCTATGAATTCTTAGGGACTCTTTCAGAGTCTGTTCTTAATGCTGCTGAATCCTTATCTTACATGTGGAATCCTCACATACAAATGCCTCTTTAAATTATGGATACTGATCATAAACAAGATTGGTCAAAACATCTGTTTTTCAGAGAGGAATTCTAAACACTCCCTTGCCCCCAGTCCCTCCCTACCCCCTAAATTTTTTTGAGAAATACTGAAGAAGAAAATGTCTTCTGATACTTCCCAAAGGAAAAAGAATAAATGGATTATTTCCCCTCTCATTTGGTCTCACTAGTATAAAAATATTTTCCTTGTTTTTGTTAGATATTTCATTTAAAGAATGAAAAATTCTCTCAGTTCCATAATCTGCTTTAATTTGTTTTTTATATTCTATCATGTAGTGTAATACTGTATTTTCTATTTTCATATGATCTATTTGGTATTTCAGCTGATAGCTTTTCTAATCTTGTCAAAACCAGAACTGATAAAAGAAATCTCAGTGTTTCTAAAGGAAGAAAGGCTACATTTTTATGTAGTCTTTGGGAAAAACCTAACAAAAACAACTTTGGAATTTCAGCTTGAAAAAAAAAAAGACAAAATTAATTTCTACCTGGAGACCATTTGAAAAATTACATTTTCATGGATTAAGCTATATATTTTTTTTCTGTTTTCATTTATTCCCTGAGCTTACATTGAATTTAAACTTTTCTTGAATGTCCCTTATATAATATGAAACAATTACCAGTCTAGATAAGAAAGTAAAATATCATCTCTGTGTAGGACTGCAAAATTAGGCAGTGAACTGATGAAGGTGGAAAGGCTGATGCAGATAACTATTAGCCTACTAGACTATTGAAATAAGGTGTAATACTGCATCATAAATTGCTGAAATGCATGCAGATTGTGATTTGACCTACTCTACAGTTAAAAATCTGTTCATGGAGATGTGCTCTTTTTAAGCTGAATTACAGCTAGAGTTGCAGTTAAAATACCCCACAAATCAGCTGGGTCAGCAAAGCTGAAGGGATAGAAAAATATCAGCCACTGACACTGGAAACCTTGTTTTTGTCATTGTCAAACTCCAGTGTGGATCTGCAGCCAGAATGGAATAAGTCTGCAAGGCTTTCTGCTGAGTTATTTCTTCATTAATTGTAAACCAGAAGAGTAATTTGCAGTTACAGGTGTGGGGGAAAAAAAAATGACAACAGGTTTGTCTATTTCTCTAACTTATTGGCTTGGTCAAAGCCTTTATTCCTCTATTTTTTTCCCTGGCCTTTGCTTGGATATTGTTCAGTTTGTTTCATAAGCACGAATGAATCATCTGTGATTAGGAGCAGCCATTGATACCCAGTCTCCTCTGCTTTTTCATCTACAAGGCCCAGGAGCAAAGGAGGTGTTTTATTCCAGCAATCAATGGGTAAATACATGGTGAATACAATTTTAGGTTATAGATGCCTGAACTTTGGGTCACAGAGTCAGCTGCTGGGTTGTGACTTCGCTCTGGAAAAGATCCATGATGTGCATTTGCTAGGTAATAATCTATCAAGGACAGATCAGAGAGCTCTGTCATGATTTTGATGAAGCATAATTTTATTTTCTCCTTCTCTTATTCTCCTTTGGAATTCTTTACCTAGGATAAAGAAATATAACAGATATTGCCACATTAGGAATGTTAATTGCCCAAACTACTGAAATTTAGTTAACTTATTTAAACTTGGCCTGGTCATGTATGATAATCACACTCTGTATCAGCTTAGCACGTACACAAAAAGTGTTTTGGTCAGATATAGCCAATGACCTTGGTGAATATGCTTTATTGTAGAATTCAGAAAAATCCTGAAAGACTAACTCTGTCAACAAACTAATGTTATATCTGGAAAATGATCTGAGATCATTTACTTGAGAAGCAAGTAAAGTTTTCTGTTAGTGTTTTACTTTTTACTAAAGATCTGTCATTTTTCTCAGAATTTCTTTATCTTACTTCTTGGAATGCAGATATTTTCTTCTAGCTCAGGAAACAGTGTATGGTAGGACCCTGTTCTGCACGAGGAATATGGAATGGAGGGAGTGTTTTGGTAAAAGGCCTTGATTTGCTGGTAGCATTCGTATTTCAGGAGTTGCACAAGAAAGACTGAGGTGCTATCAAGTCTCCTTGGATTTCTACTTCCAGCAATTCTGATACTGTTTTAAAAACAGCATCTCACTTTCTGCTTATTCTATTTGATCAGCTGCACCTCCAGGGGTCCACACCAAGTCTGGTGAGCTACACTGTGCACTTGCTCTTTGGACACCTCCCAGATTAACATCCTAGTGGCTGTGCTGGAGATTATCTCCTTTTACATGTTTTCTATTGCTCTTGTAGGACATTTCCAGACCTTTCAAGTCTTTTAGGAGACTTGTGATTTGAGAAGCCGAAGTGGCCTGGTAGGTTAGAACACATGAAAAACTGTACTACCACGGTCAGAGGCTGCTGCTTCTCTAGTAAGTGGCATATTTTTACAATAATGGTCAGAAAATATGAGTAAATGTGAAAAAAAAATTACTCCATTTCCTACAATTTTGCCCTTTCACAATGTTTTCACAATGCTTAGCTTTTGTGGGAGAAATAATGCCTTGTGGAAAACATAATTTAAAAAAAATATTCTAAATGTTTATTTTAATAGAAAATCTCTCACATTGGTTTTCTTTTCCTTTTTCTTTCATCTTAAAGATCCTATGAAGCCAACTATAACAAACTACACCAATATATAAAACTCTCTCTTTTCCTGTGAACCCTACAAGCAGAAATAATTTTTCTATATCCTAATTAAAAAAAAAAAAAAAAAAAAAAAAAAAAAAAAAGACCTGAAAGAAATTTACTTGTCTCACTCTTAGAAAAACTCATACATGGACTGATTTCTGCTACTTCCAACATATTTAAGCATATCCTTGCCCAAAAGTGTGCAGTTGTGGAAAGAAAGAGATGGGAAGTGAAGGATGATATTTGAAGCCGAGTGGCCATATTTTATTACTGCAAATCCATCAGCACATCACAGTCTGTCTGCAAGCAGCCTATTTAAAAAATGCTTGGTGCAATTAAAATGTACA
The DNA here is from genome assembly GCF_009819655.1 of Sylvia atricapilla. Taxonomy (NCBI): domain Eukaryota; kingdom Metazoa; phylum Chordata; class Aves; order Passeriformes; family Sylviidae; genus Sylvia; species Sylvia atricapilla. The sequence goes on from NC_089141.1 coordinate 66,623,235, forward strand.
TTTTTGTGTGAGGCAAATGTATGTTTAAAATATACATATGAAAAAATAAAAAAAATGGAATAATCAAGTGCATTTCATATAGTTTCTTTGTGAGTACAAATAATCACTTCATTTTTTCCCTGTGTATTTTTTTGATCAGCCTGAGGCACAGTGGGAGGTATTTCTTCAGCTTTCCAATAAGGAAGGGGTGAGGATTAAAAGTGTGGGGGGGCAGCCTTCAAAGCCACAGTAGGTCCAGAGGGAATCTCCTCCTGGGATTTTGGCATTGGAGGGTCTTTGAAGTTTTTTGGATTTTACTTACCAGGTGGTCCTGACTCATAGCAGCATCTCTTCTGAGCTGCAGTCACACAGCACTGCAGGGAACCTACCTACTTCACTTTCTGGAGTAAAGAAGCCACAGGAAAAATTACATTTTTGCGGGATGGTTATGTCTCTTATGGGAGCACAACAATCCCTGCTACAGAACCTGAGATGGAGCAGAAATGTATGCCAGATAGCAGAAAGTCTGATTCAGTTAAAAACTAGAGTGTAGCAGTAATGGAAAGCACTGTCTGAATGCAGTCATTAGATGGCAGAATTGATCAAGCAATAACCTGAATTTTTTGCTCTGTAGTGTATGCTCCAAACCAGATGGTTTAAAGAATAGATAGCAAGTAGCAGCTGGTGCTTGTATATATTCCCAAAATACTGTACCTGGCTTACCTGCCAGCACTTCGAGCTAACACAGACCACAGTATTTGTATATCATTTCAAGAAGCAGCACTTCAGGGACTGGGGATCAGAGCATCAATCAATCAGGATTGTTAGATCATTTCTAGGCATGTGCCTTTGAAGACCTGTACCTGTGTAAATATTGACCATCACGATGCTGTCTGGCTATACATTTTTGGCAATAGCACAGGTCCAATCCACTTGTGTTTCCCTGAATACCATTGCTTTGACAGGTTTCTTTTCTGAAGTGTTTCTGTTCAACCAGTTTTTAACAGCAGTGTGGTTCTTTGGGCACCAGGCAACTTCATTAAATTAATTGCCCAGCTCAGCTCATTGCCAGCAGTTAAATTCTGTGGGAGCTGATCTCTCAGATTTTACCTATTTTTCTCCCTTGTAACTGCAATACCGTCAGATAAAGAAGCATAATACTACCATTTTTGACAACCCTTGAACCTTGAACATGATTTCATTACTGCTTTGTCTTTCATGAAAATAAAAAAAATTATTATTTTTAATCAACTTGCTGACTCCAATAAATTATTTCAGCATTAGCTTTTCTGATATTCCTCTTCCCATTAAGATTCCTTGTAGTCTAATTGCAGTTCCCAAGTTACACACACCTATACCACCAGATTAAGATATTTTATATTCCTCATTAGTGCCTAAAGGTAGTATTTCCTATGGGTTGGTTTACCTTAAGGAAAACTAGAGAAAGGAACTTAAACATAATTTAGAAATCTACAGCTAAAATTATCAATTTTATGTGCAGAAATGACATTGGCAGGTGTGTCTCCAACTAATTGTTCATAAAGCTGCTTAAATATATTACATCCATACACAACAAAAGCACAAGAAACACTCCTTAAATTATTTCAGCTCTTTATCCCAAATTCAAAGTGGCATACTAATCCCACTTATTCAAAATTTCACACCTGCTGTTTGTTTGTTTGTTTTTCTTTTATTTCCTTTCCTTAACCTACAAATGCACACAAAATCTCATAATAAACTGGTCTGCATTTCACATGTGACAATTCTTTACAAGTATATGGATTGATACCTCCTAACTTAACCACCTACTTCTGGACTTGTCACCTGGGATCCCTTCACAGTCAGTAGAAAGCAACAGCCACTTCTAGAGGCAATTAATCCCATCTATTTTAGATATCTGCTTTAGGATGTGTCTGCCTGAGAAGTTATGATTTCTCTCCAGTGACTGTAACAGGACTCTGGGGGGACCAAGCGGAGATAAAAATTCCCAGTCTCAACATTTGGTCTGGTGAATCCCATGCAGAGTCCAAGGTCTTGAAAACAAGATTGCAATATTCCACTCCCTCTTTACAAGTTCTGCATGCAATCTGTACCTGTTTTGCTACAGTGAAGTAAATGATGAGGAGCACAATGCAACAACAGCATATCTTTTAAAGGTGACAAAATCACACTTGTAGATCATACTCATCAGGATGTTAGCGTGTATTTACCTTAAGAAAGTGTGATGGGAAAATCACAATAATTAACTGAAAAATTTCAATAATGAAATGTAACAGAAGTATTAAAACTAAGTTGTAACAGATAAGCATGATATGAATGGTTTTGCCTTTTGGGTATTTAGGTTTTGTAAAATTTACTTTTTATTTTACTCTTCAGTGGTCTCATTTTCCCTCCACTGAATAAATGGTTTGACCAACTCTGACAGGCCAAATTTTCAGGCTGAAAAAACCAGTAAGATAAAGAAGCAGAAATCTACTTATTCAACTACGTTTAGCATATTTGAAGGATCACTCTCTCTCTTCATATTTACTTTAGTCTGAATGACAGAGACATTATAAATATAAAAAGTGTGGTACTGGAATCGCCACTTGAGCAAATTCTGTTACCACTTCAGACTCTCTCTTCACACCTCTCACCTCCAAGAATTTTGAACCATACAAGGATGACCTATTTTTTTAATGTGTGTGTGTGTATGGGTTTGGTTTTAAAAAAACACAAAGAACCAATTTGCCATAAAGAAGATACGAATTGATTTTTAAAGCTTTCTTTTCCAGTATTCCTTTGGTTATTACTTGATATACACAATCAGTCAGGACATGATGGGTTTCTGAGGGCGTACTCTAAATTTCCAAGTCTTCCTCTGTATGTGGACTCCTAGTTCTTCATATAATTATGGTTTTTCTAAGTTTTTAGTCAATCAACAGCTGCCAGCAATGTGAACCCTCCTAAGATACCTTACTGATCTTATGTCTACTGGTCTGATGTAACAGACAAGCTATGATATATAAATATCTTACAGAGTTCCAAAGGAACATCAGAAGGATTTCTCACTGGCACTCTGTATGTATGACAACTGGCTTCTTCAAAAGGGACAGTGAACGTCCAGTGAGGGAGAAAGTGAGTGAAAAAAACATCTCCAGGAGATGTTTGAATCAACAGTTAAAACTCAACCTTTGATATTAATTTCCTTACTGATATGGAATATTCATATAGACAAACTTTAAGTGAGCTAACAGTAACTTTGGTGCTTTTATGTCTCCCAGAGCAGGTGATCTGGAGGGCTTCATCCAATTTTTTTGTTATTGTAAGTTTAGACTATGCTAGTCTCAGCACTCTTATTAACTTCTGCTTCTTCTCAACTACATGGAAGGTTACTAGAGTCACTAATTTGTTTTTTGTTGAAATAATTAGAGTAATGCTTTCTGCTCTCAACATTTTGCAGCCTAAGGATAGCAGAGGACCATTCAGTTTAGTTCATTGCTTCAGGTAGCTGATATGTGAAATTAAAAAAGTAAGTCATGTTGATTGGACCCACATGGATATATCTTTCTTTGGGCTGATGAACTGAACTGAACTTTTAGAATTAGTGTTTGTACAAATAGTCATTGTTTCAAATTAAAAATGCATCTTAGATGCTCTCTGCAATATTCCCTGACAAGTGCTTTTTTTAAGGAGAATTGTTGATATTAAAACAAAATTTTAAATTTGCTAAATGTAAGGCTGTATGAAGAACAAATAGCTTTTTAATCACTCACTTTCCTGTGAATGGCATATCCATCCTTTTGTTTATCTTAATATTCAGAGGTATTTCATAGTTATCTAAGTTTTATTGAATCTTTTTATTGTTAGTATGTAATTGCACAAAACAATTTATAACATTGAATAAATAGTGAGAGAATTTTATTGACCTTCAACAAGAAATGCATCTAGATTAGTGTAAGAAAGAGCCCTTTAGCTTGTTTTGGGCTGCTTAAAATTAATTTGAGTTTTATGGAAAATCTCCTAGTGACACTCACTAACCTAGTGACACTCACTAACCAACCATGCAGACAGACATTAGTGTTATTGTTAGTGAATGTAACAAAAGGTTTCTGGGTTTTTGTTTGTTTGGATTTTTTTTCCCTCCAGCCTTCAGAACATTTGTCTGCTCAAGAACTTTATTTCAGATATGAATTTTAATAAATTTCATTACTTTTCCTGTATTTGTTCTGGAGTTTTGCACCTCAAATGTGTCCAGAGGTTGTTTGTACTTTTAAAATCCTCTCATCATGACAGGTTCCCAAAAATCTCACTTTTACAAAGCAAGAAATTAGGTTCAAGACAGTCAGAGAATGTAAAGATAGTTATATATAGCTTCTTTTGTCTGACACAATTCTGTGGCACTAGCTGATATTTACCTCTCTATTCAGGAAATACAGAAAAGTTTTCTCCTAAACAATCTGTCCAAAGTCCATCCTTCTGCACAACGAGTGCATTATCCAAAGCATTATTAGAAAGGGTGACCAAATAGGATATTATAAAAGACAGCAAACATCCTGCCTTACACTTCATATTTCCAACACTAGTGTGTATTAATGCCAAGTGTTTTGTAATCATTCCTCGCAGGATGCTGGGTGCCAGCAAGCTGTAACAGTGATAATTGTGTTACCTAGGATACTGAGAAGATACACTGACAACATATCTATGTGCAGGGTTTTGAATACTGTGCTTTGGTACACAGGTCAATAACCAAATCTCATTTTTTAAGAATCTCTCTGAAGAGATCTTTGTTCATTAGTGGATGTGATTATCAAAATCCACATATGGGAAATCATTCCATAGAACCAGATAGAGGTTCTCATTTTTCAACAAGAATGTTAAACGATATCTATAAAATTTTAGGAATACAGTGACGCCTAAGCATTGAATATCATCCAGAGTCCTCAGGATTTGTAGAAAGAATGAGTAGGACTCTCAAAAATAAAAATGCTTAAACTTGTAGTCAGGTAGACTTGAAATGACTAGAAATAGTGCTATGGAATATTAGAAATACTTGTGACTAAACTCTAGGTTTGTCACCAGCAAAAATAGTGTTTGGCAGGCAGAAATAGTGTTTAGTTATTCCCATCACCTTTGTCCTCATTAAGACAAGCATCTTAGATGGAGATGGATGAATTACCAAAGTTGTATTTGTGACACAAAAAAACCTACAGGAAAATACAGCACAAACCATATTGTTACAACGAATAGCAGGCAGAAAGCAATCCAGTCTGGATGTACAATATTGATAAAAGTCCACTCTCACAAAATAAAGCTGGACATTAAATGGGAGCGTTTGTGTCCTGTGTTATTAACTTCTGATATTGCTGTAAGGTTACAGAAAAGTATGACTGGATCTACCTCTTCCATGTTAAATATCTTCCCAAGAAAAATCATTTGGATTGACCACCACTGACCCTGCAGTAGTCTGTCAATCTACCTTGGAGAATAAAACTTGTTACGTTGCAATAAAAGGTCACTGATTAAACCATCATTGGGACTGGGACTGGGAAATTGCACCAAGAAAAAGCACAGCCAGATACACAGACTGGTGCTGGGCATGCAGGTGGCACCAACTTCCCGGTGCAGAGGAGTTAGCCATGAGACTTCTTACATGTTTTATTATTGGATTAAGATGATCTCCCATAGCTTCTTAAAATAGAATGGGTTACCCTGATTCTGGCATTAATCCTTCTTTGTATAGGTGTTTTGGTACTCTTTCTCTTGTACATTTCATTAAAAACAATGAGCAAAACCATTGCAAAATGGGCTTAACCACACATTGCCAAATGTTCTCTGAGAGCTGTTCTCAAAACTGTAATGTATTTAGGAATCCCACACCAAAGTATTAGAGAGTCCTCATAAAAAACTCCATCTATATATGGACAGGAGTCCCATCAAAAAACATGAAAGGAAGTATCCTTCTAGAGAGATTTCATTAAATGTATTCTTCTATCTGAATATTCTGATTTACCATTACTAGTTTAACACTAGGAGCTGAAGTCACACAACCAGCTGCATCTGGCAGATGTGGTGGAATGAAGACAATAAGGGCCAAAGAAACATATCCAAGAGAATGAGATAACTTCAGCTCAGTGACAGTGCAAACCAGTAAGAAATCACGAGACTGTCAATGAGAATTAAGTGACAGAACATCCATAGCCTGATGGGTGGTATGGATATCACTGGGGAAGGGATCCTTTTACAGAGGTATCCTGTTCGAGCTATAATCTGAGAATTAATAAAAGAGGAATTGGAAACCTTCCTTTGGACCTTACATTAATTAATATGGGATCCCAGAGTTGGGCTCTTATGGTGGTTAGTATATGTGAACCAGCTCCTCTGTGATGCCATATTTAAGAGGGGGAAAAACTGCTGCACAACAGCAGCTGGAAGAGTGAGGATATATGAGAGAAACAGCCCTGCACACACTAGTGTGCAGAAGGAGGCAGCGCTCCAGGGACTGGAGCAGAGACTCCCCTGCAGCCCATGGTGAGGACCACAGGGAGGTAGGCTGTTCCCCTGCAGCCCATGTAAGTCCCTGGTGAACCAGCTATCCGCCTGCAGTTCACAGAGGACTTCACGTGGGGGCAAGTGGATGTGCCCTGAAAGAAGCTGCAGCCTGTGGGAGGGCCCATACCAGAGCAGGTTCCTGGCAGGAGAGAATCCCACACTGCAGCAGGTTTGATGGCAAGACCTGTGAGACTGGTGGGGGAACCAAACTGGAACAATGTGTTGCTGAAGGATTGATCCCTATGGAATGGACTCATGATGGAGCAGCTCTGGAAGAACTGTGGCTTGTGGGGAGGATGCACATTGGAGAGGTTAGTGGAAGACTGTGTCCCATGCATGGGAGCTCGTGCTGGAGCAGAAGAAGAGTGTGAGGAAGAAGGAAGGACAGAGAGAACACAATGAACTGACTACAGCTTCCAACTCCCCATCACTCTGAGCTGCTCAGGGGAAGGAAGCATAGGAATCAGGAGTAAAGTTGAGTGTGGGAATGATGGAGGGTTGGGTGAAATTATTTTATCTTTTTTTCATATTTTTCATTATGCTACTCTGATTTGATTGGCAATAAAACAAATTATCTTCCCCAAACTCAGTCTGTTGTGTTTGTTATGATAATTGCTGGGTGATCTCCTTCCTTATCTCAACCCAGAGGCTTCTTGTCATTTCTCCTGCCTCCCCTGTCCTCTTGAGGAATGGGGCTGATAGAGCAGCTTAGTGGGCACCTGGAACATGGCCAAGTTCAACTCACCACCCTAACAAAAGCCAGACTGATTTAACTAGTGAGACTGAACTGATGGGTTTTGCTTCTCTAATATCTTAGTGGAATTTCCAATTAATATCTCTTTTCAAAGAGGTAAACGACACCTTTGTCCTATAAAAGGAGGTCTGTTCTGGCAGCCGACAGTGAAATTCTGAAAAAAAGTATAGAGCAACTTGAATGAAACTTAATAAATATGAAAAACTTTTTTGTGTGAGATGAAGTCCTGACTCCTTGAGGATAAGCATGAAATGAGAATACAAATCAGAGAGTGCCATCTGACTTCAGTGTGGTCTTCTGGGAGATCGCAGGTTATATTTACGTACTGCTCCTTCATCAATAACAGATGAGCTACTATTTCTTCTTACATGTTATTGCCCTTTCCTCAAAAACAAAAGGATGAAGTGGAACACTGAGGGGAGAAAAAGGTGAGGGAGAGATCCATGAGGGGGGATAATTGGATCAGTTTTCTGAACTACACTTTTATAAAAAAGTCTGTGAATTAGCTAAGCAAAGTCTTTTCAGATTTGTTAGAAACTTTATTGGCTAAGTTAATTGGCTAGAAAACTTTAAATGTAAAAGACTAGATTCATAGAACCATTCAATGTAAGGAAAACTTGTTAACATTTATGGACTAAAACTATTTTTATCCTTCTAAGGGATAAACTGATGCTCTATTAACATCGAAGAAGACTTTCTCTCTTCATGGAGATACACACCTGTAAAAAACTTCCTCTATTCATATAGATATATCTGAATATAACTGAACTTGGAGTGGACCAAGAATCAGGATGAAATTTTTTTTGTGCCAACCGCCCTTGTACAAGCTGAAAGGACACAAAGCAATTTGAAACACTAGAAAAAGGAATTTCTAGTCAGGTGCTTAGATGATTCACTTTTCACTGGTGTTTGCTCTGCCAGTTCCAAAGATTGGTTTTCTGAACACATTTTATTTGACAATAGGTGGAATATTCATAAGGCATTTGACCTGATTACTTCAGAAAAAATAAATATATTGACTGATATTTCTGATAGCCAAGACCACAGCTTTTTAATGCTGTCTGATGAACTGAAGTATGTGAAGAGCAAAAACATCAACGTAATTTTTTAAAATATGGCATTAAGAAGATAGTAACATTTCTGTTTGGAAACTGATGGCCTATTGGGTTAAGCAGCAAAATAGTCACTATCCCAGAACTATGTACATTTATGGAAAAGGAAGGAAATATTATAATGCCTACTGTGCCTGTAGCTGCAAGCCCCCATGTAAGACAAAGGCCACTGCGAGGCACACACCATTGAATGTATTAGTTCAAACATGGTCTACAACAGAGAGTACCACTGCAACCAAGGCCCATTAAGGGTTCTTTAGCCCCAGCTTCCTACTGAAGGAAGTGAATGCCCTGCAAACACTAATGTTTATATGCCAAATCTCTTAAGAGATCATGGTTTTATTTCAGATCACTAAATCCCATATATCTGCCCTGGAACACCTCAATTAACCCAGAAAGCACATATGTAGGTAAAAGTTCTAAATTCCTACATCTGAACTGGTCATTACATATGCATTAGTTTAGGGATATGGTGTAGGACCCATGGGAAGCCTGTGTCCTTCTGGGACAGCAGTTTGGCACTAACTAGGGTGCCCAAAGTCTCATAATCATATGGTATCTAACATGTCCCCAGATGGTTGTGTCATATCTGAATTCTGCCACTATTACTTCTTTGCATCATTACACTTCATGCAGCTGTCCTTGGTCATGTGTAGTCCAAGATTTTCAGATGGGACTGGAAGATATCGTTGTAATGCATCCATCTCCTCTAGGGCTGCAGAGGGAATGTCAGACTCCTGGCATGTGCTTCTGATCTTCATTGGTTCATGGCTGTCTCAGATGTGGACACACTTATTTCATTTTAGCTGTATACTGAATGTAACTGGAAAAATCCCAGGTCTGTATCATTCTGCAGTTTTATTTAGTGGATTCATCTACAAATCCTATGTCTTGGAAATAAAATACAGTAGGATGCCTACTTTTAGGCAGCTGAGCCTTGAGTGTAGATTTGACCCTAAAGGTCTGACCCTTGGCTACTAATGGAGATTAAATTGTAGCCTCACTGCCTGAACTTGAGCCTGAAATACAGGCACTAGTCCCCTACAAGTTCTACATTATCAGTGGGAAATAGATGGTGCCTTTGAAAAAAAAAAAGATTACTTGTGCCTGTGTTTTCCCTGATTAAAAAGTGACCTTTCCATGCATGAAGAAACATTTTCCATGATACATCAGTGGATATAATTTATCATACTATTCAAATTTATCCTGTGTGGGAGATAAGACCATATGGAAAACAGCTAAAGCACAGCTTAAAAGCCAAGGAAAGGGAACTATAAATCTTGAAGTATGCTGTGCTGGATGTTATACCAAATAGTCTGACATAAATTATTTTTAGCCTCAGCAGAACAGTAGAGGTTTTAGGGGGAAAAAAATAAGGGAATAGTTTTGGTTGCTTTCCAGTGCTTGCATCAAAGAATGATTTTGGGCTCATTCTTTCCTATCTGTTTCTGTATCACACAGCATTGGGGAACAAATACGTGAAGTGGGACTGTACATCTGTTGGTGTGATCTATAGCAATGACTGCTATCAGCAGAAATGCTAAAGTAATAACCTTGAGTGAAAGGTCTGTGGGTTGAAGTACTTGGCTTTCTGTTACCAAGCTAATGCTCACGTTGTCATCATCTCCTGTCCTGACCGCCCAGGTCCCTGGCCGCGGTCTTCTGAGTGCGGCAAATTCCCGAGTGAGTCATTCAATGAGAGATGGCCTCACCCCAGGCAGCACAGGCACTCCTACAGAGTGACCAGCTCAATTGTGAGATTGCTGAGGCCATCAGGCCTCTCAGCTCTTGCCAGGCTGTAGCTGCCGGAGCAGCTTCTTCTTAGGTGGGGATTTTCCAGGTGGTGCAGGAGAAACCACAGGAGACAGGGGAGTCTTCTTCAGGAGCCTTCTTATTCTCTCACGACTCTCCAAAGAAGGACCCCAAAGGTCTCGAGAGCCGGGTTTTTATTCTTAACTCAAGGGGTGGGGTCTACTGAAACAACCAATGGAAAAGTGGATTGAAAACTTAACCAATCAGAGAAGGGATCCAAAAAGAACCAATCAGGGTACAGAACTGAGGGGAAAACATGGCAACCAATCAGGGGTAGGGTAATTAACATACCAGGAAATAACTTTAACTGCAAATCTCAAACAACAGGGGATTGCTTGACTAAGTTAGGGGAATTCAAGGGTTGGACACCCTCCATGGAAGTGCCGGGAGTGTTGCTTTTTCCGCATTGCCCTTAGGAGCCTCCACAATCTCCAGGCAGTAGTCAGTTCAACTGGCAGGCAAACAAATAATCAAAATAATCCATACTGAACCTTTTCTGCAACAGTTACTAACTGGAATTTGTTTTTGGATATTAAGTCTCTCTTCTAGCAATTTGAATGATGATATAGTACTGTCATTATCAGAGGAATGGATGACTTATCTTCATATTGTGATTTGAAATAGAGAGGACAGAGGTATCAGAGGTTTTTGCATGAGGTATCAGATCTATAAACTGCTGATATTTATGTGTTCTGCTGGATCAGGCTGTTACTGTGGGTTGTCACTGAATAGTCATATGGTCAGACAGGATATTCATTTGCAGGTAAGGAGAATATAGTTTGGCATGTTCAGACATCTGAAAGGAGGATTATTTTTTGATTATGTGGTGCAATGCTTTGAAAATCAGACTATTAAATGCATTTATAAAAGTGATGTGAAGCACACAAATGTGTCTTCTGGTGTCTGATTTTAGGTATTCAAGCTTTGCCTACCCTCACTGGATTGAACAGGGCCAAGGAGCATTGTTCATATTGTTGAGTCATTGAAGTGATCCCCGAAGAGCTTTTGCCTGGGCCAAGAACCATTTTTCCCATGGACTTTGCACCCTGACAGCTGGTGTGGATAGGAGACCATTCCTAGCAGGCAAGTTGAGCACTGTTTTGCATGGCAAAAGCAGTCCATGTGTATGCATGGAGGCAAGTCCCTGTCAGCTGGGCAGTTGCAGGCACCTTCTGTAGCACAGACATTGCCTGGAGGTACAAATTCACCCATCATCTCGAGCTGTTCTGTGCGCTCAGCAAACATTTATCCCCTGCCCATCTATCGTGCATGTGACAGCTCCCAATCAAATGTCAGCTATTTAACAAAGCAAGGATTCCTAGCTGCGAGGAAAGCAAAGCTAAATTTGACTCCCTTCTTATTAGATGTTTTCAATATGGCATCAGAGTCAACCATTCAAGTAAGAGGCACCGTGACACTGGAACAAAAAGAGTGGCAGCAGCTCCCATGCTGCAAGGTAGCATGCAGCAGCAGTAGAATACACTACTTTATGCCAACCACAGTATCAAAAATCCTTGAACTGAATTGCTTAGAAGATGAAAGCCTCAAATTTAAAAACATTCCTTAAGCATATTGCTGTTTTGAACCCCTTTCTGGGGTGCCTTACATAAAGATCTCTGCTTTTTTCTGAAGGTGAAAGGAACAAGTTGACCAATATTTCTGAAAACTGTCCTTTTTTTGAGATATCTGAGGATAGGAAAAGAATCATAAAACAAAAATAAGAAGTTATTTTTAAAAAAGGGATGAAATCCTATTAGGTGCTTAGAAAAAATCAACACATACCTTCAAGATAGCTGGTGTTTTGAGAGTTTGTGATTATAATAGGAAAAAAAAAACTGTGCATACTAAGGACAAAATTGGAAAGGAAAAATATGTAATGAAACTCACAGGACAGCATGAAACAGGCTATAAAAGAAGCATCAATATCACAGACTGCTGTCTTGAAACATTCTTTAACACAGTTTCTATTTAAAAGAAGGTTCAAAGACTTCTTTATAAATGGCATTTCCAAATTTCTTTCTAAATCATCCTGCTGCATTTTTTGGATGTTGTTGAGAGATAGGAACAAGTAGAGCACACATCAGCTTTATCTTAATCCTTAACCTTACACATGACAGTGAAGTTCAAGCCTCTCTGATGTTGTGCATCATATATTTAATTTCTAAGAACTTTAAATCTCCTGAAATGACAAAAGTAACCGACACATCTATAAAATAGGACATCAATCAGATTCTCCCTGCTTTTGAATCACAGTTATAAAGGGAATATTTTCAAATAGGGAACTGTCTCTTTTGTTTATAGATATTCAGCTGGAAATAAGGGAACAGTAAAATGCTTCCTCCATATCTTTTTCTCTGTATGAAAACAGGGTTACAGATCAATTGATTTACCATCACAATCGATTAGATGACTCTCTTGCTATCTCTATTGTGACAGTAGACAGGCGCTCATATAGATCTTTCATTAGAGAAGTCACTGAGAATCAAAGGTTCATTGCATGCCTAAATGGCTTGTAGCTGACTCATTAGGCCATTAACTAACCATTAATATTGTTTAAACTCAAACCTTACAGACAAAATAAATTATAGTCACGTTATCCAAACAAAATAACCTTAACCTCCTTAACAAGTATGTAATTATGTGAATTTATTACCATCTGATCCCACTGAACTGAGGGGAATGAATGAAATGAATGAGGGGTTCATTTTCAGAGCTATGAAGGGGGAAGATGAGAATATATCACTTTCAAGATAAGCGCTACGGGGAGGCAGGTGCCTCAGCCACTGATATGCTCTATAAGGCATAAACCCACAAGGTCCTGACTTGCCTAGTTAATGCCCAAACAAAATTATCTCACACACAAAATGCTTCCCCCTTATGCAATACCAAATCACTTCTTAGTTATTTTTAAATGTTTCTCCATTTCACAAATGTGTTGCATGTATAAAATGGCCTTCTCCATCTCACTATGGTACCAAGGCTTCACATATACAAGCAGAACGTAACAATTAGCAGTAATTGAATGAGAAGGCATTGGAAATTTTCTCTTATCATCATCTTTTTAAACTTGCAAATTCTGTATGTGTGATGCAGCTATTTCCTGAAATTATATTGAAGAAAGAGTATAAAAAAACCCATAGCATATGTTCCAAGATATAAAATAAACTTATGTCAGTGTGCTTCCCTTGGAAGGATGCCAGACAAATACTGCTTATTATCAATAATATAAACAAAATATGTTGCCAGCTATATACAGAGCTTAAAATAAGCGAAAAACCTGCACTACCACATTGTTGATATCCCAGCAGGTCAGCCATAATGAATGCACCAGTTCTCACACATAATTTTTTATAAGATAACTTGCCTGAAAGTGAGGCAGTCAATAGACTCATTTGCAGGCACATTTCTCTCCAGGAAAAACAACCATAACACAGTATCAATTGTTTCTTTTGGGTGTACAAAAAATGTGGATGCTGAGAGAGGAAAAAGACAACAATAGCAAATAAATTCAATGACAGATGTGCAAGGAGCAATCAGATGGAGAAGTACTGGTAATTAGAGCTGAAAACACAGTTTAATGTTCTTACAGAAGAACAGTCAGAAAATTACAAACACTGTAATAAGATAATTTGGTAAATGAAAATTATTGCTATTAATCAAATTGGGAAGGGGAAAATATCCCTCTTAACTGTGCATACTTACTGTACCAAAATATTGCTATAGAATCTCCTCTCATTCACACCAAAATAAGCATATTTTTTTTCTTTTATATAAATAAGGCCTTAACACTTCATGGACTATAGTAGTTCAACTGAAGGGCAAAATACTTGCCTCAAGCATATCTTAAATAATTATTATGATTAAATATTTGTCACACAAGTAATTAATTTTGTAAATATATGATAGCTTGTTAAAAAAAATCTAGTTACCACACCTCAAAAATCCAGTTAAGAGTATTATTTAGTGGAGGCTGGTAACACTTGTGCTCACTATCCTTCCAATAGGGTGGTCTGGAAAGCCAGAGATTTTGCATTTTGCAGCAAGATGCATGTTATAAAAAGGGAGCTAATGCCCAGGGCCAGACCTTTCAAATGCATTTTAATTATTTTCAGTGCACTGTCAGAACTTTGATACACGCTTGTGGAATCATGCAAATACCTCTTTACAGAATATATGTCATATACCCTAAGGCACTGAGGGGATTGAAATACACTTTGGTGAAGTTAGGTGTTATAATAAAGTGAGGTAATAAGAGCAAGCCACCATATTACACAATTAGAAATCTACTTCTAAATCTTCTGGTTAGCATGGCTATGTTTTATATTTATGAAGGAGAAAATGTCCTGATTTTTCACAAAGTAGTATTTGCAGGACAATGAAAAATATGATGCACCTTAGAATTTCTGAATCATATTAATTTAGTTTCATATTTACTCATTGACCTCAAGAGCATTTCCATTCAGTGTTATAGGATGTCTGCAAAAGATTTATTCAATTCCATGTCCATATATTGAGGCGAGGATGCATTAACCCAGTGAACTTGATATAGAAAAAGGTATTAATTACTAGAACTGAATTTTGATATCTGCTTCTAAACCCAGTACTTTCTTATATATGGGACTCTGATAAACCACAGCACAAAAAGCATATTTAAGCTTGTAGAATAATTTAATAAAATTAGTAGGTCCAGTCAACTCAACAGTGTCAGATTTAGTTGTCTATCTATCATGTATAGGATCTAATAACAGGAACTTGGAAGTAACTTGGAAGGATTTCTATGGAGTCTACCAGAATTTGTATAGCAAGGTAAAACATGTGATGTTAGATTGATATAAATTTTTAGGTGAGTTGAACTATGCATATCAGGTGCTTGCTTTTATGTACAGGCAGGGCGAGGACTCCAGTTACCCAACATACACAGGACCTAAGCTTTTAAGTATCTGACATGAGGTCAAGTGAAGGAAGTTTGAAAAATTTACATTAAAAAAAAATACAGTTTAGAACAATATATGTTCTTAAAATTGTGTTTAAGATATTATTTTAAATCAGCTACGTACAATAAGATAGAATATGAATGATGTGTAAGTTAGTTACCAACTGATCTCCCTTGAATTCTTTGCTGCCTGTGGAAAATGTCATTGATACACTTTCGCAGTTTCTGGGACCTCCTGTTGACTGTCACTTTACTTGAATGAGGATGGGAGTGGTTTCCTTCCTTTTAAAGGTGTCACTTGCATCTCTTTGGATGTTTCTGAGTCCTCCCAAATACAGATGGGGTTTATTCCTGGGATATTAATTTTTTTCTAAATATACAATATTTCATTTTTGTATTTCACCCTCATGCATTTCTTAAAGAATCTGTAGGGTGAGAATACAAACAAGGTTTTTCATCTCTCCCATTTGTTTTCCAAAGTATGACCTATTAGTTCACTGCTGTGCCCCTAAGGATCTTGGTGCACACAGCATTGCTCATGGAGAAACCTGCCTTAGCACTATGGAGAACAGATCCATCTTTTGCAAAGTATGTTCATTCTCAGTGTATTTCTACCTAGTTATTTAACAAGGCTGAGTGCAAGGTGCTGTACCTGGGTCAGAGCAATCCCTGGCAACAACACAGGCTGGTATGAACAGATGGGGAGAAGCTCTGCCCAGAAGGGCTTGCAGTTGCTGGTGGGTGAGAGGCTGGACATGACCCAGCCATGGGCACTCCCAGCCCAGAGAGCCAAACGTGTCCTGGGCTGCATCCAAAGCCCCGTGGGCAGCAGGGCCAGGGAGGGGATTCTGCCCCTCTGCTCTGCCCTGGGGAGACCCCACCTGCAGGGCTGCATCCAGCCCTGGGGTCCCAGCACGGGAAGAACATGGACCTGCTGGAGTGAGTCCAGAGGAGGCCACCAAGATGATGAGAGGGATGAAGCACTTCTCCTATGAGGAAAGGCTGAGAGGATTGGGATTATTCACCCTGCATAAGAGAAGGCTTCAGAGTGACCTAATTGCAACCTTCCAGTACCTGAACAGAGCCTGCAGGAAAGATAGAGAGAAACTATTTACAAGGGCATGTAGTGATGGGGGAACAGCTTCAAACTGAAGGAGACCGTGTTTAGAATAAATGTTTGGAGGGAATTCTTTACTTTGATGGTGATGGAGCAACAGCACAGGTTGTCCAGAGATGTTGTGGATATCCTATCCTTGGGAGTGCACGAGGCCAGAGGTTGGATGGGGTCCTGAGCAATCTTGTCCGGTAAAATGTGTCGCTGCTTATGGTGGTGGATAGAAACAGATAATCCTTAAGGCTCTTCCAACACAAGCCACTCTATGATTCTATGACAAAGTGTAACAGCAAGTTGGGAAAATATGATGACACTGGTTCAAAACTTTGAATACATGTATGGCTGTTTGGAAGTATATAAATGCTCATAACAGAGTCCATATAACTACTCAGATTGCTCTTAAGTTGAGATTTCCTACCTAAGAAATTGCCCTGAAAATGTACTAGTTTGGGGTTTTTTTTTTTGAGAAACATGTTTCTGTATTTTTCAACAGTCTACTTTTTTGCAACATTATTATTATTTTCCTTTATAAACAGCAATGCCTTCAGGCATATTATTCTACACTTGACTGTGCATTTAATATGCCAAATAAGGCAAGGATTAGTGCAGAGACTTTTAGTTAATGGATCTGCAAATCAAATATATATGTCAAAAACAGAATCCAAAGGAAACTAGAAATTAATATCCACTTCATCTGATCTCCCATGAAAGGTGATATGCTCTGAGAAATTATAATTAAATAAGACTCATCTAGACTTTGACACACAACTTTCTGAATTTTAAAATAAATCCTTGAAGTAAACTGGTGATAGGTTTGCCCAAGTGCTGATACTTTTCAAACAAACTGTCACACAAGACTTCACTTCACTTTTATTTTACATAATCAACTCCCAGTAATTTTAACTCAATTTTATTTAGACAATCATTCAAATATGGAATGTCAAATACCATGAACACGTATTCCACACTTCCATATCTCATCACGTTCTTTGAAATACTTCCTTTGACTTTTTTTCTGAGGGGAAAAATGCAATACTAATATTTAGATGCTGGATTTTGTACCTAGCGTCTTTCTTAAGTAGCTGTGCAGAATTGAACTGGTAACTGAGTATTTAAAGATTAGTACAATGGGATTTGAAACTTTGTTTTCCTGAGCAAGGTGCAGCAATTGGGAATTAGGTAACTTGACTATGGTCTCCAGTCATACATGTCAAACTTTGCCTTGGCTGAAAACAGTATAGGTAGAAGCTCAAGATATAAAACAATCTATATACCCTAATGACCAATGTTAACTACATATCTGTGAAGGATGAAGAAAATAATTCATTTGTGTTCTAATGTTTCATATTTTTAAAAAAATAAATATCCAAAACAGAAATGGATGATCTGTCACAATTTCTCACTGAGATATTTGTGTGTATTTACTTGCTCTACTTTACTCTCAAAATCTCCTGCAGGCTAACAAAATTTTTAACTGCTATGATTAGGAATCAGTTCTGTATCCCTGCTGGTTTTCCACATATGTAAGAAGAGGAGTGTAAATTATAAAAGTGGAAAATTAAATGAGTAAATACACAGGAATTTCTGTAATTGCTTTTTAATCTACTTTAAAAAACAATATTCAAATACGATATTTCAATAAGAAATGGTGTAGTTAAAGTTGTATGTAAAATGCAGCCTACATTTACTTATTTTTTCATAGAATGTAGGAAAATTGGGTTTTAAAGAATAATTTCTTCATCAGAACTAAAGAATATACTGTTATTACATTGATTTCATACTGTCTTTTCTTGGTTTTAGTATCTTGCAAAAAGCACTCCTCTGTTAGCTGCCTCATCATTTTATTGCATCCAACTTGCTTTACCACTCCATAAACACTGATCTTAAGGTATAAAATAATTTACTTCATTCACACTAGCATCCATTCCTCTTATGCATTGAAGTATATACATACACCACCTCTTCACTGACTGTCTTCCTGAACTTCTGGGTATTTTTTTATCTCAGGGAAATGGGCAACAAAATATGTGTTATGTATTATGGAGTACAAGAATTGCAGCAGAAGACACAATATGAGCAGAATTTGCTGATGGAGCTCTTACTACAAAAATGTCTATTGTCTCTGAAAATTAAGGAATGCTCAGCTATGGTGTTTTACTCGCCTATTCTGTGTTTCAGTTGCGTGTTTCCCTAAACTTACTCCACCTTGCACTGGATTGATTCCCTAAAGATGTTCTGTTGTGGTTCAAATTATTTGTCTCATTGGCATGTTTATACCTCCTTAAAATGAACTTTCAGCATCTATGTACTCATACTTTTTATATTGGCATTTAGACATTTCAAAAATGACACTGAAAAATTCATTCTTATAAGTTTGGGTTTTTTTATTATTGAAACTCTCAAATACAATACTGCCATTCAAAATGTAAGAGGTGTTTTAAAGCGTTTTAGACACTGGGGATTTTCTTCTACTTGGCATGAGTAAATTTCTTGGTGTAGCATCCAAAAGCCAATAAGAAATATCACACATCTTTCCGAAAAGCCCAGGAAATTGGGACATTCATATGAAAGTGTATTTAGACATGCACATATAAGAAATCCCTACACTGGTCGTCTATCTCAGCAGTGTGTAGTGGACGTTCCACATACCAAGCAAAATTTGACCCAGAAAAAAGGAATTCTTCATTTCTGTGCCAAGGGCAGTGGTCTCTGGGACAACGCAAAGGCAGTCCAGGACATGGATCTACTGGAGCAAGTCCAGAGGAGGGCTACAAAGATGATCAGAGGGCTGGTGGACCTCTTGAATAAGGACAGGCTGAGAGAGCTGGCATTATTCAACCTGGAGAAGGCACTGAGGAGACTTTGGAGCAGCCATCTTGCACATGAGGAGGTGTCTTCAAGATGGCCAAAAAGGGAGTTTTAGAAAGGCATGTAGTGATAGGACAAGGGATGATGTCTTTGAACTGAAAGATGGTAGGTTTACATTAGTTGTAAAAAATAAATTCTTTTCTGTGAGGTTGGTGAGGCACTGGAACAGGGAAGATGCAGATGCCCCTTCCCTGAAGGTGTTCAAAGCCAGGCTCCATGGGTTTTGAGCAACCTGACCTAGTGGAACATGTTCCTGCCCACGGTGGTGGTGGGGGTGGAAGTAGAGGATCTTCAAGGTACCTTCCAACCCAAACCATTCTACAATCCTATGGTTCCAGGATGTATATTGTTGTGCTAAGTCCAGCAAGAGTTTGATAACAACAGACTTTTCTATACAGAATTAACATACTTTCAACTCACAAGTTTAATACAGGCTAAGTGGAAAGCTTGATACAATCTATTAGGTACATTTGAATGACACACAGTAGAAGTTAAAAACAGTATTGGTGATGGATATTGATCTCTTTCACAAATATTCATTTTTTGGCAATGCATGAAATTGTTCTCAAATGGGATGTTTCCATTCCCCACCCTCCCTCACACTCTTTTTAGTTAACTCCGATTCTCTTGCAGATGAAACACGACACGGTTGGCCCTTTGGCAGTCATTTTGCAGAGGGTGGCACCATGGCTCACAGCAGGTGTGGGACTCTTGGATCTGTTTTTCTTCTGCTTTTGCCTGTACTTTGTATGGGAACTTTCCTTCCAGACACACCGTTTCAATTTCAGCTACATGGATATGACATTGCCTTGTCAGAAACAAACAACTTGAGTTTTTGAGCATCTTTTGGGTGGTCCTGCCTTTTTTATTGCAATGATGCAAACTATATAAAAGGTGATGAACATTTCCTGTGTCTGTGTAGAAGGGTTTTGCAAATATACAGCTGATTTGTTTTTAAGAAACCAAAGCAATGCATCCTCAAGACAAAACTCTCTGTACTGGTTTGAAAGCAAAACAGGTGAGAGACTCCAAGTCAGAAATACAATTCAATAAGAGGGGAAAAATACGTAAAATAAAATAAAACACAATAGTACAAAATATCCCTGACAGAGTCAGAATACAACCTGACACCCTGTTAGTTAGGATGGTGGTAAAAGTCCTGATGAACTGGTCTTGTTGAAGCAGTGATCCTATAGAAAAGTCTGGTAGCTTTTGTCCTCTAGGAATCCAGTGGGTAAGGGCCGCCTGTGCTGTCCCAAATCCCAAATTACGTCCAGGTGGGAATGCTTGTCTCCTCCCCTGGGTGGAGCATCTTACCATGGGTTGATATCATTCTATGAGTCATACAGGAGGTCCTTGATGGCTCATTAAAGAGAGATAGCTCCCAGAGGGAGTTATCTATGAGTCATGGGCAAGGCATTGATGGGCCATGCACAGAAGATGGCCCAGAGGGAAAGGGTCTGGGAAAACACTGTCCTACCTGGTTTCAACAGCTCATAAGGATGGTGGTAGAATACATACTTTGAGTGTATCCTACACTGAAACCTAGGACACTCTCTGAAGAAGATTCACCTACATTTTGACATTTTGGAGGAAAATGTAAGTGTTCCAGTTATTTTCCTATAAAAATAAATCGGTGTAACACCATATTTAGTCAATCAAAATTATGATCTTCTAACTAAATGGTTCCCAACTTAGAGATATGGAATAACTGAGCATGTTATCTTATTGATTGATATTACTTCATGTTTAGAGGCATAATCACTTATGTATTACATGTATACATGTATTTTTATTGCTAATTTTTCATTCTTGGTCATGACTAAGTATTTTTGTTCGTAAGTTTCATAAACATTTATTCATAAAGGAAATGCTGACTTTTGGGGTTTTCAGCTCTGTGTAGTGGTTTATGAACTTAAATTTACTACCGTGTATTATTACCATGGTGTGATATAATACATAATTTTCCTGTATAACATCTTCTCCTTAATTCATTATGTGTGGTCAAAATGTGCATAGGAGTTCACTATGTTTATAGGAAGACAGCTGGTAGATGTACTTGTTTCTGGTTTCTGAGACCTGATACAGAGATAAGAGGTGATGATTGTTGAAGTAATTGAATCCAATATCAATGGCAAGTAAAAAAGGCATTTACAGTTCCTTATGATAAAAATGTGGACCCCTTAGCCTTGGTTCAGTTGCCCATGCCACACGAATAGGTGCCTAGTGCCATTTCATATACTGTAGGATACAATATCAGGTTAAAAGATAAATAAATCAAGTAAAAAGACTAAAATCCCTAGAGGTGTATGGATTAATTTCACTTCAGAGGCCAGTGCCTTTAAGTCTCCAGTCCAATGAACAAGCTGTCTGGCTTTCTGATTAAGAAAAAGGCAGAAAGTAATATTATCAGATTTCTTAGTCACTGGATATGTGAGAAAAGTCTGTTAACATGAATCAAAATGTGAGGTTAAGTAGCACACTTTGCAAAAATACAAATTTAGGAACTTGATTCAGTTACCTAAATGTGCACATGTAATGACATTTCCTTTCTTTGTTTCGGTCTCATATTTTTCTTTAGGATAAAGAAGGTCCAGGGAGTGGATTTTTCTCTGTTCTAGGATGATGCAACTCATGGTCCTTCTAAATCCTGCATGGAAGCATGCAACAAATTGCTGCTTCTGTTTCTGAGGAGAATCTGTGTCCTAGTGATCCTTGTTAATTTTTTCCAGGCAAAACTGTTGTGCTTCCTATGAGCAATTCAATATTGCATATCCTGAAATTCTCGAAGTGCAAATGTCCTCATTCCAGTATTACAGAATGAACTTGACCTCTTCTATTAGAATTATTTTTTATACATTCAGTTTTATGCATCCGTACAAATGTATACTGAGAAAGCACAAGACAAAGGAGTGTTTTGTGGTCTCAGAACTCATAATGGATGTGGGATTAAGACAGTAGCACTAAAGAAGTCTTCTCAGTTGCACAAAGGACACAAGTGATTCAAACCAAATTTTCCATGTAGTCTCTCTTTGTGCAGTTTGGAAGACTCCCTTGATGGAAGTAATGTCAAACCTGGCACACTGCAGTTTTAACTTCAAATAGCCCCAGCAAGATTTGACAGGAAAAAAAATAGTTTAACAATGACCCATTGAAAAGTCTCATTATCTTCCCCATACAGTGCACACAGGAATAAACTGTTCAAATTCCTTTTAACCTTGCTGGAAAAGATTTGCTTCTAATCAGAAGGGCTACACATTTGTGAAGAGGAGAAAGATGTTCCATTAGTATGCAGGAAGGATCCTTCCAGGTTAGTCCATATTTGGTTTGAATTAATTCCCTCTATATTAAACACAAAGCACAATTCAAACCTTTTGAATTTAATTTAATGTGCTTACATGCAAGAACTTTTTCATTCTTACTAAGCACTGCTTGGTGTCATAACAATCATTACCATCTATTGTCGTGATTCATCTTGTCAAAGTTCCACTTATGAACTCCATTCTCTGTGCTGACATTATATATTTGAATAACTGCAAAAGAAGGTTTGATAAGATGTAACACTTCAAATGAAAGGCTCAATATTATGCTTTGACATAGTACATTGTAGCAGCAGTGGAGGGAAAGCCATTAAGATGGATCATGTCAATGCATAGTATGGAGCCATAAACGCGAAGATTTTTGGCATGATTTATCTTAATAGCTGGGTATCTATACTGAAATAACACATTTTATTCTGTTAGAGATCCATATGTTAACAGCTCAAGGACAGTACTGCACACATGCTGTATTGCTCTGAGTGTGTAGAGAGGAGAGCACTGCACAAGCGAACTTGGTTGGCCTTGCCTGGCTCCAAAAGGAGGACAGAGAACTTGCACTTCTCCTCCCTGCTGCATTTTCCCTCTTCACAAAATCACGTATTCATTCCTGGGGGAGGGTTCTGGGCAGAACGCTCCACGAGTAATTCACTCTCCCAAGAAGAATTGTAATTAGAGCTCCCACAATAGTTAAGCAGCTGGTGTTCTCTGACTGCTGCTTCATCAACTGTTCGTAATTGCTTCATTGTTCCCTTGTGCTCCCTTCCAGCTGATGGCCTCTTCCACCTGTTGTCTCTCATTTTACACTTCGAATGTGAGCTCTTTTGCACAAGTTATATTTTTACAAGACATTTTGTGATAGCTTACAGGCAGTTTCATAATAGAAACCTCTGTTATGAATTATGACAATGATAGTAATAATAATAATGATAACCCTCCAAAATGAAACTTGTTTAAATAAACTGCATTATTTCAAGTGGCTTGCTAGAAGAGGCAGCCGAGTTCATATTGAAACCCAAAGGCAAATGTGAAGCTTGAAGAAAGTCTACTCTGCTCTTGGCTCTGAATCTGGGAGATGATTGTGAAGAGGGAGGCTATAAAGTGGTGGCTGAAAGAGAATTAGAGTGGCAAGCAATGAACAGCCTCTGCTTGATTTCTTTTGTGCTCTGCAAAACAGGAGTTTTTATATGCTTAGAGAAATATGCCTAAAGAAACTGATTCTCTCATCTGTTTATCTTTCCTTCTGGTATAGAGACATCATACTTAATTTTGGTTGGTCAAGAGGGGGACTACACAAAAGATGCTTTTCCAAGTAAAATGTGCAGATATTATGTCCATAGATCCACATGTGTTAGCTCTGTAACCAGCTGCTGTAAATAGCTGAACTCTAAGTGCCAGAACATGGCCTAAAATGGACATTTTTAAGATCAACAGAAGTAATAAAAGTTTATTCTTTTCTGTGACAATAAAGAAAGAATTGCTGCTTTGTCCATTGTGAAGATATGTTATAAAACTTAACAAAATAGAAGCTTTCTGAAGTGCTTTGTTTGTCTCGTTGTTCTGATGTTAGATGTTTGGTAAATGCAGTTTAATACACCTGCTATGGAATTCAGCAGAATGCTATGGAAGAAATTATTGCAGATTTTTAAAGAGTTTTTTTTTTTTTTTCAAATGCTACTCACTAATCAATTGTAATCAATTGTAGTTTCTGCAGAGCCTTTCTGTACAAAATTATGCTTAAAAACTGTTCTATCTCATTAGTATCTAAAATTGATATACTGCAAAAATAATTAGAAACCAATCATACAGTGAGATCCCACCTATACTTTTTTCCCATACACCACTTTAGCCTCATTTTACTGCAGAGAACCATCAGTTCTAAGGAGGGATACTTACCAGTAGCAGCTCTTACTAATGTTTAAAAAGCCATGTTAAAAACATGTTTTAAAAAAATTATATCAGATGGTTCTTTTGTGGATGGCTACAAACAACAGAAACCTAAAATCAGACTAGTTGAGCATTCAATATCTAAATGCTAAAGACCAATAACTGGATTTTACCTGTAATGTTTTATTGGCTCAAAGGAAGTTGAATGATGAAATAAACTGCTCACAGGGTTTTTCCAGTGATATCATCAAACCCTAATAAGCCAGTGATATGGCAGCTCAGGATGGAACAGATGAGCATTTTTAATGATGCAAAACTGATTGTAATTTAGTAGCAGAACCATTTTGTTTGAGTTACTTTCATATTATATACTTTCCCAACAGAGGAAATATCTCAAGATTTACTGTTGGACTAACTCATCCTTCTCTGCCTAAGGAGCAAGGCTGTTTGCCACTGGCCAAAAGATTTGCTTACAATTTGGAAAGCTCTGCCCTAGAAAGAGTAAAAAGAAGTTTTGAAGCTATTTCTCTACCTTTTCTTCAATCCTCATGGTTTTCTACTTTGTATACAGCATATTTCTCACTTAGTTTTTTTTTACCCAGAATACTCTAAAGGTCTATTTTTTATTTCATGAGAAGCAAAAACAAATGGTGAAGCATGTCAAATTCTTGTATGACAGCCAGTCCTATTCAACAGCCTATGGAGCCCATTTGCTGTTCACTTCCAGTGGTGTCCATAGAGGCGTGTGGGAATTAACATGGTGGCTTTCTCTAAGTAAAGCTCTTAATTATCCTTTCTAAGCTCATGCTATGCTTTCCCACCTGTGGGGAAAAAGCCTTATTACAAAAGGTGTTTCTTTGTCCTGATGTTAATTTAGTCTTTGTAGCTTTAGTTTTGTTCAACTTGCATGAGTCAATATAACACTATGTGTTAAAAGATCATGGTGTTTCCAAAATCTGGGGTGAGCATGACTTTTAGTCACTCTTAGTTTGATCCTTTTAACTGCAGGAGCAGTCTGTCAAAGGGTAGATTTCAGTTGCACCCCACTGCTATCTTTTTATGTTTGAACTTTATGAGGTATTTTACTGGTGACTAAACAGGAGTGTTTTAAACTGAGTCAATATGCAAATAATATCCTACGAAGGTGCTTAATTCTTATTTTTTAAACCTCACAAATAATCATATATAACTATCTCCACAGAGGAAATTGTTCTGATTGCACTGTGTCTACACGGGTGAACACAGGACTGCCTTTGAATACCACACACGCATGTCCGAAGCCTCTCAGTTTCTGAGTGAAACCTCAGGCACACTGTGACCATTTCCATGGGCAGAAAAGCCAGTAGATCTTCTGGGTAGGGGGCAGAGTGTCTTTAAGCCATGTCCTGAGGGAGCCAAGATACTAAAACTTAGGGTACTTGGGATGTAACACGAAGGTAGGTCCAAGAAGTGATACTGAGGCCCAGATCCCTGATCATTCTCAACTATTACTAGTTAGCTTCCTCCCTTTAGGCCTACCTCTAGAACAAACCTACTTGAAAGGGGACTATCCCTGACCAGAAGAGATGCAAATTAGTTTCTGTCATTGGGCCTTGTTGAACAACTACACATTTTTTTCTTAACATCACTGATGTAGCCAAAAATACTTGACAGCAGTGTCTCAACAGGCTTTCTTCTTCTGTAATTTCCACACAATTTCTCTCCACAGTTACATTTTTATGTGATTTTGCATTACGTTGTTAAAATTTGCTACAACCTCTGTTCTTCTCAAGATGAAAAAATAGCTCGAACAATTATTTTTATCTGCCAAAATTTAAGTCCAAATATGTATTTTTAAGCTAATATGATTGCTCAAATAGTACATTGAAGATATAAAAAGTCAGCATTAAAAGTTCAAATCACAACTGAAAGTAAAATAAATTAAGATAGGTTGAAATAGGTTGTAATAATGAAATATTGCCACCTCACTCATGTTTCCATGTGTATCAATAGCAGTTGTGCTGAATACAACAAAAACTCTGAAGAAAAAGCAGCTGAAATTGAAAAATCTGTTTTACGAGCCAATAAGAACTTATAGAGTTATCTTTTGAGGAACGGGGATCAGAAGCCTTTGTTCAAAATAAAATTACAAAACCAGAATTCAGTGTAGAGTAACAAAAAGATTGGACTATTTATCCACTAGAATTTCAGTTAGCTCCTTCCTTATTCTTACTATCTTGCAGATACTGACCATAATGAGGCCAGAAGCCTTGAAGAAATAGAATGGTCCAAAAGTTATGACATTTAAAAAAAATTATTTATTAAAAAAATTCTTATTCATCTCAAGACAGCTTACAGTTTTTGTAGACAACAATCTAGAGATCCATTTGGATCTGTGAATGCTCAGAGATAATGAAAGTTTGTGTATGGAATTGTAAAACCAAGAACTAAAGAATATGTGGGCAGTTCTAAATAATATGTCACTTTTCAGAGTTTGTGAGTAAAAGACTTCTACACTTTATTTCTGTATCTTTTTGCTCAACTGCTTACATTGAAAGCTATTTATTTATTTATTTTCCAAAATTGACCCTGTACAGGCAGAAAATGGTGCTTTTTTGTCCCTAGTGGATAAAGAGTTATTTTTCTCCCTAAGACAGAGAACCTCTGGGAAAAAATTGCACCATTTAAGCTGAGGAAGACTAACGAGGAGTTGGAATTGGGAACTGCCAATTGGTTGAACTCATGATGTGAAATGCCTTTTGGAGCTGCTAGTTTTGCCCCCAGTGGCCATCAAGGAGCCTAGGCTGGTGAAATTCACTACCTCTCTAAACTCCCCACCAAAGTTCATTTGAAGAAATGAGGTCCCATGCATCAATCCTGACTCATGGTACAGGAGCACAGACGATGATGTACAAAACATGGCTTTTCCTCCCTGAAACACACAAGGCTTTGGAGCAGAGCCTGGGCAAAGGGCCCAGTGTGGTGGGAAAGTGGGGAGCTACCCTCTGCCATTTCAGAAGAAACAGAAGTGAGGAAAGGAAAAAAGAGAGATTCATTCCATCCTAGGACTGCAACATAAACAGGATGCACTTTTGATTGGAGCTTTGAAGTTATATAAAATAATCACAGTATGACTTGACTAGAGTGGGGTAAACTCTTCCAAGCAAATAATTTATTTGGTGAGTCAAGTCCCATTTAATAATCAATAATCCTTCTCAGCTTGGTTTTTATTTGGTGATTGACCGCACAAATGTATTTCATCAAGTGGATTGGACAAATAGCCCTGCTTTAAGTGTGCTCAGAACGCATCATTATTTGCCTTTCATGATGTGTGATTGAGCATCAAATTTTTACAATATGATTTTTATCCTTCTATGAGTTGTCAAAATTTTTCTCAAGAGGTGAAAGAGAATTGCTGATGTTCTGGTGAACATTCCAATAAAGCCTTCCTGTGACCATGCTTACAGGAGACTATTATGTGGCTTTCACCTTCTTCCAATTTCTCAGTAAAGCATAAAATTTCTCATAGGAATTACAGTGAAAAACTGGTGAATATTATTATAGAATGTTTGTAGTCTGAATCTGGCTTTGTCCACATTTGTCTAGGTAGTCTTCATGCTATTGTGCAGTGTTTTCATTCTGATAATATTTGTCTGATTTTAGTATTTCCTTCCAGCACAGCATCTGCCTTCATATGCTGTGACCTATGCCAAAAATATCACACTTAGATATTCTGTGGTTCTCTCCAAACTGCCTGCTCTTGTCTTGAAAGAAAAATGTTAGATCTGCAAAACCAGCTGCCACCTGTGCTCTGAGGCTCATCTAAGTACAGTAATTCTATAAAAAAATAATTTCTATTTGATTTTACAACTATTTTCATAGCTAAAGGTAGAATTATTGTTTTTGTTAGAAGTAGTTTCTTTCTGAACTCTCAGTCTTTTATTGCCTTAATTAATAGCCTTGAAATACATTTCACTGTGGCACAACATGCAGTCAGCATGCAGATTATACATCTTCATAAGTGAGGCATAAACCCTCTATTTTCTTTTTAAGAGCTCTGCTATTTGAGCCAAGGTGAATTACCAGCTTTTATCTGCATCTCTTGACTGCTGCTTAAGAGAATTAGTGGCACTGGTTAGCTTTGTGAGGACAGCTAAGAGTAGCCAGATCAATTGCAATTCATAGTCAGAAATCAATGAAATGTGTCTCAGTAAATCTGACCGATCCTCGGGTTGCTACAGAGTGCATTATCCTGGCCTTACTCTGTTACAAGATTAGACGCAGAAATAATCATAAGTGAGATTCTCTCTGCTCTTTTAAAACACTCTTGACAGTCCTATTGCTGTTCTGTGGTAAAGAAACTTCAGAGACAGACACAGTAAGAGAAATACCACCGTGCAAACGAAAGAGACTTCACCATCTAGGTCATCGCCCTGGAAGGAAGACAAAGTACCATTTCAGTCCTGTCTGCAAAGAAGAGGTCAAACAAAATTTGAAATTGTAGGCATGGTGTTCTCTTAACTAGAAACAGAAACTCACATTCAGTATAGAGGGTCAAACCTCGGGATAGAGTCAGTGAAACCTTCACTAAATTTAACACAGTTGCTTCAATTTACTGACGATTGGGATTGCCCCAGAATGTTGCTAAGGGGCTGTTTGTAGAAACCTGCATACCTTTTGAGACTTTAGCTTTGTTTTCAACAACCACAGGCTCTGAATACCCTTCAGAAAGTGGAGGAGAAAAAAAATTGCTCTTAATCTAATTTGCTGTGTAGCTTTTATAGAAGGGCTGCACATAGTTGAGCAGAGCAAAGCTCACGCCTGCTGTGCAGTGAGGGCTAACCTGTGCCGCGAGGACAGAGCCTCTAGTGAAAGTTGCATATCCTATGAGTTCTGATTTGGCACTCTGGGAATGTGGGAGCAGCTGCTTCACTCTGACCACATAATAACAGTACAACAAGAGCAGTGGTGCAGCTCAGACGAGTGGGCTGGCAACCCCACCAAATCGTACACAAAAATGTGGTGGGAAAGGTGAGAAAAACTCGGGCAGAAGATCAAAAGGAAATACTGGATTGTTAAATGGTGCGGGATATCACCTTGATGAAAGCTGTACTGGAAGGCATGTAGAATTACTAGGTTATGAAGTTAAAAGTCAAATGCCAAAAAGGTTTTGTGAGGTGACAGAGGTGTCAAACCTCTGAAACCTCTATGCTCTTCTAACAAGAAAAGCTACTTCAGCAAAATACTCACTCTTGTCTGAAAGGAAAATTGTATCTTTATTTTTGGATGATAGAGCATCCACAAACACCACTGTAATCAATGAAAGCAGACGAGACAGCAGGAATGTGGCTGTTACACACTGTTCTGCTTACTGACTCAATTACATATATGCAGGACTGAGTGCTCACAGGATGTCTGTGTTCATAAACAAGAGTAAAGAACATTTGTTATAGCTCCCCTCCCCAAATCTCTTGCCATCTCTGCTTAACAAACATATTAGTTTAATGAATGCAAATTACTTCTAGAATGACAAAGTCTATACTTAAAAAAAAAAAAAGTTAAAATATTTTGTTATCTGATATACAGAGATTCATAAAAATAGGCATTAACTTATGAATGAGAGTACAATGTAGAGTTTATTAAATGAAGAAATACAAGAACATTACTTTTATGTACCGTGAATTCATTTCCATGGTTAAGGATTAGCAATAAGAAGCTCTCAATATGGAATCAGAGACTGCCAGCATGGGTGCAATAAACTTTTCAGAATGGTTCATAAGATTATACTAATTAGGGATAATCTAATTTGAACAATTTTTATCTTCCCAAAAAGTAATATGATGTCACTCTATGGGAAGAGTCACTACCCAGGCTCCAGGGATATACTAAAAAAACCACACACATTATCTGTAATATTAAAAATTATGGTTGATCCATGAGACAGTCTTAGATCTACCCTTCTCCTCTCAAAAGATCCACCATATAGACTGTTAAGCCCCCATAATTATCTCCCCTACTTGTGACAAGCATGGGCTAATCAGTCTCTGAGGGAGTTTTCCTGCGGATAGTTGAGAAGCGTGTGTATGCCTCACATTGCTTATCAAGCTATTTTGTACGCAATATCACATAAGAGCTGACAAAAGTTCATTATCCTCATCTGGACTAGAATGACTCCAAATTAGGAAAAAGAGATAAGCTTTTTTTTTTTTTTTCTTCCCCTTTTTATTCCTCTTTTTTATTTTTTCTTTCAAAAAGGGGAAAATAACATCTCCAGCCTGCATTGCAACAAAGATCTTAGCTAAGAAAAAAGCAAGCTAGGTTCTTGCAGACTTTAATCCCATATTAAAAGATTAGAAAAAACATCTGAAGAAATCAGAGATAGTCTAATTGAGGTTCTCGCCTTTAATCCTGTGAGTAGACTCCCCCTTGGATACCAGGATCTGTCAGTGCATAGTCTTAGGAATTCTCTAAGGAAAAATAAACCACAAGAAATGGACATACAACATGCTCTCTCACATTTAAACAGAGAAAGAAAGAAAAAAATCTGAGAGATAGCAATATCAAAACATATCCTCTCCCAAGAAAGAGAAAAAAATCAGGTACAATATAAAATGAAAGCAAAAAAAGCAGATGAGAAGAACCACAGTTATTTTGGAAGTTCTTTGATAATACCTACAAATGTAACTCAAAAGAAAATAATCTGGCTTGGTTCTGCTTTCCTCATCCAGATCAAAATGCCATTTGTATTGCATTTTTGCTTTTTATTTTGCTGGCAGTTGTATTTCCCCTCAATTGACCACAATATAAATGTATTAAAATTAATCTTTGAATCAGTCCTTTAGAATTATGTTTAAAATAAACTATAGAGTAATCAGAGCACAAAGGAAAATTAGACAGAAGATTAGGATTCATTTGTGTTTGGCAAATAAGGGCAAGATGTAAACAAAGAGAGATATTAATAAAAATTCACTATAACACCAAGCCAAACTTTCATATTAAAACTTATTAAAGGAAGAGACTCTTCGTAAGGGGGAAAAATAAAACCAGTAACATTAAGCTGAGATTCTCTAAAGCAGCATCAGTTTGAAACTGTGTGATCAGCAAGGCAAATCAATAGATTTGATTGTAAATTTGAGGACTAGAATTTGAATTCAGACACTTACAAATATATTTCATTTTTTAAAAACTATTCTGCTTTTCTCTGTATTTTCTTTTCCACATCTGGTTATCCATTTCCCTAGCAGCAGGGTCAAATGTACTTTTTTAATTGGCTTTTACATAGTGGACACATGGAAATGCATTGTGTTGATAGCTAGCTATTTGAAATTTTAGTAAAGGGAAAATTAAGAAACTTTTTTTAACAGGTCAGACGTTATGGCAGTGTGTTAACTTGGCCAAAGCTGAAAGAGTCAGATTTTAGAGTTGTGCTTTCAGGCTGTACAATTGAGTAAAAACAGAGAAGATAAATAGAGTGAACGATGAAAAACAAAACCATAAAAGAAAATAATCAGAAGGTACTTCAACATGAAAAATCAAGGTAACACTGCATGCAGATGCAATAAACATAAAAGAGGTTCGGGACTGTTATTTTTGTTGCATGGAAAATTACTGTGATTCATTGTTCTAAATTATGTAAAGATATATAGATAATGGAATTATGAACTGTATAAACATAAATGTGTTTGCCTTCCATTCAATATATTCTATATTAATCTAAAGCAGTGTTAAATCACTGTAAGTTCAGAAAATTTTCTTTTATTTCCTCTATAAATTAATTCAAGACATGATAATGTCATTCTGAAAATTTTAATATACAATTTAATATTTTATTAACAATGTTTAAGAAAAAGATTCATATGTTTCAGTAGCCTTGTTATAAGGCTCTCCAAAATGTGATAGGAATCACTGTAAGGCAGCAATTTCCTATGGCTTGGCATAAAGACCATGAACAAATTATAACAGTCTAATGCTCTTAGTGCTTCAAAATTAATGACATCAATGGGGGAAAAAACTCTAAAAGTGCCTGATCCAGCATGGCTGGCATTGGCCGACTTTGCTTTTTATAAGGAGAGCGTTGTCTGTGTGAGATGTATAAGAAGTGACACTGCAGAGTTGGAGAACAACGGTGCCCAAACCCCAGGTCTCCAAGAACCTTGTGGATAAGCTGAGTACTTTAAACTGACATTGAATTAAACAAGAGTGGAAGGTACTGAACATGCATTGAATTCAAGAGTAGTTGAGTTTCTCAGCACTTTGACAGATCAAGACCCCAATTTTTGTTTTGTCTTTTATAACAAACAATGCCTCAAGGCAAGTACATACAGTAGAAATTTTGCATGAAGTTAATTGTTCACTATACATAAAAATGACTCCTTAGTTTTAATGAGGCTTAGACACACACTGACCCAGTCACATTATTTTCTGGTATGTGTACTTCTTGGTATTATCAACAGTACAAACTAATTTGGAGTAAGATTGTTTTTCCTCTCAGGTTAGAGAGAGGTTTGATAGGAACTAAGCCATGCAGGGCTGCATTGATTCTGCAAAGGGAGTGGGATAGAATTATCATGCCTAGAGGATTACAGCAGATACTATGCATTTTACTGTAATTTCTTCTTGCAAGTTGTGCAAAAGACATGCAGGTTTTCTTGCACAAATCAAACAAAGAATAAACAGTCCACATTTTATGTGAAGCAGTGAGAGATATCATTTGTTAGCATTTGATCAAAGAGTTCTGTAATAGTTTTGCATGATGATAGTTTTACTATACAGTGGTAAAGTAACAGGCATATTTAATCTTATTACAGCATGCATATTCGGAAATATTCTTGCATTAGCACTACTAAATCTTTGGAGAAGTTTCTTACAGGAATGTACAGAAAGCAAGCAAATTTATAGTGAACTTGTATTTCATTTAGAGAGTTTGATAGTCCTTTCAAACCACTTGCTTCAATATAGTCTATTATCCAAAATCCTCCCTGCAATGATACTTAAGACCAGTGACTTCAAATTAATATAAGGCTGTTGGGATGAAAACCCTCTGTGTATGGATGGCATAATTCTAGAAAATGACAAAATAATTAAATAACACATGCATCAGACTCCAAAAGCAGATGTTTATGATAATATAACATGGAATAATATTGGATGGTATGTGAATAGGAGAAAAGAGCAACTTCTGATCTTAGATGCATCACTTCTTGGTTCTATTGAAAGTCATCTATCAAGGCACAGAATTCAATCTATATGTGGCAGATGCATGACTCCTAGGGAAGAGGCTCTAACACTGTGACCATCCATTGCTTCCATTCAGTTAAAATGAATACTCCAGTTTTGCCTTTGTCTAGGCTTTGGTCCATTGATTAGGAGGCATTATAGCTCTTTTACTGAAGAACCATTACTGCAGGATTGCCTTTGGTTTTCATATCATGGGGATGTTTGTTTAACTGCTGGTTTTTGCAGGGGTGTTTTTGGCATAGATTGCATTTTCCTATGTGGCTCTAACATTCAAAGTGCAGTGATAAGAACTAGTGAAGAAAATGGCCAACTAATCTTCCATCAGCATATATCTGGTTTAAAAACTACATTTGCACATATCTGTGCCTGGTTATGTGTTGGAAGGATTTAATTCGTATTTCTTTTTTTATATAGTCTTGATGTACCAGGGTAATTCTTGAATACAATAAATCCTCCCATAAGAAAATTTGAATAAGTGCAAATTACTGTTTCTAAAATTTTTTTTTCAAAACATCCACTCTATCCTATCAAGTGAACATTTTGCTAGGGAAGACTGATAGATTAACCGGGTTCACTCTCTTTGCTCTGCTCTTTTGCGTTCTAATTATACAGACTCAAAAGCCTTTACTCATTCCAGATTTAGAAAACATTTGTGTGTGTTAGAAGAGAAAACTCTGCTCAACCCATTCACCTTTTCTCCATCAAGACTATCCATAATTATGCCAATTTGTTCTAAACTGCTTTCTGTCAGAGAAATCAGGCCCATTCTTAACCCTTATTAATTTTCAGCTAAGTCCTCTTTGAAACCTAGTGAAAGAAGGGCACAAGAATGTTTAAAAACTACTGTTGATCTGGTGAGAAGTTACCAATACTCTTATCTCACATCTGAAAGTCAAAAAAGGTTTTTTTCTCACTAGTGTAATTTCTGGAGATTGGATATACTCTTTCCATTTGGCTCAGATCCTGCTTGTTGTTTTATGTCAAGCAGTAGATGGAAGCTTATGGTATGAAAAAAAATAAAGAAAACCTCGACAGATACCTTTGTTAAATATTTTATAAAGATGTCAGTGTTATGCATCTGCCTGTTTTCTTTCGTCTCCAAATTAATAAAATTAAGGATAGATCTCTTAAAGAGATACTTTCAGAAGTAGGAAAAAAATCTGTAAGGTCCTTATCTAAATGATTTTCATGTCTAAGACACTTTTAATGATGAAATTCCTGAAGAGCTTAGCCCTCAGGACACTCTTAATTTCTTTTGAACCATTTAGTCATGTTTCACTGGCCATAAATTGAACCCTTGATTTCAAATTTGGTTTACCAATATATTCGTAAAGTGATCAATGTTGCAAGTACAACATTATGCCTCACTGTCTGTTTGGTTTTAATTGATGGGGGATAGACATATTAAACCTTGATTTAATGTTTATAAATATTATAAGCATTATAAATATTATAAATATTTTTTTCTGTTTTTTCTTCCAAAGGAGGCTCCTCCTAGAGGCTATGGCCTCACTGAGCTTCTACTGCAGCCATGTGTGACCTGACTCCTCTCACTGTAACTGCCATTAATTTGTAAGGGGAACCTGGATAATCAGCTTGTGCTCCTTAGCGTGATTTCTAGGGATGTTTCTCCATCAAAACTCCAGCTAATTCTCAGTGGGATGGTGCACTTAGAGCAAAGCACCAGCGAGCCACAAAGGCAGGACACATATAGACCAGGGTAACCCCTTGGCCAAACCTGTGTGCAGCAGTGCACTAACACAGTTTCCCTGTACTTAGCTCTGGAGTTAACTCACTTGCAGCTGGACAGAGATCATTTTATGGTTCACTTAATCAAAAATGAGTGTGTATGGACCAAGAGAGATCATCTTCACTCTGATGTTTTTGAAAGGCAAGGTATTGAGATTAATTAATAACAAGGAAAGTCCTTTATAAGAGAATAGACTATTAGGAGGGGTACATAAAACGTTATATGAATTCACTGCTTCTAATAGCTTGACCCCATAAAGCTCACAGCCCAGATTTTGTACACAGGCGTAGCCCCAGAAAGGGAGAGCTCAGCAGATAAGGATCAGTAGAAACACAGCTACTCTTTTCTTCTCTGAAGAAAAATCAATATTATGGAGTTTTTTCCTTCTTTGGCTTTAGCACCTTGGTTCAGAGTTAGAAGCACTAATTCCCACACTTCAAAATGTTCTGAAGTTTCTTTCACATACTTTCCCAAAGATGAACTTTTACCTAGTGCTATGTGAAATCATTCCTTATTCCAGTGAAATGTGAAAGTGCACCCAGAAAAGGCATAGAGAAAAGATAAGTAAAAAACGGAAGACTTGTTTAAAGAAGAGAGAGTTGAGTTTTGCACATACCTGACTTGACTTTCTTACAACTTCTGAGTGATGGTTTTGCTATTTATTTGTGAACAATGATATCTATTTTCCATTGCAACTTTGCCCATTACATATTTATCGAAGGATTTTATTTCTTCACTATCCCAATGTTTAATCATTTAAATTTTATTGCTCTCATTTTAACAAAATTTTCTTTTGTCAGAATGAGACAAATATGTATTTTAACAAGTTTATCAATTTAATTGTTTAGACGATAGGTGTTCTTGTTTGGAAATTATAAACATTAATAAAATTTTATGAAATAAAATAAAACTAGGAATTTTCTTTCTTTTCATTCTTTATTCTGCCAGCATTTAGCATCTTGTAAATATTCCATTTACTTGTAGATTTTAAAATTATTTTTCATGTATGTAATTGACTTTATAACTGTAGGTATGGAGCTTGCAAAATACTCCACCATCTAAATACTAATGAAAGAAAGTTGAAAGAAAAGTGTAGTTCCTTGGAAAGTTTCATAATAATTACCTAATTATTTTTTGGCTCTCCACACCTAATGATTTTTTTGGCTATAAGCAGATATCCTCAAAGATGCAACAGGAATAGGGAATTTAACATGGCTCGGTTTGCAATATTGAGGAAGTGTTGGAGTTTTAAGAAGCCAGAGCAGAACTGTGTAAAGCTGAACCTTATATTCATTATTCATATACATTGGAGAGCAGGAGAGGTAAAAGACCCACACAAGAACAGTGATGGCTTGTGCAATTGTCTGCATTCACATGTCTTTTTGCAGGAGTATGGTGATTGATGTGCTAACTGCTCTAAAAATCATGTAGCTGTTTTCAGAAATTTTGCAAAACAGGAAGAGTGTATAACAAGCTGCATTTTTTAAAGTATCTTTTACTTTTCTCTGTCCTCTTTACACTCAAAGAATTTCTCTTTCTGTCAGATAAGGGTTATTCTTTCTTGTATAGTTCTAAGTTTCTTTTCATTCATCCTTTACCCATTTTTCATCCTGAAAGGACAAGTTACTGTCACAAAGAATCCCCTACTGTGCTTGCTTAGATAAGTATATTTCAGTGTTCAGTGACTTGGTTAACCCGCTCAGTTACTTAGAGCTAGGAAACTACCATGTGTGCCAAATGGCCTGGAAATTTTTAAAGAGAAAAGTGAATGGTAAGGTTGAAAGATGAAGGAAGCAAATAATATTTGAACAACATTTTCTAATATTTCTAGTGAAGATATTTCCTTTCCATCTCCTAAAACTGATTGTAGCTGAGGGAATATTTGAATCTCAAGCCACAGTATTTTCAGAAAGGATGCACATGTATGATAAACCATAATATTCCCTGGTATATATTGTTTCCTCTTATGCTTGTAAGTTTCTCCTCCATGGAGTTTCTACATTTGTGACACGCAAATACAGCAATCTACAATCCTTGCTTGCTTGTGTCCCAGTAGGCTTTTGTGCTTCTGGTTCTTTCACTAGATCATCTTTACCATTCCCATCAAACTGAAGCTCTTTGGTTTCACCTTGGTGGCTCCGAGCTCCTTAGATCTGACTGCCTGTCTCATGACACTGCTGTCTAATATAGTATCTACTCCTCACTTTGATGCACCTTCCTTCCATGTTCCACAGCTTTCCATGTGTTTGGAATGCTTTTCTTGTGTGTGTTCTTTCTTTCCTACTGTCTCCTTTTACTTGCAACCCTCACTGTCTTTCTTAGTAACCTTCCTCCTTTTAGAGCCCTTCTCAAAACATTTTTCTTCTCAGTATGGCAGCTGAAAATGTATGGAAAATACCACAGATTCGGGACTGTACAAGGATATCTATCTGAGCTAAATCACCTTCCTGACACTGTGACATGGGATAAGAACATCTCAACAGAAAGAGAAATCTGAAAAAATTCAGATGAATCACAGTCTAGAAATGCTCATTTCTTTGCAATGGTGTAAAAAGGAGCCCAGGGTCACTACAGATCTATATACTGTGGACAGAAAATTTACAGAAGAACAATCTCAGCATATACTTTCACATTTTAACTAAGTCCTTAGTTGTTTCAATAACTGTGAAGATATGTGTGAAGCTACTTGCTACTTGCTTTTAAATTATATCTAAGATATATGGGAATATTGTAATTTTTTTTTTATAAACATGTATTAAAATGCAAAGAGGGGAAGTTTAGCTTTTCTATCTCATATATCTATGTTATGTTAGAGGGACCTTATATATCTCTTACTCTGTGAATTGAAAGCCAGGGGTGAAGAAAGGAAGACCTGAAGAAGCCTGGTGTAAATAAGAGGTGGATTGTGTCCACATCCTTAATTTGATCCTGACACTATTTTTCTGAGTGCTGTAATCTGAGAAATAATTTAACATTTTCAACAGTATAAATGTCTACTGTATTATTCTTATTGCTATTTCCACTGGTTTAATGACTGGAGATGTTCTGTCTGTTCTGCATGTTACTGAAGAATGAGGAAAAAAAGTTTGACTCTATAGAAAAGTTTAACACTTTCATATAATGCAAATGGCAACTGGAAAGGATAACCAGCTAGTCATAAAGAGCAAATTAAAATACAACATTTCTTAGGGAAGGCATAATTTTACAAATAAGTTAAGACTTTTTTTCTCAGTCAAAAGATTTTTCTGTTTAAAATTCTAAAATGCTTGATTAATGAAGCAATTACAAAATTAAGAAAACAGTTTAATTGTATTTTTAAGCAAAATATTGTCTTATGTGTACTATTTAACTGATCAATAAAGCTGTAACTAATTCAGTTCTTTAAACTTCAGTTTTAGCAATTTGTTCCATTAAAGTTATAGGGCCACCATGAAGTAAAATTATAGAGTAAAATTAATTATTAATTTAGGGCCTAGAGATTATAGATATCTAAACTGCAGATATTCTTAATATTAATGTTTAGCTAACTGGATACACTGTAATTACCTGTGTATTTATTTGAAAAACTTAGAAACAGTTTTAACAATACAGTGTTTGAGAAATTGCAATTTAACATTAGGGTATATGTCACAGGAGCTAACATTTGATCAATCCATTTGATCAACCAACTTAAAGCCCAGCTCAGCTCCTATCTACTGCATGAATATCTTATTTTACAGACACACAAGCCTTTGAGTCTTAAAACTATATACAAAAATTGGGGTGTGACCCTTTAGAGCTGAGTGCCTCATTGCGTAGTCTTTGGTTGTCTAGCCCTTAGATACAATTGAAATGCCTAAATTAGGCACAATTTCTCTAAATAAAGAGTAGGAACAACATCTTGCAATGCCCATTGACAGACTGGGAGAGCTTGTCTTCAATCTAACTCTGTGTCTAACAGAAGAACCAAGTTTGAACATGAAAGCAACTTTTGTGTAACAGTATTGAGACTGAAAAGCTGATCTAATCACAACTCTCTTCTAGACAGCCGTTAATATAAAGGAGATTTAAGGAATATTTTTCCATGCATGTTTTGGAATTAGGGTGCCCTAACCAACAAACATAGGTTAGCCCAGCAGAAGATAGAGATTTCCCCTTTTTTTTTGGATCAGAGGTATTTTGCAGCCAGAGAGGCATTTGCAGGGACCAAAGCTCTATCTCCCTACACTTAAGACATCCAGCCAATGAATCCTAGGTGACTGTTGCTGCCTTTTCTTTGGTACTTTTATCTTTGGCTATAAAGAGCCTCTTGCACATATAACTATTTCATATATATGTATGTTTGCATGTATGTATTCAGTTATATATAATTATATATACAATTAAATATGTACAGTTCCTACTGAATCACAGTATGCCTTGGCTATTCCTTGTTTTGGTATAACATATTCCTCTGTTTAGTCATTGTCTTTGGTAATTCTCCTTGTTTTACTAGTTGTTTAAAACTCTAAAGGATGCCTATAAAAACTCTTCTATTTTACTGTTTATCTCTCATCTTGACTGTTTTTGAATAATTGAACTTAATGGTGTTAGTTGGAAATATTTAAATGTGAGCAAAGAGTCTATATTTTCTGTACAACATTATTAAAAAAAAATTCATTAATGTGCAGGATTTCAAATCATGAGTATCTTGCCTGAATGTGGAATACACAGAAATCATAACTAACTACCCTCTTTGTATCTTGGGCAAGTAGAGTTAAGGGCCTCAGAAAGTCATGCTAAAGCCCTACATGTTTCATTAGAGACCATTATTTGATAAAAAGTGCTAAGGAATAGGGTCTTTCTGGCAACCTGCCCATTTTCTGTGTTTGTAAACTGAAGGACAGCAAAGGAAGTACCTCTTGATGTGCTGCAAAATCTTCTCCTAAATGTGGTTTCTGTTCATCCAGGCAGATTAAGGAGATTCCTTTCACAGGGCGGAGGTGGTGTACTTTATTTCTGTGGCTAATTCTTCAGGCCGTAAATGAAAACTTTCCTTTCCATCCAAAATTCCTGCTTCCAAGAGCTCTTAGCTTCTACTGAAGCTGGACTGCAGTATAAGGTACAGGGTTCACAAAGCCAGAAGGAATAAAAGCAAGGAGCCCATCTCTGTAACATAGCAAGACTGGATTTCAAAGGTGAGGCAGTGTTTCCCTGAAATTTTCTCTTCCTGAGGGTCTATAAACAGCTCCTCTTCCTCTTTCTCTCATGATTAAAAGAAAAGTAACTGTGGCTTCCTCTCTGGTAGCAAGTTCAGTCCTATCAGGCTGTTTTCTTTGTGGTGGATCCTATTTTAAGGACCTCGAATCAAGTGCATCATAAGCCTTCTGAAGACTTAGAGTCACATAATCAATTAGGTTGTCAAATACCTCTGAGATCATTGACTTCCAAGTTATGATCAAGCACCCCCATGTAAGCTACATCACGGCACTTCACATTACCTTCCATCTTTCCTTAAACACCTCCAGTGTTCAATGACATTGACTCCACCACCTCCCTGGGCAATCCATTCCAATGCCCAATCACTCCTTCTGTGAAGAAATTCTTCCTAATGTTCAACCTAAACCTCCCCAGGCACAGCTCATGACTGTCCTCTTGTCCTGTCACTGGTTACCTGGGAGAAGAGACAGCCCCCCAGCTGGCTATACCCTCCTTTCAGGCAAGTTGTAGAGAGAGATAAGGTTATCCCTTGAGCCTCTTTTTCTCCAAGCGAAGCAACCCCAGCTTCCTCAGCTTCTCCTCATAAGACTTGTGCTCCAGACTGTTCATCAGCTTCAGTACACTTCTCTGGACTCACTCCAGTACCTCAAAGTCCTTCCTGAATTGAGGGACCCTGAACTGGGCACAGCACTCAGACGTGGCATCACCAGTGCCAAGTACACGGGGACAATCCCTGGACCGGTCCTGCTGGCCACACTATTGCTGATACAGGCCAAGATGCCATTGGCCTTGTTGGCCACCTGTGCATAGGCTGGCTCATGTTCAGCTGCTCTCAATCAGCACCCCCAGATCCCCTGGGTTTTTGTCCTGTAGATTTGTGTTCATTTAATTCGTTATTTTAATAATTGTTGCCCTTGAAATTGATGACGAGAAATATGTGATCTCTGAAGGCATGAATGAGAGGTTGGAATGTTACTATTGCAGTTATAAAACCAGTTTATTAAATTTTCTACTTTCTTAGCACTTGAGATATTCTCTCGTGAGTGGGATTTAGCTGTGCTACCTGCTCTGTATGCCAGCAATGAAGAGGACAAGGGGAAATAACTTACCTTTTGTCTTTGCCCGTTTCTGAATTTTATCTTTAAGGAACAGGGTTATGAACTTGTGACCTCAGCAGGGACTATTCCTCCTCAGCAGGGTGAATTGTACGGAAGGATTAGTAGGTGTTTGCTGCCTTGTGATCCTATAGGCACAGGTGTATAATGAGGTATTTGAATGCAAAGAGAGAATTTATTATTTGAGCCATAATTATCTTCTGGTCTGGAAATCTTTCTGAGAGTGGGAATATAAGAAAAGAGCCTTTTAAGAGACATAGTTCAAGGACTGGTGTCTGGCTCTACTACTCGGATATCTGGAAATTCAGAGGTTCATTTTCAGCTATTAATTGCAAATATCAGCTTCTGTGATGTTTGATTGTTGCAACATTGAATAGGAGTTAATAGTCTTTCATCAAACAAACAAGATATGTATGGAGTCTGAAACCTTCACCTAAACTGGCTTCCAAATGAACCTGTGATGTTGTGGAAGTTGAAGTGAGTAAACAAAAAAGAGGTAGTTCAATCATTGTAAAAGCAATATTGTCTGCTTTACTATAATTTCCTTATAATCCTTTGAACATTGGCTTTGTGCACTGACACTGGACTTCTTTATTTGCACTGGTGTTAATTAACACGGCCTCCTAGATAATCAGCCTATCTTTGTTAAATTGAGAAGGTTATGCACAAAAAGAGATGTGGTGTACAGGTGAGGACTAAGCAGAAAAACGTTGTAGCAATTTGCTGAACACGGAGGCTTATTGAGGATGCAGTCCTGAATAATACACACTAGCTTTGCTCTTCCTCCTTTAGTGTGTGTAGAGAAGCCATGAATCATTCATGGTCTCCCAGCTGAGCAGGGCTTCAAAGGGGCTGGTTGTGATTGGGTGTCCTGGGTGAATTGCCACGCTGCAGAAACGCCTGCACCCTCAGCACTGGAGGGGTGAGGAAGCACTTTCATCTGGGCCTCCAAAGTGTTTCGGGTCACAGTTCACCAGGAGATAACGATGTAGATGTACATTCAGAATTAGCTGCAGAGATACCTGTGTAGTGCGGTGTGGAAAAGTGAGCCAGTTAGATCCCCAGTGGATGCTGTGAATCAATTACTGTGTTCTGAATACAAGGTTGGCTGCAGGGGATAAACAGATGTCAGAGAATTTTTCCTAATAAGACCATAGTAATAGAAGAGCACTGTCAGCTTCGTTTTACATTCAAAATCTCATTTCCTCTTTATATGACCAATTTTATTAGGCCTCTAAACAAAGATATTTTATGTAACTGATAGCTGCATAATGAGAATAGTATCATTAATTTTTTTTTCTTTTTAACAAGGATTGAAAGAGAAAGCAGAAATGAATCTTGACAAAGTTAGAAAGAAGGTGTGCAATTTTGAAGGGTGGATGATCATTTCTTATCCCTTCCAATGAAAGACAGCATTGAACGACTTGCAGCTGCCTTTTATGCTGAATCATAATCACCTACATTCCAGAGCAAAATAGTCTTACAACCAAAGTTGGTAATTAGCTGGTACTGTTCTCTGTACTTTCTGGATATTTTTCAGTGTCTGGTATATAAAGCTGTGATCAGAAACAGGAAATAGCTTTGGGTTTAGTTAATAAATCTTACAACAGGTCATACTCTTGCAGTTAAGACCATATTCTTAGTATTTTTCATTTCTGTACAAAAAAAAAAATATCAAGACACCGGAGCACACCATGTCTTTCTACAAATCTTGAGAGTAAAAGCAATGAGTTATTAAAGATACTTATTAGTTATCCTGTTACTCTTTCAAATAGAACACTAGTACAATATTACTTTTATGTAATTTTCAAATACTGAAACACTAGACTAAGGGGATACCCATGGATGAGTCATGTTCGTAAATTGTTCACATGAAGATTATATTGTTTTTTTCTTTTTTAAAAGTAATAGATGCTGATGTTTTTTAGTTCATACAATTGTCATGAAGACGTTGTTTCATGTGGCAGAAATCAAAGCAAAATTTAGCTTTAACTATCGGTTTAAAATGAATGCTTTCTACTCTAATGCTTAAACTCACAACATATCTCGTACAAAAATCTTAATTCCAAGCACTTCACAAGAAGGGAAACAAAAGAGAACTGCAGACAACATTCAGAACATTTTTGACAAACAGGTCAAAGGTCTGAGAACCTCGATGAAGTTATGTTCATATACACATACTTGCCAAATTAAATTCAGCAGTATTTGGGTAAATAAGGCATAAGCATAACTCAAGGTTTGGTTCATTGAAATTAGTTAAAGCAACACAGGCAAAGACATGACCTAAAACCCTTTTGTTTCATTACCTAAACCTGGCTTTTTCTCCCTCCCCAGGTCTGACATACTCATGGCTGCTAAAACTCAGAAGTGTGTCTTGTGAGACAACCATGTATTGATAACATGTCCCTATGCAGGTGGAAACACAATGCTTCAGCCCATAACCTCTCCATGTCAGTGACCTGAGCAGTTCTCTAATTTTGACTTTCCTGATGTTTGTCTTCACTGGAAACTTGGAAACAATACCAGCCACAATGATATTAGAACTTCTCAAACCTGGCTGTCTCTAGGGTTTCTTTTCAGGAGCAGCTCTGCCCTAAACACAAATCATTGTGCTGTCACCACCCACCTGAGTATGAGGGCTGCAGCCTTCTCAAGACACTGTTGGCCAGTCACCACTGTTCCTCTGACACACACGGTGTTACCTACAATACAACAATTACAGGGGCTGGGAGAATGCATAAACTTATTCCAGAATCATTCTCTCCCTCTCCAATTCCTTTAAGATCAGAATATACTGTAGTAGTAGCCTCAGTGTATCATCTCTAATGATGCACTATCTAGCATTGCTCTTAACCTGTAAATTACAGTTTGTGTGTTGCAGCTCATTGCTGGGAAGGAAATTAACCCCTGGCTTACTTTCTGAAACCTT
Organism: Sylvia atricapilla; assembly: GCF_009819655.1. Classification (NCBI taxonomy): domain Eukaryota; kingdom Metazoa; phylum Chordata; class Aves; order Passeriformes; family Sylviidae; genus Sylvia; species Sylvia atricapilla. The sequence continues at coordinate 66,667,730 of NC_089141.1, forward strand.
TCTAGTAATTCAACTTTATTGGAAGGCTCTGCTGCTTTTCTGCAGATGGGACAAACAGGGAAGCTCTATGTCCCCATTCATGATCTATCTTCAAAACATGCCATGGTGTATGTTGAGGAGCTGGCATAAATTAGTGCATTAATGATCTTTGAGATGATCCTAAAATCAAGTTTGGAATTGTAATGGCTGGAATCTTTTCAAAAAAGTTCTGTGACACAGGCACTTCAAAATCATGCTAGTAGATTCATAAATTTCTTAAATGAAAAGGCTGATGACTGCTTAGTCACCAGTCTCTCCCAGATTTGATTCCTGGATTTTCATGTATCCAGACCTCTAAAATGTTTGCAGGAACTTTATTGTCAGAGTTCCACTACAGTCTTGTAAATACAAACTTAATGCACGAGGAAGGAATTGTAGAATTTGCTGCTGCTCGTAAAGTGATGAAAAGAACAGTAAGACCTTAGTCACTTGTGTTTAACTATGTTTTAAACTTGTTGAAATTCAATCCTTTTTCATTTAGAAATCAAAGAACCTAAATATTTTGCACATCAATGAAAGCCAGTGTAACATCTTTTGCTCCAGTGATATTATGCTGAATTTTAACACCCATGGATTGAATACAAAGGAAGTTCAGAATTTCTGAAATTCAGCACTAGAGGCAGGACTCTGTGGGACATTGTCTCTCACTAGTGACAACTCAGCCAATATTATCAGTCCATAGGTGTCTAGTACACAGTAGTATTTGGAACAGTTACATTAAAATAATCACAAAAGGAAGCAAATAATGGCAATAACATAGAGACTTCAGGGGCACTCATATTCAAGGGACATTACTGGGAAGAAAGTTCTACACGTTTCTGAATAGTGCTTTTTGCAGCATTAGGCTGACTTGCTTTTAGTTCTTTAATACTGATTCATAGCAAGAAAATGGTAGTTACTTCGGGATTTTTTTTGGGGATCTGTGCCATAAGAAAGGTGCAGGTACTCGAAGTTGAGTAACTGTTTAACAACAGTAACAGATGTGTTAGTAGCAATCTCACATCCTTTCTGACACTGGGAACCCAGCAATGCACCTCCAGATGAACCCTTCACACTGGTCTCAGCACACAGTGGAAATCACCTCCCTGGTGATGTTCAACAGCATCACTTTTGTTCTCACTTTTCCAGGATTTTCTCAAGCAAGCAAACTTAATCTTCCATCTGTGCAATGCTGGACTTTCTAGATGGTGTGTGGAAGTTCACTGAGAGTGTTAACCTTCTGACATATCTCCATAGCAGCAGCAAGCTCTTACAAGCAACATGTACAGGTGGTGTTGTCAAAGGCAACACATCTGAATGTCACAGTGTGTCCTCAGGTTGTACAGCAGTCATTCATGCTAAAACATACAGATGTCTACACCCAAGGTAGATGGTTAAACTCTGCTATGATTTCCATGAAGCCATTGTACTCTCATTGTACCCTCATTTACACTGTGCCTTCTGCACTGGCCTGCACTGTTATAAATACATTTCTCGAAGATTCTCATGGACAATTTTTCAGATTCTATTAAATAAGGAAGAAAAGGCAGAAGAGGGCAACTTAAAGGATGTCTCAGGTTCTATTCACAGGATCAAAAAATGGCAAGGTAAGGGTCTAGACTTCCAGTTTTTCTGTCATGATCGGTTAATATGACATTACCTGGGGAAAACTGAAATTATATTGTTTTTAAACATAAAGGCGCATAACCATCAATTCCTAAGTGTTTTGGAAGCACTGCTCCTTTGAACAGTTCATGTGTCTTCAACATGCCTATTGAAGTGGGCAAATTGAGTTTACAATCTGGTTTTATATTGTCATCTAGAAGACTCTGGGGCCTGGAATTTGTAAAGCTTAGGACAGTGTATGAAATCATAATGGAAGAGAAAGGTTTTCTCTGATATGCTCTATTTGACTGGATATCCAAATTTGCTGGTCAGTTCCCTCCATCTGTCTCCCACTTCTTCTGAAAAACTTAAACCTGTAATTGGTCCAGTAAGATACATTGCAGGCATATGACTAAAATTTTAGCACTGAAAAAAAAAAAAAAAAAAAAGAAAATTACAGCTCCAGACACAACTGGCATTACTCTTTCCATCTTTGATAGCAGGTTTGAACTACAGGTAAAAAATATTCATTTGACATCAATCAGAAAAAACACGTAAGAATTAAAGGTAGGAGGGTCCATTTACCCTGGCTGAAAAATCTAAAACTACAACCAGTACAAAATTAATCAGAAGGGAAACCAAAACTGTAATTTTACTGAGATCAAGGGGAAGCTTCAGACTCATTTTTAGAGACAAGGCTTGCAATGCATGCTGTAGGGAATAAAATACGTGGGTTTAATTATCAACAACAGGCCTAAGGACACAATCAGATTAAATTTAAACATGTGTGTAAGAAACAAAATAAATATAGATATAAGGAGATGATGGGAACAGATACAAATCAATCTCAAGGGAGGTGAGAAGGAAAGGGATTAATAATTAAAATGTGTATACTACTTGTTTATTCTTAGAGCTGTACCTGTGAGCGTGACAAGTATGACTTCCCTAGACTTTATGATTCTGTGTCAGAATTTTGTGAGGGATTGAAATAGAATTTAATAACTGAGATCAGCCTCAGCAATAGTAAGCTATGAACTATTTGTGTTTATGGCAAAACTTGAAGGCATGAAGTCCGACAGTCTCCGTCTTAAATTGTCTGTACAAACGTGTGGTAAGTGGCTTGAAAAACGTTCCTCCCCATTTTAAATTGCTTTGTTTTGTGGAAAATTACTGCTGTCTTTTCTAGCTTAATGTAGGGTTCTAGACATGGATACACAGACAAATAAAAGTCAAAGGAATCAAGCACTACAATCCCGAGTACCTACATAATTAATTTTCTACTTATTTCCCAGTTCTTTTCAGGACTGCTTCAGCTAATTTTCTCCAATACATCTTCTCCGGAGAGTATGCCCTAGAGTATTTTGGATGTGATCCAGTCTGTGCCACTTGGTCTTAGGGCCAAGTAACTGTCTTTTGCTCTCTTTTTTCCCCCCCAATAACATTACTAGAAATGGGATGAAATATTCATATTTTCAATACAGGTCCAGGACCAGCATGAGTTTTCTCATTTTCATTTCATATGAATTCATAATAATTATCACATTTTAAAGGTAGTGTATAATGTTTGTAAGTATGTGCCTCTGGAAAGCCCTTTAGATTGTGCATCTTATAATGGATGTTTCTTTTCTTCAAAGATGTTCAAAAATTTTTTGGATGTTGTGGATTTTCTTTCTCATGCCTCCAATCTTTCTTATAGCTCAATTTTACAGCTTGTCTCAGCTATTGCTCTCCTGTTAATGTAATATTGGTCTGTCTCAATGAAAAGTGCATCTGCTCTAAGAAATCCTTAATGCTTGATTTTGTTTCACTTTTTTCCCCCTTCTATTAGAATTGTTTTCCTCTGTATATCTTTCATCACAGTGTTAACTGTTTCCTGTATAGCCTGTCTTTCACTGGTGATCTATCATGAAATGGAGTATCAGATTTGGAGTGTCCTGTGGCCCTGATGATCTCAGGTCTTTTGATATCTCCTTTTCCTACTTATTATGGAGTTGCCAGCTGTAAGGCTGGAGCTTCCCTACAACTGCAACAAAAGAAAAAGGGATGAACACTCAGCTGAACTTGCTAAAGGAAAACAAATAATGAAAAAGATGACCTTAAGGGGTGTCCTCTTGGAAGGAGAGAGGGATGCAGCTTTAAAGATGGGACTTCATGCATTAACTTGAAAGGTTCTGAGATACTTTTCTAGTAAACATAATGTAAACTTGAGAATGTGAAGAATCAAGCAATTAAATATATTGAGATCTGGTAAGGACATAAACTAACTCTTCTATAAATGGAATTTAAAGACTTTCATTTTCTAAAGGTTTTTGATCTAGATAATGTGGAATAGAAAGGATCCAATGCAGATTACCTACCTCGGGATAGGGCATAAAATCCATGTCAGCAGAAGCAGTACCTCTCAGAAAGCTTCTGCAAAAAAGTTTATGATTTCTCACTTGTAACAGAATCCTAAAGAACTGACTGGGTTATCATAGAAAAAAATGTCAGGACAAAATGAACACAGAACCATTTTCAGTTTTTTATTGGAACATCTTTACTAGATAAAAAAAAAAAAATCTGATTTACTTTACAACACATGAATTGCTCTATTGCTTTAATTTGAATATACCCTGCCTATTCTTAAACTCTCTTAATTATTTTAACGAAACATGGTAAAATCTCCACAAAATTGTACAATTATTTTTGGTGATTCCTTTTTCTTTTAGGATTCAGATTCTATTCTCTGATGCATGAAGTAGTGCTTAATGAGTTTATCACATATACACATATAGGCCTAGATTTTGGTTTGTATAATTCTGAGATTAGGTAAAGCTAAGAAATATTGTATGTATGATAACTGCTAAACAGTATATCTGAAAAATGCAAATAGCTCACAAAACCAAAAAAAGAACATATTTTGGCAACTATATGGTTACAATAAAATCTTCTATTTTATTTTATTTTATTTTATTTTTACGAATCCTAAAACATTTTAAATACCTCCCCTGAGGTTTTGTTTTTTTCTCCTCCTGAATATATACATTTTTATATTTGTTTGGTTACTAAGACTGGGGCTTCAGTCCAAGCAATTGGAAGTTGCAGCCTTTCGACAGCCATTGCTTTATTCTTCTATCATGAAAAGGATCCTAAGTAAAGAACACCAGCAGTGACTTGCATCGCTCCTGGGCATTTTTTTGTTCTTGTGATCTAAAGTCCACTTATTGTGTTTTCTGTTATTTGGAGGTCACCAAACTTTGATCACTAGGGGGTAGTGTGGGGCTTTTCCTTGATCTTAGGTTCCACATTCTTCAGCCTGATGTTTTTTGAATGCTTATATGAAAAGCTTACACTAAATATCCCATATCTATGCATATATCCATGCATAATGTTGAGAAAATCCTGGATTTAGAAAACCATATCACACTACCTGTGGAAATTCAACTTGTAGTGTTCTGCTCATTTATGGCAAATTTTCCTATATTCCCTGGAAGGAGCCAGATATTGCAAATGTCCATTAATCCTCTTAATTTTCTCCCTTCTCCCACAACACATAAATATACACATACACAAAAAAACCATTCACACACATCCTTACATTTTTGAACCACAGACAATAAAATAACAGATTTAGAAAACTGCAAAAAGTGTGACCCCATACCCCATATTAATATTTAATCAAGTGCTCACCATATATTTCAAGTTAGTGTGAGAAAATTAATTAGCGCGAAAGATGCTTGTCCTTTAAAGGCACTGTAATCCCTTTTGAAGATGTAAATGAGATAATCCTTTGGTGAGTGCAAGCAACTGTTCATTTAATTCAGTGTGAGGCTTTCAGGATATCAGTAGAAACCCATCCTACATCATTTGATTTTATTGGTTATAAATTTACCACCTAAAGAATTTTGTGGCAAAAGAAATGGAGATAATTTTCATCTCTTTCTTTCAAATCACTTCTTCCCTTGCATAAATCTCAGTGTGACCTAAGAAGGGAATGAAAAAACCCATTGGGGACCCTGCCTTTTCTATTCTTCTTAATTGATTCCCTTGTTATCAGGAGACTAAGAGGCATTCTTGAGATCAAGGAAGGTCTAACACTATTTGAACATACTGTGAAGAAGACTATGAAATAATGGATTTCAAAAGTATGCATAACTGTTATCCCCCCGCCCCCCGCTACTCACTTGTTATCTCACAAATAAAAATTGCCTGCCTCAATTTCAGGTTGTTATGGACTAGATATCCCAGTTTGTTTCTGATAAAAATTAATGATAGACTTTTCCGCTCTCTTGGTTACAGTAAAGGGGTTTTTTTGGCCACTATAAGTATTTTTTTGCTTAGAACTTGTCATTTTCTGGTTTCAAAATTCTGAGGTTTTCTGGCTAATCTAACTTCTACTTCAACATTTTCTTCAAGCATAAGTAGCAGCTGTACATTTTTGTGACTAAGCTAAACGATGGTATGATAGTATGGTTTGTTTAGAGCTTTTTTAACTTCTGATGGTCATTTTATCTCTTAATAAACGTCATATCCTCTTCCAAAAAAATCTTTCCTCTATGTTTCCTATCTCGCTCTCTGTGAAGGATATACACTATAACTAATCCCATGTATAAATACTCTCCCTGCAGAGGACTCTACCAGTTCTTCCTGAGTGTCATCCTTTTTTTTTTTTTTTTTTTTTTTTTTTTTTTTTTTTTTTTTTTTTTTTTTTAATTTTCAAATAAATGGACCGAACCAAGGTCCAAAACACTTTAAGGCCTCATTTCCACAAAATTCTCTGAAGATCAAATTTTCTTACTCACACAAGAAGTAAGTCAACAAAGTAAGGGATGATAATAAGATTATACACTTAAATGTAAGAACTCTTATCTGAAAAAGCTGTTTCTGTGTGCAGTTTTGGGCACCACAATATGAAAAAATATAAAGCTATTAGAGAATGTGAAAAGGAAATCTACAGAGATAGTGAAGGGCCTTAAGGGGAAGTCATATGAGGAGTGGCTGATGTCACTTGGTCTGTTCAGCCTGGACAAGGGGAGACTGAGGGGAGACCTCACTGCAGTCACAACTTTCTCACAAGGGAAAGCAGAGGGGCAAGTATGGATCCTTCTTTCTGATTACTAGTGATGGGACCTGAGGCAATGGCCTGAAGTTGTGTCAGGGGAGGTTTAGGTTAGTTTGGAGATTAGAGAAAGGTTCTTCACCAGAGGATGGTTGGACACTGGAAGAGGCTCCCCTGGGAAGTGGTCACAGCACCAGCCTGGCAGAGTTCAAAAAGTGTTTGGACAATGCTCCCAGGGACATGGTGTGACTCTTGAGGTGTCCTATGCAGGGCCAGAAGTTGGACCTTGTTGACCTTGTGTGCCCCTTCTAATACAGGATATTCTATGATTCCACGTGAAATTTAGAATTAAACTATTTGAATTTGTAATGTACTAGAAAACTACTGCAGCACATCCTTAGGTCTCACTGAAATAATATTTGTTCTGCTCATTAACATGAACAGACAATTGGCAATAAACCCAAGGTTTGCATGTAAGAGTTAAACTTGGAACCACAGATATTTTACTTGGTGCTGTTGTTTGGGGCTTCTTCAATATTTGAATGTGGTCCAATTTCCAGAAGCTAAACAATATCGCATGTAGGCAAGCCTGTTTCTGTAAACGGATGTCTATAAATGGATGTCTGTGTGGCAGTTCTGCCACAGATTCCTTGTGTTTTCACTTATAAAGAGGAATATATGTGTTCATGTTTTATTTTTAATAGCAAAGGATCTATTTCCCACTGTGCTGGTCTCCTTTACTTCATTGTGTAAACAAAAAAATTATTGAAATTTTCTGTAACAAAAGTCTTCTTCCAATGTAACAAGGGCATGAAAAAATTCTCATTGATGATATATTCTCTAAATATTTCCTGATTTTTTTTCTTTTATAAATTGACCTTCCCTAAAAACCATGAAATAGCAGCTTTTCCTCTCTTCATTTTCTTTGGTGACTAAAAAGACAGAAGAAAAAGGATTTAGGGCAAAAGTAATACCTGGTGACCAATCAAGATTTTCCATGTTTCTGTCCCTCTCTCCTCTGACTCATCACATTCTCAGACCCTTCCCTATGGTTCTGGGTAATTTATTCTGTACCAGCATCAGTTATAGTCCCCTCTAATTCACTGGCTGCCATGTTTACAAGATTATGTACAGTGATTTTTGCGTGATGGATGCCTGTCCACCAGGGACTCAGTGAGCTGAAAATGTCAACTTGGACTTAAACCAATGGCCTAAAGCTACAAGGTGAGTGCAATTTCTTCTAATCCAACATAGCTCTTACGATGTTGTTTTCATAAGACAGGAATGTTAGTTGTCTTTTACAGCACTAAAATGCATGTTTGGCATCAGGGAACCCCCTACCCCCTGTACATGGAGGCACAGCGGGAAATTCAGGTTGTACTACATTTAGTGGTTTTCTTGTCTATGCTCCCCAACCCACTTTCTGAAATTGGAGAGGAACATGATAAAAGGCAAAGTAAATCTGGCAATGTCATATTAGTTCTCTCCAAGGAGTTTATGCACTGGTATAAAATCACTGAGAAGCAGTCGCTGAGCAACCAGGTTACAGCTTTGGACAATCACTGCCTATATCCATAGAGCAATTTGAGTTACTTACATCCCTTTGCCCCTTCCCTCCTTTCTGACCTGCTTCCCCTTATGCTGTGAAGAGAAGTATGTATTTTTGTTATTAGACTTTTGTGACCTCCACTGCACAGGAAGTGATGTGAGGTCACAGAATGGGAGGTTCACCTCCGAACAGCACCATGCAATCTAATGTGACATGTACATTTAAAAATAACTTCCAGGGATATTTTCAGCAAGAGGACTACACTCTGGGTGGCACAAAAACAAGCGAGTTAATGTCAAATATCTAAATAATCTTTGAGAATTTGAAAATATATTTATTCCTGACACAGAATGCAATGACAACAAATCTTATTTTTCCTCTTTCCAGGTTTAGACTGCCTTTAAGTTGTTGCTACTTCCTCAGGATCATGTGGAATTCTTTCTCTGTACTGTCTTCTACCAAAATTTCTGTGATATCACCCAGATCGGTCATTAGGTCCACAATGCACCAGTGGATCTGAAAAGAAGGAACATAATGAGAAAAAGACAAAATGATGTGGCAAGAACAAGCTGAGATGATTATGAATCCTTGGGAAAATTTCAGGCAACTTATCATAAATTTAATGACTTGAGTGGAGCACTTTCTTAGACCTCTCTTAGGAACAGACTTGTCATAATTTAAGTGAAGAATGGCATCACTTTCCACAGAGTTGTCACTTTATCTCAGAGCTGAAGACCTGGCTTGGGCCACACTTTCAGCATATTCTGCCTTGGCATGTAATAAAGTCAACCTGCCCTGTGACCCTGGCAGCACTTTCCCAATTCCGTGTCAGGTGGCACCAGCTCATTTCTCTCATGCAAGTACTACTGGCCTTAAGGCTGCTCTAGAAATCCCACTAGCAAATAACCCAAATTAATTTAGCCTTCCAGAAAGATGCTGGAAGCAATGGGAGCTGTGCAATAGTCTGTCATTAATGCTTTTCAAACTTTCCATCTTCTAGCTCCATATTGGTACCCGTTTATTATTTGGTGCTGTTTCATGAATCAAAGTCTCCTAAGTGTTGCATTATGCAACATGCCATGCAAAAGTCAGCTATGCAACTTGTTTATTTTGATTCCAAATTCCCTAGTTTTCAAAACAATACCTTCTATCAAATCAGCTTCTATCAGAATCTGAAGATTTCTAACAATGGATGTCTCCAGCGGCTATTACTCTTGTAGAAGAATAGGTATTTTTTTGTAACTTAGACAAGCAAATGTTACCTGCTCTCAACTGAGACATCAGTTATTGGTCAGATATTGAAACTAGTAACTGCAGAGTGAACAAATATATTTTATGCCTGCTAACAAATACTTTATGTTCTACAGCCTTGCCATGTGTTCCTTTGAAAATGATCTTCCCACAGGCAGTGTAACCTCCATTATTTTCAATCCCTCTTGTGCTCAAACTCTCCACCTCCATTTTCAAGTGTCTCAACACAGGTCCTGTAAAACTTAAAGGACTTCTAAGAAATATCTGATCATTTTCCACACTCAAGGCAACAGCATTATCTGTTAAAAGCTGATGGTTTTGCTCTCATTACTGCAATAGCAGGGAGTTGTTTGTGGTACCAGCTTAGATGGAGATGATGACCCATATGCGCTCATTAGCCCTTGAACAGAATTTACATGGGACAGACAGGAAGAGATATTGCTGTTCATTTTAGTTTGTGTGGGGAAAAGCAGTAATTTGAATAGAATGAACTATCCAGCCAACTCCAACTGTTGGGAGTTCTCTGGCAGTGCCTGGTGGAAGTCTGCACAGCTTGCTGGATACTTGCACTGAGGAGGGACCTTTTGCACTGTATCCATGGTGGAGAACAGCCGCTGAGTTATGGGGTGAGGTTTTGTTGGGCCTTGCCAGCTTCAAACATACGCATTGGAAGGGGGGTGGGTTTGTGCACTTGCCTGCCCTTTCAATCATATACATGCAAGTGCTTATTCAGAGTGAATTTTACAATTTTTCATATATAATTTAGACCTGTTATGGGCATACAACTTCAAGACGAATACATGAAGAAGCCTGCATAATTTTATGCCTCATCTATTTACGCACTTTGCACTATAGATAACAAAATGTGATGCTAGATAATAAGACCACTGTCTTCAGTAAATACTACCCCAAAATCTCTGAGCTTAGCTTCAGTTACTCCAATGAAATCCTCATTTAAAAATTAATATTCAGGGTCAGAAAGATCATGAGTTTGATGATAGCACTCAGCTAAAACCTAAGCTCTTCAGTTGATGGAACAACTGACAATAGGTTATTGTCACTGAACTGGGTGCAGATGTTCATATGCTGGCAGTGAGAACAGCAGGGGACATGGCTGATCCCTGCAGCCAAGGGAGTAGCAACTCAGGGGAGAAAGAGTTAAAGAAAGGGCAAAAAACTGACCAAGAGAAGAGTGAGGCAAAAAAAAGTGTGAGAAACAGCCCTACAGAGGAGAGGAGGAGGAGGGGATGCTCCAGGTAGCAAAGCAGAGAATCCCCAGAGGAGTCTGCCTGCCCGTGGAGGTCATAATAGTGGACTAAGTATCCAGACTGCAGTACATGGAGGACCCCACTCTGGAGTAGTTGGATATTCCTGAAGGAATTTGCAGATATGGAGAGTCCATGCAGTAGCAGCAGATAAGTGTGACAAGGAAGGGGTAGCAGAGAAGAGTTGTTATGGACTGACCATAGTCCCTAATTCCTATTCCCCTTGTGCCCTTAGCAATTTGTGGAATGTGTTTTAGATTTTATATTTGTTTCTCATCATCCAATTATATTTTAAATTGGAATACTTTAAATTCTTTCTCCCCCAAGACTGTTGTGCCTGTGATAGAATTGGAGAGCATCATTTTTGTGATTAGAATTATCAAACTATAATCACAATAATTCTATTGAGATATTCTATGAAAATGGTTCAGTTGTCATTTCCACAGGTTACTGTGATGGGCTGGCCTCAATGTCTTCTACTGGTGTGAAAACAGGTTTTATTCTTATAGGTCAGTCTGTGTTCCTGTATCTCAAGTGTTTTCTTGAAAACACTCTAGTAAGTGACAGAAGACTGCTGTATAAAATAATTTCTCCATTTGGAACCAATTCTGATGCTTCATGTCTGGATACTGGATGTAGTATTTGAAAACATACTGTTCATGAGATCCAGTTTCTCTGGTTCTACAAGCATTTTAGTCACAGCAAGGTATTTTTTATGATGTTGACAGAAAGTACAGAGGATCTGAAAGAGACAAACATCTATTTGAGTGGCTGCTGGAAGGCAGGCATCATATCATGAGGCTTTTCAGATGGCACAAGATGGCTGGTTTCACTACCAAATTCCATCCTACCTGATCTAGAACACCTGGTGTTTTAATTCAGATTTTGGTATCAATGCTGTGTCATTGGTCCATAAATGTATACTCCAAGGCACACCAAGAACTCAGGGAAACTCCATGGCTCATCCTTACAAAATGAACCAGGATCAGTACAAGATAATAAAAGAAACCAGTATTCTATGCCTTTTAAAGAGAGTGAACAACATCCAGTACCCAAAGTTAAGTTCTTCAGTAAATAATAAAGGTATTAATAAAAATATAAGGAGAAGAAATTGCCCCAGAGTCATATTAACATTCTCTCTCCTACTGTTGTTCAAAGGCAGAATCATAGAATACCCTGAATTGAAAGGGACCCACAAGGACCATCAAAATCCAAAAACTCCTGGCCCTGCACAAGACAACCCTAAGAATCACACCATGTGCCTGAGAGCATGCTTCTTGAACTCTGTTAGGCTGGTGCTGTGACCACTTCCTCGTGATGGAGCCAGTGCCCAACTGCCCTCTGGGTGAAGAACCTTTTCTTGATATCCAGCCTAAACCTCCCCTGACACAACCTCAGGTCATTCTTTTGGGTCCCATCACTGGTGACCAGAAAGAAGCAATCAGTGCCAGCCCGTCCATTTCCCCTTACAAGGAAGTAGTAGATTGCAATGATGTCTCCCCCAGTCTCCTCTTCTCCAGGCTGAACAGATCAAGTGACCTCAGCCATTCCTCATACAGCTTCACCTCCAGACTCTTCACCATTTCCATTGCCCTCCTTTGGACACTTTCTAACAGCTTTATATTGTTCTTATATTGTGGCACCCAAAACTGCCCTCAGGACTTGAGGTGAGGCTGCCCCAGGTCAGAGCAGAGAGGGACAATCCTCTCCCTTGCCCAGCTGGCCGAGTTGTGCCTGGTGCACTCTAGTACAGGCTTGGTCCTCCTGGCTGCCAGGGCACTGCTGGCTCATGTCCAACTTGCCACTGACCAGTATCCCTTTTCTGTGGTGCTTCTCTCCAGCCTTTCATTCTTCAGTCTGTCTGAACATCCAGGATTTCCCCTTCCCAGGTCCAGAATGTGACAGTTGTCCTTGTTAAACTTTGTATTGTCAGTGATTGTCCAGCATTCAAATTTTATATAGAAGCACCTAAATGCTGCCATTCAATTTATGTCATATCAAAATATTATTTATTTCTTTGACAAGTATCCAACTTTTATTTTGAGCTTGGTTTTCTTCTTGTTGTCAGTTGCTTGGTACCATACGTCACTGATAAAAATTATTTACATGGAGAATGCCTATAGTTAAAACCTCACTGAATATAATTAAACATATCATAAGCAGCCACAGAGAAGTCCAGCAAAACTTCAATTGCTTAAGGGGAAAAGATTCTAAATAATACTGGAGAATAACTGTTCTGACAATGTGTTCCTAAATACTTAGAGACAGTTGTAGAGATCAGAAGTCTAGTTATATGGAGTCACTGTATACATTTTAACACCTTCCCTGGGGCCTTGCTGCAATCCAGTATGTTTTAGTAATAGTTGAGGTGACCCTGGAATGACTTACACTTTCAGTTCTTTTACACTTATACATGCCTGACAACAGCATCAGGATCAAATAGAGGACTCCTAATTAACTATGATATTACCCAGTAAGAAAATATATCCTTCAAGAAAAGAAGTGATCAGATACTAATGCAAACCTCAGTGAAACTTCCTTTTCTGGGAATCCATCTCTCATTGTCTGCCTTGTCACACTTATGGTCCCTCACACCATGAGCAAAAAAGATGGGTCTATGCTAGCAAAATAAACCAAAGTGGGGTCTCAAAATCACATTATATATATATACACATTAATTAATTACCTCTGTTATGTAAATAAATTTGAAAGCACATACTAACATACTATGCCCGCATTGGTCTTTTACTTTGGATCAAAGGCTGCTTTTGAACTGGACTTTTAGGTCAGCTCATCTTACCACTTTCAGGTTCTCATCAACAAATTGTCTCAGCACTCAGACTGGATTAACCTTTGACAAAAGAAAAAACCTAAAAAAGCAAAGACATGATTTGAGCAACACAGAGAAATCACTTCTGGGGAAGTGCACCAATTGGTCTGTGGGGACTGGGCATGGCTCAATGGAGTGGGGAGCTGCAGGAGCTCCCTATGGAAGAGCTCACAACTCCCTATGGCAGGGTCTCACAACAAGGTCCCATCCCACTACCCCAGCCTGGGAGCAGGACATGCCAGAGGGCAGTAATTTACACAGTAAATTCAGGGTGGGACTGAAACTAACACACCGCAAAACCCACAAAATCTGTATAGTGCAGGGGTTTTGCTTTAGAAGTCTTCAGAACTTGCACCACAGTATTTGCTTTTGTGTAATTTTGCCACATCCCTTACTTTAGACTTTATCCTCTCTCTGCAGAACAAAGGCAGGTAGATGTCTAGAAAAGCTGCATCTAAACTTGTCAATGTGTGTGCACCGTGGGCAATGAAAAGAAAAAGGTCTTTCCTGGTATAGTTTAGATTAATTGTGTGAAACTGCCTTAAAAAATACTTTTTCTGTGACTGAAAGTGCATAGTAGAATTAGGTCAGCTGTGGTAGACATATACATCTGAAGTTAGGTGAGACAGCTCTCATATACACTGAACAACTAGGCACAATTTAGTCACATATAGCACAAAACAGCATGACAGATAAAAGGGTCTCTTCACAGATTACCAGTGATGTGAATTCCCCCAAACTAGCCTCAAGGTGGCTTCAACCATTTATTTCCTCAAACAAAACAACTGATTTAATGGCTTAGAAGGCTGGCTTCAAATGCTGTTGGCATAAAAATCATGTAGTCCTGTAACTCCTAAAGATTTATTGCAAGTAAACAGAGCCAAACTCTATCATTTTCACACCATTAGTTGTCCTTAGGGGAATCATAAAGCTTGCTACCTTTATACCTGGAGCTGAGAAGTGAAATAGAAGCTGAAGTGCAGTTGGAAAATAGAGCTGAGATCATTTAATTCTTCTTTCACACACCTTTCCTCACTACCTGTGGCCAGATACTTTCCCTTGTGTCAGTTCTGGCATTTTATTGGACACCACGTTGATCCATCTCTTGAAGTCCAAAGATAGTCCATTTGTCTAGTCTTTCCCACCCTTACATTCCCTCAGAAAAATAAAATAAAATAAAATAACATTTCTTTTTTATTACCTCAGTGAACACTGGAGCCAGCACAGGTCTTAGGGCAAGGTTTTCTGACTACAAACAGGGGAGGAAAGAAGAGGCAGCAAAAAAACAGGGGCAAGGTTACTTGTTCAGTAGACTCAGCCACACTTTTGACTTGTACTCCAGGACAGCAAAAGCTTTTGCTGGCTTTTGCAATCTCCTAAGATAACAGTGCCACCAGAGAAACTACCCTGTGGAACTACTTTATTGGAGTTTTCAACTATATGGAGTCCTGGTGATGATTTTCCAAGGCTGCTTCTTTTATATAATGACTCAGGAAGGTTCCTTATCCCCTCCTGAGAACTGATACTTGGCACAGAGGTGTGACTTTATACACAAATATTAAAGTAGAAAAAAATTTCTCACTGTCTTGGTCCTGACTAGAAAAGTCAGGTAATGGATACCATACTTCATGGGTAATGGATATCCACAACTGGCTTGAGCAGTATTTTCTTCACTCTTCAGAGACTAGCAAATAAGTCAGAAGTTTCTTTGGAGAAAATGTGCTGAACACTTAACCTGGTTTACCATATGGCTCCAGAGAGTTGTGAGAGAGAACGAGGTATGGGAAAGAACTGGTTCCAAGGGCAACATACCTCCAACCTGACAATGGCTTTGGGCACCTTCCATACTCAACAACAAGAGCTGCTTGTCGAGGCTGTCTGTAGAGCACTGGGAAGTCAGTGAAACATAGAAACCAGTAAAATGAGTAAGGAAGTGTCTCATACTAGGCCTGAGGGCCTCCTCCACCCATTTAGCATTCATAGTTAAAGTCCCTTTTAGACTTGGAGCTTAAAATCATTTCAGTCATTTAAAATTAAAAACTGAGAAAGACCACAGAATTATATGCAATCGGACAACGAGCTGAATGTTGTGAAGCTGGGATAAAAACCACCAGACTCAGTGTGGTTATTATTGGGTCTGTCCTATATCAAGTGTAATCTACAGGTCAAACTCAGGGAAAGGTATGTGGCCAGGTTCTACAGGAAGGATAGACGAGACAATCCAGAGAGAACTCCTGAACTGTAGCAAAGTTCTACACAGCTCAGTCATGTCAAGACTTAAGGATGCTTTGCATGAGCTGAATATTCCTTGAGTGCTCACACAGTCAGGAACAAATTTGGGGACCACATGGCATCCAAAGCATCAGCTAGATACCAGATTATAGGCTTCTTCATAAGGAAGTTATACCTCAGTATATCTACATTCAAAGTAGAAGGCTCCTAATATTCCTCATTTCTCTTCACTGACCATGCAGTCTATAGCAGTGTAGACATTTACACTATGTCATATGTAGACATAAACAGTTAGGGAGAAGGAATTCTCTCTCTAATTTTTTGTGACCATTTTGATATAAAACCTGCTTTCAAAAAACAGGCATCATATTTCTACTTCTTTTCCTGTTACGTAAATTCCCTTCTTTCCTGTGAAGTGGTGACTTGGAGATTCTGGCCTGGAGAGTCAATGGATCAGATCAGAAATTGGCATCATAAGAAACAGCCAATTATAATGATGTTTCTAGATGTGTGCTTGTCTAGATGTGTTTCTTATCTGTGTGCTCATTCATTGGACCCTTGTGTCACAAAACAGTAATTATTTTCTCAGGGTCCTTGTGGTATCTTGTTCTCAGGCGGCTGCCAGTCCCTCTTCCCCTTGCAAACAAGGTGAAGAAGCTCATGGGTCATCGCATGGCAGGGAAATCACTTACCAGTTGTGCTGGTTTTAGCTGGGGTATAGTCAGTTTTTTCATAGTGGTTGGTACAGGCTGTGTTTTGGATTTGTGCTGAGCATACAGATAAACATTTATGTTTTGGCTATTACTGAGCAGGGCTTACAAAGAGACAAGGCTTTTCCTGCTTTTCCCACGCTATGCTGACAAGCGAGCTGGGGGTGCACCAGAGTTTGGGATGGGACACAGCTGAGACAGGCAAACTGACCAAGAGAATATTCCAGACCATATGGCATTATGCTCAGTATATAAAGCTGGGAGGAAGAAGGAGTAAGGTGGGATGTTTGGAGTGATGGTGATTGTCTTCCTACGTAACTGTTATGTGTGATGGGGCCCTGTTCTCCTGGAGATGGCTGAACACTAGTCTGCCCATAGAAAGCAGTGAATTAATGTCTTATTTTGCTTTCCTTGTTTGCACAGCTTTTGCTTTTCCTCCTGAACTGTTTTTATCTCAGTCTATGGGTTTTTCAGCTTGTACCCTTCCAATCCTTTCACCAGTCCTGCTGGTGGGAGAGTGAGAGAGCATCTGCATGGGGCTTAGTTGATGGCTAGGGTTAAAGCACACCAACAATTACCATGATTAACAAAGCAGATTCAGCTTGGGAAAATTAATTTAATTTAATGCTAATGAAAATAGATCTGGATAGTGAGAAATTTAAAAAATACTACCTAAAAAAATTTAAATTTAAATTTAAGAAATACTACTTAACTTCTAAACTTCTCTACCCGCTTTTCCTCTCTCTCCCTCCTGTGCCTGCCCTGCCCTGAGGAGCGCAGAGGAAGGTGGATTGAGGTTGTGGTAAGTCCATAAGAGTTTCTTTTTACTGCTTTTTCCTGCTCACGTTTTTCTCTTACTGCAGCAGGTATGCTTTATACAGGCTTCAGTCCTTCAAGTATTGCTTCAGCATGGACTCATCTCTACTGTCCACAGATCCTTCAGGACCTGTTTCCACCTGGGGTCCTCCACAGGCTGCAGTATATCTGCTCTGGCATTGTCCTGGTAGTCTGAAGAGAGTCAACTTGCTTTTCACCATGGTCTCCATGGGCTGCATGGTATGCTCTGGCTCTTGGAATATGTCTTCCCCTTCTTCCTTCTCTCAGTATTTTGATGATGATTTCTCACACTTTTTTCCCCTTCCCTCCTATCTCTCCAAGTTGCTGTGCACCATTTTGCCCTTTCTTAAATACATTTTCCCAGAGGCATCACCAGTATGGCTGACAGGCTCAGCTGTGTCTTGTCATGGGTCTTTTCCAGAGCCATCTGGAATGGGGCAAATTGTTCCCAAAACCAAGACTTTGCATTCCTTAGAAGACACAGAGCTGAAGACATCCAAAACAGATCAGAAAATCAGGTCACCCGGTATGGAATACAGAGGATCATGTGTGAAGTCCAGGGCATTTTATTGTGCTTCCCAAAGACATTAATGTTTTCTGTGTGCTTTTGTTAGTTAAATCGGAAGAACTTGAGGATGTTTGACACCTGACTGGTTAAGTCTCTATCTCTCTTGTTAGTATTGCAAAGAGAGATAATATGACTAGAACAGATTTCCTTACTGAATTTCGGTCCACATCTATGGGTTAAGAAAAACATACGACTTTGAGATCTGGAACTTCAAACTCTTCTGTTTGACTTTAGCTGCTTTCAACTCCATTGTCAGATGTAGATTACCTGTTAAAAGTCCACCCATTAACAATTTTCCTGGTTCCACAGTAAATTTTGTATAATTGTAAACAGCAGTTCCACTGCTGTTTTCACTGTAGTCCAACTTTAACTTTCAGTTTATGACAGATGTTCTCTTTTGTTGAATCTTTTATCTGCTACTTTCCACCGAACTTTTAAATGCAAATAATCTTGTTTTGAGCCTGATATCACCCTTACATAACCAAAGATGTAATTTATTCTACTTTGAAATATCCAGAATTTCAACCACGAATGCCAATGTCTGATACTCTGTTATCCTCTTGATGACAGCTTGGTGGTGATAATGAACCTTCCTGCTCTAGCAGTGACAGTGTTGCCATCCATCTTCTTTGTTGTGGCCTTTCATGCTTTTGAATCTTCATAGTATGTATTAGACATAAACAGAATGGTCAGTTAATAGGAATGCTTCCATTTTGCCCAAGAGTTGCACTTTGGGCTCATATAAAAAAAGGACAATAGCTTTTTGGAGCCAACTAATTGCTTTGGACAAAAACAATTTGTTGGTTACCCAGTTACTTGGCTGCAAAGCATTTAATATTTTGTAAACCTCATGATTTAATGAGGTTTTCTCAATCAGGTTTTGTTATATTAAATACACCGAAAAGATTAAGCAATAAGCATTGGGAATTAGAAGATTTATGAAAAAAACCCAATTATTGTATAAACAGTTCTTTTGGAATTATGCTTTGATTAATGATACGAGCTTGATACTTTCATGTACAGAATTTAAGATTGAATTAATCTCTGTAAAATTTATCCAATTTGTCATATAAGCTTTAATTGATATAAAGCAGAAAGATAGACATCTTCAGGAGCTAATTAATAAATAGGCAAACCATTTAGCATATTCCTCACTTTCTGGAGTTATCTATCTTCAAAGGCTGTAGAGAAACTCAAGACATCTGATGCTCATATGTTTAAAATCAAGGGAGGTGAATGTCACTCCTAGTGCCAAGATTGGACTGGGGTAGCTCAGGACTTAGCTATTGCAACATGTCTCATTGAAGCTGCAGCAGGAAGACAGAAATCAGAGGTCACTCAGGTGCATAGCTTAGAAGTAGAAAAAAAAAAAAAGTTACTATAATATCATTATATAACCAAATTATAGAGTGGACAGGGTTCTCATAAGGTTTCCTTTGTTTGGTTTCCTCTACCTGTTATCTTATAGCAAAGTTTTTAACAGTAGATATCCCACAGTTAGCTCATCCATTGGGAAAATATCAAAGATTTGACAATATACTCCAACACTATTAGATTATTTATTCAAAGCTGAATTTCTCTATTACTGAATTCTAAATTTAAATGTATTGTTTTTTCTTCTCACATGAAAACATTAGGCCTTATTCTCAACAGCTTTGGCAAGGAGAACATTGTTTTATAGTTTCAGACAAAGTGTAGCAATTACAGCAAGGTGCAGTCCTTCGAGATAAGCATTTGTAGCTGGTAGATTACCATGAAAGTAAGGGTATTTCAACGAAGCCCCTTTCCCTCCACACTCTGTCACTTTCCATTACTGACAATCCATTGGCATGGCATGCATGGACAAAATTCCCTGCACACTGAGAGCTTGGGGATCTCATATCTGTTTGTTAAAGTAACAGTTGCATTTAATCAAAAGAAAAATCCATCCTCCATTAATAAATAATGTATACCTCTAACATTATAGTCAAGTAAGAAAATACAAACAGTTCCTGTTTTGAGTTCCAGTATTTGAGTGTGATGTTTGCCCTTTGTAAAAGTCATACTGCTGGCTTGTAAGGACATTACATTCATGATACATTTAGAGTTGTATGGAGTCTTGGGCTTCCATTATATTTTGGAGATTCATATTTTGGAGATAGAAAATGCCTCCTGAGTTTTAGGTTGGGATACAGGGCTTCAGCCAGACAGGGTTGTGTTGAACAATTACACAATGTTGAGCACTAAACATGTCTTTCTAAGAATGAATGGAGGGAAGGAAAGTAGGAGAAGGGTTTTCTGAAGGGTGTCTATTTCTTAAGGATGTAGATCATCTAACAATTCAGCTAATGCAGTCTAAACATTCTCCCTTGTATCCTATATTTAAAAAACCTGCAACCCAGAAAAATTTCAATCAGATTCCAACCTAAGCTATTGACATTTTTACATAGAACACCATATGTTTACTGTGTGTTTTAACTGAGGAGTTCAGTTTACCTTTTTTTTTTTAATACAAAAGTATCTTTTTAATAGATTTTGGGAATTTTTATATCCTTCTAAGGATGTAGATAAGGTCTACTATAATTTTCAAACTCAGTAGTAACTTCCATTGGTATTAGTGAAAGTTGGATATTCAATTGAAAATCCTTTCTACATTTTTAGCCACTTAATACACAATTTTATTTTTTATGAAATTAATTCATATCTTTAAGCATGTTTGAACTTCATGGAAGTGATGCAGACAGTGTAACTATATCCAGGCTTTTATTATGAGTGGAAAAATCAGAGAAATATCTTATTTTTTGTTTGCTTGCTGAAAGACAACTCTTGCTATATGGGATTCCCTGGGCTACCCAAATATTATCAGATGATAATAGAAACCCATTGACACCTTGGAGTCTAATCATGTTGTTCAAGTGCATCTCCAAAGGTACATGGGGCAACCAATGAACCTCTCAGGATGCAATTGCCTAATCTTAGAACTCAAATTTAGGTGACTACAATGTAGGTACTGATCTATGATATAAGTGATCTAAGCTTCCTCATGGTCAGAGGACATCTATACACGCTTCAGCTTTATCAGCATAGATATAGAGTGTTGTTATATGTAGCTAGACACCAGTCACTGCTCCATAATTTTGGTTTGTACATACTTTTTAAAGTGTCATGGTTCTCATGTAGAGATGTCTTGGATACTCTAGACCACTTAATATTGCAATAGATGACTAATCCCACATCTGTTCAGTCTAGTCCAAGGGGCTTAGGGAGATATTCCTAACCTGAGACACCAAAATCCGGTCATCTGAATACCTGAAGTATCTTGCATACATGACAGACAGTTAGATACCTATGCTGAAGAAGTCAAATATAAGAGCTAAATAGATTCCTTACTCTCGTGATGTTTTGATCAATATGGATGTGTCATATTGCTTCACCTTGCAATGACAGCTTCTGAAGGTACAAGATTCTGGTATCTGAATGTGCTGTACAGGCAACTGTAGAACAGCTCTCTCTATCCTATCCTATCCTATCCTATCCTATCCTATCCTATCCTATCCTATCCTATCCTATCCTATCCTATCCTATCCTATCCTATCCTATCCTATCCTATCCTATCCTATCCTATCCTATCCTATCCTCTCCTCTCCTGTCCTGTCCTGTCCTGTCCTGTCCTATCCCATCCCATCCCATCCCATCCCATCCCATCCCATCCCATCCCATCCCATCCCATCCCATCCCATCCTATCCCATCCCATCCCATCCCATCCCATCCCATCCCATCCCATCATATCCTTCATAT
This sequence comes from Sylvia atricapilla, assembly GCF_009819655.1. Lineage (NCBI taxonomy): Eukaryota > Metazoa > Chordata > Aves > Passeriformes > Sylviidae > Sylvia > Sylvia atricapilla. The sequence goes on from NC_089141.1 coordinate 66,689,411, forward strand.
TTAGAAATTAGGCAAGACACAATGGCTGTAGAGATAATTTTTCTACCTCTACTTTCTTCAGGCCAAAGTCTTGCTTTTGTTATGTCCTGAGCACTACCATTTCCTTTGCTCATGCTGATGGCACAATCCAGACTTGCTGATAATGAAGTTACAGAAGTTGTGTTTTTTAGTTTGTCTCTGGCAGCAGTCAAAAGGTTGCTTCAATCCACAATTGGACACAATAAGTGATGATAGCATTAACATTAAAAGAACAGTGAATACCATGTAATTGAAACTATGATCAGATTAAATTATCTGTGACTGAACACACGAGTACACTACTGCAATATTCCTGAAACATGTTTGACTTTTTTAGTGAAAGCGTAGTCCCAGTAGAAATGTTGATACTAATAAGGTTTAAATTGGTCAAATTCTAGCTTTAGCTACATTGCATTAAAGTTCCACATATTAGAGTAGTCACAGACCTTTTGAAATCATTATATACAGGTTCACATCCCAAACATTCAAATTAATGTTGTAATCCTTAATAGGAAGACAAAATTAAATAAATTTTCTTTAAATCAAATAACTTTGTCTAGATGAACACAAGAGCAGTATCTTACCAGTTTGCTTACCAGTTTATTTCTGGGTTCTACAATTCAAACATTAAATATCTATATCAGAAAGAAAATCCCTTTCCTTCTCATCACATTCAGCCCAACTGGCTGATCAAAATTTTAAAAAAGGGGTCTGATGGGTGAATTTGAATCTTTCCCTATTTACATCTTCCAAGAACACTATGACATTCAAAGACCATTCTTTCTGCGTATGTTGTTCTTATCTGGACTGAATCCTCACAGAGCTCTTCTTTCCTGTTTTGCTCTGTGTATTGACTGCTCAGCTTCACACCCAGTCTGTATGCAAGCATCCTTGGAATTACATGTAAGCAGTAATGTTACTGATTAGACATTTTAATGCAGTGCGCTAAGAGTATCTCATTGCATATATTGAATTGAATTACACTTTAAGCATTACTGTTATTACTATTTTACTGCTATAGCCATTTATGTATCTTCCAGAATTTTCCAGCAGCAAAACTGAAAAATTTCTGAAGGGATGTAAAGTTTATGGTTATGCACTTAAATGCTTTTTAATTTTTACTAGAGTAAAAAAACCATAATAAAGCTACAGTAAGGGTGATGAAATATTTTCCTTTTCTGTCAGTAGAAAATAGGATAACACTTAGAAATACTTTGCTAAGAAAGCACTACTAAATGGAGTTTACCTCTGCATATAAATCTCCATCCCTTTTGATACTCAAATATATTTATAATACGCCCCTGTTTTTGTTCTAATTTGCAATCTAAGTTGTTTAGGGGTAGAAGATGTAGGTGTGAAATCAGACACATTTGGTTCTACTCTTGTTAATTTGGGTTATTCTGTTCAGTATTAGAAAAAACCTCCAAATAAATAAAAAATTTTTCCTCTTGTACCCTTCATAGTGGCAATATTATATGGAAAGGTGTTTATATATATTTATCTTGCTATTTTCATTATGAAAACAGCAAAGATCTGCTGTTCATTTTTTAGCGAAATTATGCATCTTATAGTATACTAGATCTTCTGTTTCTCTTTTGTGGCCATGATAATTAAATGAACAGTTTTCTTGGTAAAAGAGGCATCCAAAGTTTCTGCAAACAGGGAAGCTGTTAATTCTGCTTGATACACAGAGCATATCCATAATGGATTCATAAAAAAGCAGGACATCAAATCTATCTGCACGAAAAATTTAAATTTTAAATATCAAATGCTCAGTCCTTATAGGGTTCCTAGATAGGAGTTATTGAGACCTCCAGAGGGAAGAGACGTCCAGCAAAAAATAAGACCATAAATAAGGCAAATATGAAGTAAATGTGAAGGTAACCATGATGCAGGATGCATTCCATCTAGTATTTTCAATTTTAGAAATATATGTTCTTGTATTTCACAAAATCACAGAATATTCTGGGTTGGAAGGGAAACACAAGGATCATTGGGTGCAAGTCTGGGTTTGTTACCAAAATTTCCCCATCACAGAAATGGCTTAACTTGTTGTCTCCAGAAAAGGGGGTTGTTTCTAGGGAGAAAGAACAGTGAGAGA